>NW_028288881.1:1883497-2197413 GCF_059628265.1 Tinamus guttatus | reverse complement strand
TGGTGAATCCATGCTGACTACTCCTGATCACCTTCTTTTCCTTGACATACCTAGAGATGGTCTCTAGGATGAGCTGCTCCATCACCTTTCCAGGAATGGAGGTGAGGCTGACCGTCCTGTAGTTTCCCAGGTCCTCCCTTCTTGCCCTTTTTGAAGACTGTAGTGACGTTGTCTTTCTTCCAAACCTCTGACACCTCCCCTGCCCTCCATGACCTCTTGAAGATGATGGAGAGCAGCTGAGCAATAACCCCTGCCAGTTCCTTCAGCACTCTTGGGTGCATCCCATCTGGGCCCATGGATTTATGGGTGTCCAGTTTGCCTAAATAGTCCCTAACCCAATCCTCCTCCACCAGCGGAAAGTCCTCCTCTCTCCTGGTTATCTCTTTTGTCTCTGGGCTCTGTAGTTCATGGGGACTAGCCTTAGCAGTAAAGACAGAAGCAAAGAAGGCATTTAGCCACTCTGCCTTCTCTGCATCCTCTGTCACCAAGGCACTCTCCCCATTCAGCAGGGGACTAACATTTTCCCTAGTCTTCCTCTTAGTCCTGATGTATTTATAGAAGCCCTTCCTCTTGTCCCTGACATCTCTCGCTAACTCTAATTCCAAATGGGCTTTGGCCTTCCTCGTTGCATCCCTGAATTCTCTGACAATGCTCCTATATTTTTCCCATGTGGCCTGGCCCTTCTTCCACATTACATACATGCTCTTCTTCTCACTGAGTTTACCCAACAGCTCCTTGCCCATCCACACAGGTCTCCTGCCTCCCTTGCTTGACTTCTTTCTTATAGCAATGCACGGATCCTGAGCTTGGAGGAAGTGGTGTTTGAATATTAGCCAACTCTCCTGGACTCCCTTTCCTTCTAGGACCCTTGCCAGGGGATTCCTTCAAGGAGCTTTGACCTGAAGTCAAAGTTAGCTTCTTAAAGTCCAGAGTTGAAATCCTACTTTTTGTCCAGCTTCCTCCTCGCAGGATCATGAATTCCAACATCTCATGGTCACTGCAGCCAAGACTTCCCCCAACCTTCACATTTCCCACTAGACCATCTCTGTTTGTTAGTATCAGGTCTAGCAGCGCCCATGTCCTTGTTGGCTCATCAGCCACCTGAATCAAGAAGTTATCTGCAATGTTCTGCAGGAACCTCCTGGATTGTCTGCTCCTAGCTGTGTTATTATCCCAGCAGACATTAGGGTGGTTGAAATCCCCCATAAGGACCAGGGCCTGGGATTGTGAGGCATCTTGCAGCTGCCTGTAGAAGGCCTCATCCACTTCCTCTCCCTGATAGGTGGCCTGTAGTAAACTCCCACGACCATATCACCCTTGTTGACCTGCCCTTTAATCCTCACTCACAGGCCCTCCACCCACACTTCATCCTGCCCTAGGCTGAACTTCATACATTCCAGTTACTCTCTCATGTAAAGAGCAACTCTGCCACCTCACCTTCCTGGCCTGTCCTTCCTGAAAAACCTAAAGCCATCCATGGCCATGTGCCAGTCATGAGAGTTCTTCCACCATGTCTCAGTAACTGCAATGAGATCACGGCCCTGCAAACGCACATACATCTCCAGGTCCCCTTGTTTATTCCCCATGATGTGTGCATTTACATAGAGGCATTTGAGTAGGGCACCCAATGTGCCTCTCTTTCTAGCTGGAGCAGCTGGAACTTGACCAGGTAGGCCTACAGAAATTCTCTTATTTTCCCATTTAGCCTCTTTAGGCTTAGGGTGCCCTAAACAGGCTATGGAGTTAGGCAGCATGACAGGCTATCGCCTACCCCATAACTTGCTTCTGCAATGATACCCCCCTCCCTCCTCAAATCTAGTTTAAAGCCCTCTTGATGAACCCTGCTAGGTCATGTCCCAGGGCTCTCTTCCCCCTTTGAGAAAGATGGATCCCATTAGATTCCATCATGCCTGCCACTATGTAAGGCTTCCTTTTACCAAGGTTGTGGCAATGACACCAGCCACAGAGCCACGTGTTAATGGAGCATGTCCTCCTATTTCTTTCTATATTGCTGCCAGCACTTGGAAGAATGGAAGAGAATACGACCTGCGTGTCTGAGTTCCTAATTGCCCCAATTCCCTAAAGCCCCTTTTGATCGCCTTCAGGCTGCGCGTTGCAGCTTCTTCTCCTCCCACATGTAGGACCAGCAATGGATAATAGTCAGTGGGTCTAACCAGGCTGGGAAGTTTCTGGGTGACATCCTTAACCCAGGCCCCAGGAAGGCAGCAGACCTCTCTTAGGGGAGGGTTGCGCCTACATATCGGACCCTACATTCCCTGAATTGAGGAATCCCCCACAAGCATAAGCCACCTTTTCCCCCTCATACCTGTGGTGACAATACGCAGGGTTTGTCTTTCTGGTTGTGTTACTATTTTTGGAGGGGAGGGATTCCCACCTACCCTGTCCTTCCTCCTCCAAGGCCTCATATCTATTGGCTAGGGGTACCTGATTGGGTAAGATGGGAGGTTTTTTCTTTCCACTGCGAGCCTGGACTTTTATCCATACATGGTTGTGCTGCTTTCTTCCCCCTTGCGTTAGCTGCGGGATGGAGTCTGTAGTCATTCGTTGCGGTGTGCTTCCTGGTGCTTGCCCCTGTTTTCTCCCTCTCTAACTTACAGATACTTAGCCTTTCAACCTCCTCTCGTAGCTCAACTACTATGCTGACCAGATCTTCCACCTGCTCACACCTCACACAGCTGCTCTCCCCCAGGTTGTCCAAGCACTCCTTGCAGCCTGACACCTGGACAGCCTCATGCTTTACCAGTTGTTCAGTCTGGGTGCCCGTCTCCTTCTTAGTGAGTGCTGACGCGGCCCTCCAACGAGTAATTGCCATGATAGATGCACCAGGGAGCTTGCTGCTGCACACCCTGCCTGCATGCCCTGCCTACACGCACTGCCACGCTAACTGCTGCGCCATGGCCTGGCGGACGCGCCATGCTCCTGGTCGCTCACACTCCCTGGGGGTGACTCTTGTAGGCTGCAGGGGGAGCCTCTTGTAGGGTCGTCTACCCTGCTGACTCCGCTGCGCGCCGTCAGCGCCGCCTGGGGCTAGGGGTGCCTCGTTCTCCCTGCTCTGGTTCTTGTGCTTCACGACGCGGCCTTGAGCCGCCAGTTTAGATCCCATCGGAAGGGTCTCATGGCGCGAGTGTCCGCTCCACAGCCGTTACCTACGAGGAATGATCTTACCTACGAGGAATGATCTTTAGTGAGTAGACCTCTCTGGTGGAAGAAATTGCTCTGTCATAGTTCCTCTGACTAGCAATTTACTAAACTAAAAAACAGATTCTCAAGCATTAGAGAAAAAAGAGAAATAAAACCCATCAAGTCTTTTCATCTGTCTCAGTATGCCAATGTTTTCTTCATTTCTGCTGGTGCTGATTTTTGCTCATTTTATGAATATGTTGCCTGTCCATCTCAGTCTTAAAGAAAAGTGCTGAAAGGCTTTCAAAACTATTTGGAGCCAGATGCTACAAAAAAAGACACAGTTGATGTATTTTCCTGATTAGTTATTGGCATTAAAGCTGGAGTTCTCTGTGCTTAGCACTGTGCAAGCAAGGCACAGGCATAATTTTTAACCATTGTGCAATAGCTGTGAAACCAAGCAGAAGAGTGCTTGAGCTCTCCAAAAGCCTTCTGAGTCTAGGAAAAGCAACTATAAAATCCAAAACTTCTTCATTCACTAGTGTCTTATCCACCCAGAGGTATCCTTGGAGATATTCAGAAGCCATCAGGACATGGTCTTGGGCAATCTGCTCTAGGTGACCCTTCTTGAGCAGGGGAGTTGGACTAGATACAGGTTCCTTCCGACCTCAACCACTCTGTGATTCTGTGAGACAAGTGAACAAAATATAGTTACAATGGTTACTGTGTTTTCTTCTTCTCAAGCCCTTTTTCCAAAATTATGGATGAAAAAGATGCGGAAAATGATTGGGATGCTTTCAGAGTTGTGCCAGGGTGCTGAATAACATTAATAAAATAGAAACTTTGTGATCTGATAGCTTACTTTAGGATAGATAGAGGGATTTGTGTCTGGCTGTCCTGTGCTGTCAGCATGAGGGGAAGTTTTTGCATATTCCAGTCTGTGACCATAAAATATAAAAAGATAATGCTTTTGAAAAAGATAACAGCATGAAGTCAGAATAGAACTGTCTGTTAAAAGTAATTTTGAAACAAGCATTGTACAATCTCTGTGATCAATAGAAATAAGGAGGGAAAAAAAGCTTAAAAATGACTTCCCTGTGACCATTAGAAATTCATCTCTAATCTTTCTAAACTCTGTGGGTTAGTTGGAAGAGAAAAAAACTGAATTCAGCAGTGTATGTACTCACTGCTTTCAAGACAATCGAATAACATATACTGAAACTCAATTAACAACATTATTCTGTTACAGCTTTGTCATCATCAGCAAAACTATTGCATTAGTCAATGACTGCTCAAAGGAAAAAAAAAATTAAGCTTGGAAGAAACAGTCCCAGTTTTCCCTTGCCAAGAAGACTTGACTCTGCTCTCCTGGGATCCAGCCCTTCTCTCCTTCCGCCTCAGCATAGAAGACTGCAGAATTGGGTCCAAGCAATTGGATTAATTAATTCTTAGAAATCTACAACAAAACCAATCCTGTTTACTTCAGTGATAGCATTTGCAAGAGTAGAAAGCTGAAGAACTGGACCCCAGTGCAGCAGAAAATTTCCTCAACATGTTCCTGAACTGTTTGCACAGCGAACAGTCCACTGTGCTCTATTAAAATGATCACTAACTGAAAAAAAAAGTAGAAGGATCCAACTGCCAAAGAAAGCAGCAGTTAATGGGAAAATTATCAGTTTTCTGTTGCAAAAGTTCCTCTACAAAATGCAGTGCATAGTTTTGGTAAAATATAAGATACATTTTGCATTTCTGTGTGCCTGTCAGCAGTGTTAGCTATTCAAAACTGGTTTTATCATATTATTTTTCCAAGTAATAGTTGTTTCTGCCAGGGAAAGCAAGTTGCTACTTTCTTTGAGAATAATTTGATGCCATAAAAGAAATCAAGTGGCATTAAGAAACTCTCACTTCTCTTGATTTTTAAAGCACTTGGTCTGTAAACTTCAGCAGATAATTTCTGAAATGTTCAAAAGTGATTTAAACTCTGGGTTAACAGCACAGCTCAGAGGGAAGTTTAATGGATTCCTGAGAACTGCCCCATCAAAAATATGCAATTGTTATACCTTTGATAATAGTAATTACTGTCATATGTGCTTAGAACTTTAACTCAAATACTATTGCATTCATATATTCCATATACGTTATTTAGACCTGGATTCTGATCCTTTTTGCTTGCACTGTATATAGTCTTACTCGATGAATTCTCCAAGAACTCAAATAAATGCCTGAGAAATAAAGTACGAGTTTGAGTGAAGGCAGTGGAATTGCAATTATATAATTTAAAAGCAAAGCCAAGATATTCCAGATCTTTTGAACAGTTACCCAGTGCTCATGAACTCAGTGAATGACCAGAAATCTGAATCTGATATTTTAAGCTTAATGGCTGCATTGGAATAGCATCAAGAGCAGATACAACTGTGTGCTCCGTGTCAAATGAGGTTTACCTCAACAACGCTCTGTTCACAGAGGCAGAGTCATGAATGCAGAAACCATCCTTTTCGTTTCTGACTCTTTCCCACTTACCACCAGCTATTTCCATAGAGAATATAGCTATAATATTATAAATTTGTTTCCAGCCTCTCTGTGCTCCTTCCAGTCCATCAACTGCAGCTGGAGTAGGGGGTCCCTCTCTGACAGCATGAGGCACCCCACTGAGGCCACCTGATTCACATAAGCTGCCATGAAGTTGCAGAGAGATAACGTGTCATTACCTCTGGGCACATCTCATCTACTAATTTAATTCTAACATCAGACAGCAGGTTTTCAATTAACTGAGGTGTAGTACAAGGTACTGAACAAGGAATTACTCGTTCCGTGAAGGCTCTACCATGTGAGCAGACAGCACCAACAAAAGGCTGGAAGCATCGGGACAAGAGCAGACTTGCTGATGGATTCGGGAGCCTGGTGTTAGCTTCTTTCAGGCACTTCTATTTGGTGAGTGTCAGGTCTTTGAAAGCCATTTGAGGACATGGAGCCCAGGAAGCCAGAAAGGGAGCAGAAAGGGAGATTACATCCTCTGCTGTCCAGTTCAGTGCTTACTCAACAGGTCTTCTAGGTAAGGGCCAGTGTTGTAAGGATACATGTGGTACATCCTCTCAAAGCACATTGTTGTTATCTGCTTGTGTTGCTTGGTCCGCTGAAATGTTGTGGCTCAGTCTGGTCTCGCTTGCCCGTGTGCTACATACAGTTGCTACTCAGTAAGTGCACTCCCTTTTAAGTCTACTTGACACCTTCATTGCAAAAGTAAAACTTTGCCTACATCAGTTCCTCTCACAAAATAAAGAAAGAAAAACAGAATTACATGGCTTTTATCATTAGTTTTTTTTCTGCTGCATCATCACTTCAAAAATAGAAAGCATGGAAGTACACAGGAGTTAAAAAAAATCTGTGGCTGCTGCAAGCACTGCTGAACATTAGCTAGAATATCAAAGATTTTGAAAGGTGATGTGTCCCCTGCTTTTTTTTTTTTTTCTTTTTTTTTTTACATTTTTTCTATAAATTCTGTCTGATAAATTCTGTACCTTAGTTTATGTCTCTGTGAGGAGAGTGAGGAGAAAGGATCATTAATTAAGTTCATGATGAGAAGATCATCTTTGTGCATTAACCTGAATTAATTAACATGAAGTGAGAATATATTTCACTTTCTATTGACAGTAAACCTGGAATATATAAGACCAGGAATAATGTACCTTTCAATTGGGAGACAGTGTAATCGTTGTTTATTTCAATTTCTTAAGTGAAATGATGGGAGTGTAGAATTTTAACAGAACCTTGATGATTGATAAAGAACTTGAAATGCTGAAATTAAAAAGGCGATAGCAAGAGTAAACAAAAAATATTTTAAGCAAACATATTAAATTCTTCTTTCTTTGTAATACTTCATTTTCTTGTCTCTTGTGAAGTCATGGCTGCGTTAGTATTTCTGGAAAAAAAATCAACCAGTCTCTACAGTATCTGCATTCTTGAAGACAGACAAATAGGAAAGGAAAAATTAGGTGGCCTTGTACATTAGGCAGCCTAACTTTGGTGCAGCCATAGAGAGCATCTGGAATGTAAATATAGAATTATACAGAATTCTTAAAGCCAGCATTCTTTTTCTGTTTTTTTTTTTCCATCCAATAGATTTAAATATTTAGCTTTATCTTTTTTGAAGCGAAGAACTCTCTTCTGCAGTGTCACTGAAACACATTGCTTTTGGTGATGATGTCCAAAGAGCAAATTTCTTCTGTAGTGTAATGAAAATTTTCCAGGTCAGACTTCTGTATACCAGCCAACTATAAAGCTACCAATGAATCAATTAAGGAGACATTTCCATGTCATATATGACAAATTATTATTGATAATAAAAGGGAAGGAAATGTGAGGGAGAACTGCCATTTTGTGATTCATCAGGTTTCTGACTTTCCTCCTGCTTCCTATGCATCTTACTGCAAGTAACTATTTTGTTGATACAGATGCATTCTATAATCTCAGTATTTACTTACAGACATGCACATTTTATTTCCATATTTTCTGCATTGCCTTAGAGGTCAGGAGACCGTTTACAGATTTACATGCTTTGCTCTGTTACAGAAAACATGAAAATTCACTAGTAAAGACAGTCTACAAAAAAGAAGAGACAGCCTTGTAACTCTCATGCAGATAAAAGGAACTGGATTCTTCTACATTAATTACACTAGTATTTGAGGGTGAGAAGTCTCCATGGCAACCTCATTGTCATATGGCACATCTAAAGCTCCAAATATGCTATGAAACTAGTATTTACCTTTCAAAAACGCTGAAGGACGGGGGAAAAGAAATATTAAGGCGTGCTTCAGTAAACATCAATACATAGCTCTGTCTGTAAATAACCAGAAGAAATCTAATGTCCCTACAGGTTATTTTCTTTAATCACTCTTTAAAGGTGTAAAACTTTTATTTGTGTCAGTGTTGTTTAGGCTCTGCACGAGAACTGCAAAATCAGACATGTTTCTCCATGCAGAGCTTCCTCATCCTGCTCATTCTCTGCACCTCTGAATAGCACGGCAAAGGGAGAGTGGCTGTGGCAGGGCTCTACCATGCATCACAGCAGGGAGTAGGCCTGCTGAGACAGGGAACTGGCAGAGATGGGTCAGTGCAGGAAGCAAAAGGTGGCTGCTTCTTTCCTTAGCAACCTTTAGCAGCATTAGTTTCTCCTTATATGATCTGAAGGTTTTGAGCAGACTGGCAGAATTATAGAATCATTATGGTTGGAAAGGACTTTTGAGATCATCAAGTCCAGCCACAATCCCATCAATGCCATGCCTGCTAAACCATGTCCCCAGGTGGCTCATGTACATATTTCTCGAACACTGCCAGGGACAGTGACTCCACCACTTTCCTGGGCAGCCTGTTCTGGCTGTGCTGAAGACTCTAATAAACATGTAGTCAGATGTGACACTGGGGAAGATCACATTGTTTTTAGCAGAAGAAGTCACACCTCACAAGTTCTCTGCAGTGGATTCGGTGGACTGAGCACACAGACCAGCACCACAGTCTCATGGTCTGCTTGATCTCCAGGAGGCTTTTGGCAAGACTCTCCTCCTCCTCTGCAAAGGTGAAGAGATTGCAGAAACTCATGCTGAGACCTATATGTCTAACATATCCTTAATGATCTAAAAATGGGCAGGGAATGCAATGACAGTTTATAGATGATAATAAATTATTCAGGGTAAAGTTCAAAAGAAAAGGAAAAGCTAACTATGACAAGCTGCAGAAGGATCTTACAAGAATGATGGGTGAATAAAATGGCAGATGTTTGTTAGGTGATTCACAAGAGTGAAAACTACCTCACTTTACATACCAAATGATGTGCTCTGAACTAGCAATTATCGTTCAGGAAAGGGATCCTAAAATTATAAAAAATAGTTCTATGAAAATGTCAGCTCAAAACTTGACAGTGGTCAAAGAAGCAAATAGAATAGAGAACAAAAGAGCAAGTACCATTAGGCTGTTGTATAGATCTACAGTGTAGCTGCATCCTCTGTAGGATGTACAGCTCTCATCCTCGGTCTCAAGAGAATACAGTAGTACTAGCAGAGGTATAGCAGAAGGCAACAAGGATGCTAAGGTGCGGGACTTTGGTTAAAAAGAAAGAGAGAGAGAGAGAGGGATTAAACAGACTAGAACCTTTCTGCCTGGAAAACAAATTACTTCTGTGGTATCTATAGAATCATGATAATACACAGGGGAATAAATGATGATTATTCACTGCTTCCGATTATAAGGAGGAAGGGGTGTCAAAGAAAAATGGAAGTAACAGATTAAAAAGAAAAAAAAAGGAGTTTATCCTTTTATACAACACAGAGCTCAGGTGTAGAATTACCACTAGAGTCTGAGTACCCTAAGCTTTCTCAAGGGTTCAAAAGAAACTCAGATAAATTCATACAAAAAAAAAGCCTTCAAAGGTTGTGAAAGAAAATAAGTCTGAATTTCAAACTGAAGTAATATCATGTTTTTGGTTTTGTTTTGTCTCTTTTTTATGCGCCTTCCTATGCATCCACTGTTAGCTGCTATCACTATCACTGTTAGCCACAGTGCTGAGCAAGACAGAGCTCCAGCCTGGCCTGGAAGAGGCATTCTCAGGATAAGCTGTTTTTCCACCCCATTAGAAGTATTTCGTGCATTCCTTTTTTTTTCTATGGCATGGGTCAATGCTTCCTATACAGACAAGTAATTAGGCCATATCCATCTCTGCTCTGTACATGCTTGCTCTTAAGAGGTAACAATCTTAAAAGAGCCTTGGCCCTCAGGCTGTGAATCCAATCTATGCCCTTCCTGTCTGATGAAGGATATCCTGGAGCAATCCATAACTAATACAAGAGAAGGGGGCTTGCCTTTCAGCTTCACGTCCTCAGCTGAGAGTGGAGAAGTCCATTCTTCATGCATTTCCTCTAAATAGCTACTGTCAGTGTTTTACACAATATTCCAAAGAAAAATCTTGGGAGAAGAATAGACAAAAGTCAACTGCAAATGCACACCTTATATTCTCTGAATGTAGAATTAGCACAATCTGGGTTTGCGCAGAAAGATGGAATAAAAAGAAAAATTCAAGCGCATGCTTTCCTGGCAGCACCCGTTTTCTTCTTCTGAAACAACTTTTCAGGAACCCACCTTCTTGGTTATATAATAATGTAGCTATTCATCAGAGAAATTGCATATATACAAGAGTGAGCACTAAAATGGAGAAATGTGCTAATGCATAGTGAGGGTAGGAAGCTGCTTTATGCAGTTACGGATTTCTACAAGGATCAGTTCATTCTCTCCTCATTCAGCATCTGTATGAAGTTATGGAAGAGGCTCAGATCCTGATAATGTGTAAAAAATACTAATTATTTTTCTACCCAATTGAATATCCCCAGGATAGGACAAGAACAACTATGCAAAGGTGAACTGTAGTAAAAAATGAATGGTAGTAAAAATGAACTGTAGTGAAAATAACTTTGTTGACTGAGGCCATTGTGCAGCTCTTCCTCATGGAGAAGGTGAGCAAGTGAATCAACTGTATGAAGCAGACCAAACCATTAAATTTACTAAAAGAAACTTTGAGATTATGATAAAGATTTTTGAATGAAGTACATTGCATATCCATCATTTCTAATATACCTTTACAATGTTTTGTATACATGGCAAGATGACAACTAAGCTGAGTATGAATTTGCTCAAGGCAGATCCTGCTACCCCATCACTCTTTTTCTACTCCTCTTTCCTCCACCTCTGCTCTACTACACCATCCAGCCCATTCAGTTCACTAGCCTGGCAGAAAACTTTTCACCTCTCATGCCCCGAAGGCGGTTTATGCTTTTCTAGTAAACTGGACTGCCTCTCTGGGTAGTCAAGCCAATTACAGGTATGACACAAATAAGTGCACCCAGGTATAAGTGAGCTATTACGAGAGCTCAGATCATCTTATCTGACTGCAGCATTAGCAGAACATGCACTACACTAGAGAACTGTATTATTTTTCTCTCTCTCAAAAAAAAGTAAGATCCAATAAACAAATAAGAATAATGAGATGACACTCTGAAGCAGGAATGAATAAATAAATAAATAAATAAATAAATAAATAAAAACACTTTTCCTACTTTCCAATAACACTTCTCAGCTTAATATTTGGGCTGAAAAACAAAAGTGAATTGCAATTGAAGACTGAAAAATATATAGCCATAAGTTAAATACTGTCTCACAGTGGAAAAGACTACAGTCATCTTAACCAGCTTTGCTGAAAATAGGAAAGGTGTCTTCAAAATCAGTCCGAAACAAAAAAGTTGATAATTGAAATTCACTTTTGGACTATTTAGGCTTAATATTTTCAAACAGTTTTTTTTTTCTTGACTAAATTTTCCCTCTAAGCTCTTCAGCTACATTTTTTTTCTGTGCGCGTGTTTGTTTGTTTGTTTTGTCTTGTTTTTTCCATAATGAGGTTCAGAGAAAATACATTGCTGGACTCGTGAGTAAAAAAAAGTCAGGATCTTTGAGAAACTTTCCATAGCAGAGAGTTAATTTTCTTATCCCACCAAACTTCCCTAAATTATCATGTGGCATAAAGAAAAAAAAGAAAATCTGTGAAATCTTCTTTTGTAAGCACTCAGTATAAATGCCTTTGGCTGTTCAATAGCTATTCCTAAAGGTCCTGTCTTTTCAAACCTAGAATTAACAGGATGTCCCCTGCAAAATATTTCCTTTTTGTATTTTATTCTTCCTATAGCACCAGGTCAAAGACATTGAAGCCAGACGAAGCTCTGGTCTTTATTTGTTGAATCTCCTGTTCTAGTGATGAGACTTCTTGGAAAGACAGCTGATTGCAGACAAATGTGGAAGTAGAGAAGATGGGATTTGAAATCCATCGGTGGCAGAATTTGTGAAAATGGTGAGATGTGAAAGGTGAAAGCAGGGATGGGCTACCAGAAAGGAAATGTGTCTCCCAGGCCTGCAGGGATGAAAATAGAAAAGACAACGCCCAGCTGAAGTTGAAATTGCTGAGAGATGCGAGACTGACTAAAGGGGACTTCAGTAAGAATATTGGTAGCAAAAAGAAGACCAAGGAAATGGGCCCACTGCTAAATGAGGCAGAGTGAGCTGTGAAAAAGGACAAAGAAAAAGGTCAATACTTTCTTTGTCCTTGTCTTTTCTGTCAAGGACTGCTCTCAAGTTTCTTCAGTTTCTGCACCTAGGCAGCAGAAAGCACTGCTCATGGTGCAAGTTAGGGACTACTATAATAAACTGGGCATGTATGTGTACAATATTGCAGATGGGAGGAATCCAGAAGTGCAGAGGGAACCGGGTCACGTCATTGCAAAACCTCTATCGGGTTTCTTACTTCTTTTGCAGGATTATTCTAGTTGCATCAGGCACCCTTTCTGCCTTCTCTACTTTCTTGTTCTTATCTTGGAGATTTCACTGCTTACACATATTTTCCTGCACCTTATTTGGGCAACTCTGATACAGATCTCCCTTATCCCATTGTGGTTACATGTTATTTACATATTTATGCCTAGCTGTGTTGCATAATAGTGACTGGAAAGAGTCGGCATGATTTTACAAAGCAAATCATGCCTGGCTGACCAACATAATTTCCTTCTGTGCTGAAATGACTGGCTCTGAGGTTGAAGGTGGAGAGCCATTGAGGACTGAAGGTGGATGCCATTTACCTTGACAATCTCATGCAACAGCACGGGCTGAGAACTGACAGGTCAGCAGGCAGCTTTGCAAGAAAGGATCTGGGCTGGGGATCCAGGTGGACGACAGGTCAAACACAAGCAGCAAGGCAACCTTGCAGCAATGCAGGCCTATCACATACGACTGGGCTGAGTTAGTAAGAAGGCAGCCAGCACGTCAAGAGAAGTGATATTTCCTCTGTAGGCAGCTCCTGTGAGAGTCCGGCAGGAAAACTGAGAGATAGCAACACACTGGAGTGAGTCCAAGGGCAGGACACTAAGATGCTGAGAGGTCAGAGCACATGATATACAAGAAGACACTGAGAGAACTGCATTTTTTCAGTCTGGAGAAGAGACAACTTCGACTGGGTGGGAATTGCCTTCTTCAGCTATCTCCTGGGGGGTTCGAGAAGAGTCAACATGGGCTGGAAGTTCACAGCAAAAAGGCAAGAGGCAATTGTTCATGAGTCACAACCAAGGAAATCCCAGCTGTAAGAGAAAAGTATCACCATAGAAGTGCCTACACACTAGCAGAGGTTGCCCAGAGAAGTTGCAGAACCTCCACCCTTGAAGATGCTCAAATTTGAATGTACAAAGCCCTGAGCAGCCTGATCTGATTTTAAAATTAGCCCTGCTTGTCTTCTAAGGTTGGATTAGACTTACAAATACTAAACTTTATTGCAATGCAATAGGATGCTGGGCATTTCTCCGGTGTATACACAGAAAATTGCGTGCATTTCCTATGTGCTGTAGAGGTGGTAGTAAAGCTGCTTATGCAGCTGATGAGAGCATCTGGAAGGACTTTTTCCTCACAGCCTCTCTTCATATCTACCCAAACCCTAGAGAACTTTAATTCCTTCTAGCTGGCAGATCAGTATTTTCTGTGTGGCACAATTTGTCCTGCAGGGAAGGAAATTACTGTATAATGATGTAAAGGGAGTTTCTTTCTCACCTATGGATATTTATAGCTGAAAGAATGTATCAGGGGAGAGACTGGAAGACTGTTATTGTAAAGTTTTATTGTGTGAGAAATCTTTGTAAGGCATTTATTTTTATGCAGTTATTTAGTAGGTAAAAATACCTTATTTTGCACTTTTCTGTGTGTGTTTTTTTTTTCAAAAAATCTTTCATGTTTGGCTAGAATGCAACAATTCTCACCATTCTCTCAGGAGAGCTGGAATGCTCCATCTTAGATAAATATATATTTATTCATATTTAATAGACCAAAAATACTCCCATCGGAGCTATTAGTCTATCAGCTAAGTATGTAATTAAGCTTTTTAAAGCATATTATGCACCCAGTAGACCAGAGTGACAATACAGAAGTTACAGTAGTCTATCCAGTAAATAGGCAATTACACCTTTTATTCAAATTTTTATTTACCATATAAGAGAGTAATTCAAATCCAATACTTTTTTTTACAGTCAATGCTCTTATTCATCTTTGTAGGTAACAACATTTTTCCTTTATTCAATTGAATTAAACATGCATTTTTGAGTTGTTAGTGGAGTATGCATGAGGAAATATATGGTTTTCAACATGTCATAAAAGTCTTAGTCAAATGAAAAAAAATGCATTTAAGGTGAATCACTTACCTTCTGTCAGCTGCTGCCATTCTTGAAGCTTCTCAGGCTCCCTAGTCCCCAGGGGAGAAGCATATTATTTTTTGAAAGTTATAAAAATTAAAATAAATATAAATAAAATATAAAATTACAAGTTATAAACATTTGCCACAAAAGCTATTTGTCTCCACATAAGAGTGAGATATAAAACCCATAGAATTCCTTTTCTCACTAATGACAAACTAAATGTGCAATGCATAACAACTTACAGGAGCTGGATGTGAAAATTTCCTTACACAACAAAGGAATCATGCCATCTTTTCCACTGAGCTTTTCCATTTGTTTTCAGGATCATTTCATGGTAGCTTTTATGAATTAATCTCATCCTTGTTTAGCAAATACTTACACATATGTTTTCTTCTCTTGAAGTCATCCAACATTATGCATGGGTTTGAGTGCCCTGTCTAAGCAGGGACTCAGTTTACACTGAAGTTTCAAACGAGCACTGAAGAACAGCACTTTTAAACCATTTCTAGAGATTTCAAAATGTATTATTTATACTTTGTGTTGTGTAAAAGAACTGGTGCATAAAAAAACAATAATCTTCAAGAATAAATAAGCTAGAAGAGGTTACAGACTTAGATATTGATCTGGCAAGGCTTTTAAGCACAACTTAATTTTAAAGAAACAGGTAGTCCCACTCTTACTAGAGGAAGCAATGAAACCATCCCTAGAATTATATATAAAAAAGAGCTGTTTCTTCTTTTTAATTTTATATAGAGAAACCATATGGTCCAACCTGATGAATGTCCAGTTTCATCATATTTTAGATACCTGCAAATGGCTTATTATGGTTAGACATTTACTGTCTGTAGTACATGCCACACCAAAGATTTTGCTAATATGGATAACTCAGTTTTCTCTTATAGAGATTGCAGGAGGCTGTCTTTTTCTGGTTCATATTCATCTTGATTTTAAAGGTTTTTTCCTTTGTTATTTTTTAAGCTTGCAGCTGTAAGTAACAAATAGAAGACTGTCTGAAGCAATGGTTGAGGCAGAAAGGCAAATATAAACCAGTCTTATGTATCTTATTTAAGGCAAGCAGTTACTTGTCACAAACAAGTAAAACACCATTGTAGATTTATAGTATTGCCCTCTCTCAGCATAATAGCTGCATTTCTATTGGAATTTTTAAGGCTTTTGTGGAGCTCAAAACTTGGGTGAGAAGTACCTCTGAAACTAGGAAGATTGGGATGGTGACCATTGTTATTATAGAATATGAAGAAGAGACAAAGTAGAAAAAAAGGACTTAAAGAAATCAACTTTTTTCTCTTTTTTTTCAACTCAACAGGGAGAATAATAACAAGCTCTTGCAGGAAACAGACCTTCAAAATCCAAGCCTATTAGAATCTGTAAGATGGCCTCTATTCTGAAAAAAATGCGGATGCTGCCTGGTCTCTTTCTTCCTCCAAATAACAAATGACCTTGGATATATTCAGCAACATTCCAGCCTTCAGACATGGATGTTACCATGAACAATGCACTGACTTGCACAGTATATTAAAACAGACTTCTTTTTATCCAGGTGTAATAATGGAACAAACAAAACTTTTTTTTTAAGCCTCAATTCTACATTCTCTGTTCACAGAGGACCGTGATCTTTCTTCTCAGAATTTTGGTTAAGATTTTTCCTGCTACAGCACAAGTTCGTCAGTGATCTTTGTGCCATCAGCAAATCTTTCTTTCTTTTACTGCCATGCTGATGGTATTGTTAAACTGATACACATTTAAATGTATTACTTGTTGATTTATTATACCTGTAGAATATGAGCCCTAAAATACATCTTACCTTCTATGGCAGATTCTATTCATGGTTCAGGGGTGATAAAAGCACTCTGTGAATAGCTCTTATTGTCCAATTTAATTTATGGTCTGACAAACAAGGAATGCAAAAGCTAGGGAGCTCCCACTTCTGAGAACAGCTCTCATTTTTCGCTGACTTTGAGCCCTCTGTTCCTATTATTCTATCCATTTCTCATTGCAGCTTCTAAAAAGTAATCAGGATTTGATCTTGTGGTTCAATGCCTTCTCAGTCTGAGTTTGCATTTCTGGCCTGCTGTAAGCTTTGGGCATAAACACCATGAGCCAGATTCTGACATGCGGCAGATTGGTCTAACTTTGGATTTCAGTGATGCTATAGCAGCTTAGAAAAGCAGAGTTTCTAGACATGAATTCCAAACATAACTGGAAGGTTTAAAATGTTTTTCATGGACTTAGTATTTTTTAAAATCTCACTGTTGAAATAGTATATATCTAGTTCTCGAGAACATTGATCTCTTACGTGTATTTTGTATTTACTGGATTATCTCAGGTGCCATTAATCTTTTTAGGATATCTCTATCGAAGAGGAGTTAGAATATCACTGTTTCCTGAAGAGGTCACTCCTTGACTGCGTGGCATATGGACACAGACATTGTTGACCAATAGTATTTCCTCTAGGAAGCCAAAATGGGATCTATTTAAAGAGAATGGCAGGTATGAATATGTTATGTGTATCATCAGAGGGGCCAACTTCTTTGTTATGCAATTCAGTAAAACTGCATTTACCTATCTGTTGTCATCCAAATTTTGTATAGGTAACATTTTCTGCTCTGAATAGAACAAATATCAGTCATTGTGCGATAACTGCCTGAAAAATCCTATTTTTCATTGATGATTACTTTATAGCAAGAATGACTTATAAACTTTTGCAGAAGCTGTGAAATATCTTTGAGATTACTTATATTCGTTGCTACTTTTCTTTTTTTTTTAATCAGTGTTGCATTGCTAACTGAGTATACAACCAAAAATAGGAGGCATTTGGAGAAGATTTTAACCACAGAAACTGACTAAAAATGTCATTTTATTTTCCATCTGATATCCCTGAGGAGAGTCTTGCTGGTCATGAACTAGTTAAAATAATTACCTTTGGTCACCAGAAACAGCTGAACAGGATAAAGCTTGTGATTTATCACAGGAAGAGAAACCATGATTGCTGTGGAGAGGGCTAACATCACAGACAGATGGGAACTCCATATACAACAAAAAGAAATGGATAAGAATATGCTCATTATATAGGTTATGCATAGACATCTGGCTCCACTTTTGTATCTAAAAGTCAACCAGCTAAAAAAGTTAAAAAGAAAAAAGGAAGAAAAAAAAAAAAAAGCAATAGTTAACTCAGACCAGTTTCCCAATTGTCTTCAATAAGTGGCCCCACCAACACCTCAATTCCCATACCAGAGCAAGAGAAGAATGAAGCATAAAGGAAGCAGGAACCCGTAAAGGGGTGGTTTATTTTGGAAGCAGCTGTAGTATATGCATGTGTGATATATGTGGTATACGTGGTAAGGTATACGCAAAACTGAGCTCAGTGTTAGCTGTCCACAGTGATGTAATTCCATTGTTTTTTTTACTGGAATCACCTCAGGCTAGTAGCAGAGTCTAGGCAGCTCTCCTGTAAGTTTAAGTGAAGTATACAATTGCACTGGCACGTTCTCAGCGAGTAAATTCCAGTACCTAACAGTTTTGGTATAGGGATAAGGTGGATGCCTAAAATCTATACAGCCATGTTCTTTTTTTTTGCCCAACAGAACAGATTTTCAGCATCTACACACAGAAATAGAATCATTTTATGCCCCTTTCCTCCCTCAGGATCCTAGATAAGCATGCACAGACTGTGCTCTCATGAGACACGGAGGACAAAGTCCTGTGCTGAAACAGTTTTCAGAAGCTGGCCCATTCTGAATAAGAACTTAAGTGAGAAGGTCTCTATTTTGAGGGTTGGAGATTAAGACTACTTGACCAGTGCAGGTGACTTGTATCATAGAAGAGCTTGCTCCTTCCTTACCTGTTATGAAAAACAGTTCCAAATCGTACACTAGCTAATCCATTGCGCAGTCCATTATAACAGGATAATTCTGAATAGATGCAATTAAATGAACACAGTGATGTCTTTTCTTCTGATTAAATTAGTAATCTCTTGGATTAACTCCTGCAATCCATTTTACTGAGTCTTTCATCACTCTGAAAAGATAATTTTTCAGTTCAGAACAGAATATATTTGGCTTGATTACAGCCGGCCCTATCCAGTTATGATTATATGCCTGTGCTGTTCCAGACCCTTGTTTTTCAGTTCCACATCTAGTGTCACCCCATGAGGAGCTCTGCAGAATACAATTAACAGCTGCTGTGCTGCTGGCAAGGGTGACATCACTTTCAAGCTGCCTCCCTACTCCAAAGAAAAGCCTTCAAAAATGCTAAGAGATTGAAAACCTTCTGCCCCCAAAGCTGAGGCATTGCATGAAAACTAGGCCACTGCTTGAAAACGGATCAGCTGGACTATTGTGGCTTGTGCTCCTCCTAGCTGGCAATGAAATCTCTAGAAAATGTGTTCCACTTGAAAAATCATTCTTTAAACAGAAGCCTATGAGCCTTGAACTGTGTAGGAGGGAGCAAAACCTGCAAAAACCCAAGTGTCTGGAAAGAATAAGGGAGGTACATTTGTCACTTTTTAGATACTTTGTTATTAACCATACCTTTAATTTGCATTAACAGCTCCTTGATTCCAGTAAGACCTTCTCGTGGCAAGAAATCACTGCGAGATGTCTTCAGTGCATTTCTCAGAAGGGAAGCTTTCATCTTCCATTTATTAGTCCTTGGCACCTACTCCCAAGTCCCTGTGTTGGTTTTCTCTCTCTCTCTAACCCCCGGACTTGAAGACTTTCAGATCTCAGGGTTGGCAGAGGAAGTCTGTGGCCATTTTGCAGAAGGGCCAGAACATAGTGGCACAACAGCAAAGCCTGGGGAAAGTCTCTGACAACTGCAATTTCCTCTTCTGAACCCAGTGCCTCCTATGGATGTATGTACAAAAGCCGGGGGCTCTCAATGACAGTACACACATCTACATCTTGTGCTACTATTGCTGCCAGGCAGCTCACAACTAGCTGGGAACATCCAACTGTCTTGCAATTACTACATGAGGGAGTTTGTGCTGGGTTGCTGCTTCCTTCCTCTAGCTTGTCTAAACTTGCAAATGGTTGGGCTTTTTTGTATGCTTGTTGCCTATATTTTATACATATACATACATATGTATGTGTGTGTGCATTTACTGTATCATTTGGAAAAAAAGAGCAGGGAATTTATAGCTTTTTAAGGGTTGATAAAATCTCAATCTTCTGAACCATAATAAAGTAATAGTTCTTGAAGCAGATTTTTAGATTGATTTCTGTGACCATAGCTGTAATGGCAAGATATGGTAAGTTTTGTCTTAACTTTCTCAGAGGAAGCTGTTGGTTAAATTGGGCTGCCTGATATATCTAATGCTGTAAAGAGTATCATTTATGAATATACTTGAAGGAGAAGCTCATTTAAGTTCAAATTCTGATTCTGCTGTTGACTTACACTGGATTGGAAAAGCCATGTTTCTTACAGACTGGGGAGCAGACCACCACTGCAACAATCTTTAAAATATTTTTATGCTAATGTCCTACATGTCATGGAGATTAATAGAATCATAGAATCACAGAATGCTTAAGGTTGGAAGGGACGTCTAGAGATCGTCTAGTCCAACCCGCCTGCACACGCAGGGTCACCTAGAGCACGTGGCACAGGACTGTGTCCAAGCGGGTTTGGAAGATCTCGAGAGGAGACTCCACAACCTCTCTGGGCAGCCTGTGCCAGTGCTCTGTCACCCTCACTGTTAAGAAATTTTTCCTTAAGTTCATGTGGAACTTTTGGTGCTTCAGTTTGTGGCCATTACCTCTAGTTCTGTCGGTGGCCACCACTGAAAAGAGGCCAGCACCATCCTCCTCACTGCCTCCCTTGAGGTACTTATAGACACTGATCAGATCCCCTCTCAGCCTTCTCTTCTCCAGGCTGAGCAGGCCCAGCTCCCTCAATCTCTCCTCATAGGGCAGATGTTCCAGGCCCCTGATCATCCTTGTAGCCCTGCGCTGGACTCTCTCCAGCAGCTCCACATCCCTCTTTAACTGTGGAGCCCAGAACTGGACACAATACTCCAGATGTGGCCTCACCAGGGTTGAGTAGAGGGGCAGGATCACCTCCCTCAACCAGCTGGAGATGCCCTTCTTAATGCACCCCAGGATCCCATTGGCCTTCTTGGCCATGAGGGCACACTGCTGCCTCATGGTCAACTTGTCATCCACCATGACACCCAGGTCTTTCTCTGCAGAGCTGCTCTCCGGAAGGTCAGTCCCCAGCCTGTACTGGTGTCTGGGGTTATTCCTCCCCAGGTGCAGGACCTTGCACTTGGCCTTGTTGAATTGCATGAGGTTTTTCACCGCCCAGTTGTCCAGTTTGTCCAGGTCCCTCTGGATGGCAGCTCAGCCCTCTGGGGTATCGGCTACTCCTCCCAGTTTGGTATCATCAGCAAACTTGCTGAGGGAGCACTCTGTGCCTTCATCCAGGTCATTGATGAATAAATTGAACAGGACTGGACCAAGGACTGACCCCTGGGGGACACCGCTAGCTACAGGCCTCCAACTAGACTCGGCACCACTGATCACCACCCTCTGAGCTCTGCCATCCAGACAGTTCCTAATCCACCTCACTGTCCACTCATCTATCCCACACTTCTGGAGCTTGCCCAGGAGGATGTTGTGAGGGACGGTGTCAAAAGCCTTGGTGAAGTCGAGATAGACGACATCCACCGCTCTCCCCTCATCTATTCGGTCGGTCATTTCATCATAGAATGCTATCAGATAGCAAATACAAAGATGCTTGCATAGAGCATTGAAAATAGAAGGCACAAGTTGTTCAGCTGAGTATTTTTGGGAAGCTGAAAAACATTTAGCAATTGTGAGGATGTTTTTTTTTTCCTGCAGTTTATTAATACAAACCACTTGTTTCCATTGCCAGTTCTAGTGAAGCAGCAAGCTGCCAAGGTGCTAATGAGTGCACAGTCTGAATAGCAATTCCAGTCTCACTGGCCATGATAAGTAGGAACATAAACTACTGAATATAGATGGTGCTGTCTTGACTCTTATCTCTGCCTCCAACTGGAATGAGTTTGACCCTGCTCTAAAAGATATGTTATCTCCTTTAACTGAAAAGTTTAGAAAGCTTTGTTTTGTTTCTCTAGCAGCAGTGCCATGCCACTGCTGAAAGCACCCTTATATAAGACATTCGCATCCACGTCCTGAAGGAACCATGGTCAAGGAAGAGCAACTGAACTGCAACTACAGCGATACAAGTCCTGGGGCACATACGAGTTGCTGCTTTCAGCCACGTGGCTTGGAGCCCTTCCGCAGTCACAAAATTGCCATTGTGGCAGAGGAGACCCTCTCTCCTCTCCTCCCCGCTCCCCAACTTCTCCTCTACCACTTCTGTCCCCCATACCCATTGCTGTAATGGGGTAAAGGCCAAAATGACTTTGAAAGGCAAGGCTCTTAGTACAGCTAACAGGGCTTGGATTCCTTCCTCTGTACCAGTTTAGTAAAATACTGTTATTAAATACCCTCAGTTGATGGACAGGAGGCAATAATGCAGGACTCATTAGCACAGAGTGTCTGTTAGGTTATTGGAGACCCTCCGTCATTCCCATGAGCAGTGGGTCAGGCTGCCGTTCTTTCAGGCAAGCAATGTCTATATTCCCCCAGGCTTTGTGAGGAAAAAATAAGCTTTCCCCAATGCAATGATTGCTGTCAAGTCATGCAGTACTGACAACAGCAATGCATGCATTTTTTTTTCCAACCATAAGCGTTAAAAAGATGTTATACAACAGATGACATATTGAACATAGCAAACAGCTCCATCAGCAGAGGCCCTAAGCACATGTTTTTACCCAAGAAAACAGATAAGAAGATAACTCTACAAAAGGCTACCATTCCAGCCCTTATAACCATATCCTGGGGATGAACAGCAAAATGATCAGCATAAACGATCCACAGAATAGCTATTCCCTCCCTGTTATATACAACAGGCTACTCGCTTCCTTGCGCTCCTCTGCATTTCCCACTCTTAGCTGTTTTAGTCTTTTTATTCACTATTTCATCTTCATCCAAGCAAATAAGTGTATTAATTTGTGAATCCAGCTTAAAAAGAAACTGAAGTGAATGGTCCACAGTCTGGTGTTTGTTCACTTATGATTTCCATAAGACGGTTTCCTATACAAAACCGTTTAGCAAAGAGGAGGAGTAAATGTAGCGATTTTCTTCCACACAGCCCAAATTCTCTGAAGGTCACAAATACCAGCCAAGCATCAATAATTACAACAGACACTGATACAGGAACTTGGGGATACTTGCCCTCCATGCTGAATGCTGCAGGAAAAGGTGATTTTTGCTGTTTGCACTGTACATTTCTTGAGGGAGGGAAAAAAAAAAAAGCATTTCTGTCAGTTCATTACATTACAGTGTGAAAAAAAAATCCTGCAAAAAACCAGAGATCTTCCTACCACCTCTTCATTCTGTTCTTATCACAGGTGCTAAATAACAAGGACAAACTAAGACAGTACATCATGTGTTGGGAAAACACAAGATATAGCAGACTTTGTAAGGGAAAATGTACTGTGCCAGACAGAGGTGGTTTTTAGGCACTAATGTATCCTTCACCAACAGTTGGTGATCCACTGAAACTTTCATCCATCTTTCCCCAGCATTAGCTTCTAAAATCTCACTCAGCTTTGAATGGCAGGGGCATCGTGGCTGTGCTCAGAATAATTCTGTTTAAAAGTGAAAAAAAGAATAAAATTAAATAAAATGATTGTTTGGAGCAGAAACCTGTAGGCCATTGAAATAACAGTTCATTTCTTTAAGTGAGGATATTCATCTGCTGCCGGTAATTTTTTTGTTTTTAATGTTAACCTCTGTCATGACTACAAGTTTTGCTTCCTCTGCATCAAATGTGATAGATGGTATCACTTTCTATGAAGCTTGCAGCACAGTATTATATACTGGTAAACAGTTGACTTTATTCAAGAGGAGAGAGTATTTTTTTTAGTATCTTTTAAATGCTTTTTACAAATACTCAATACAATTTAAAAATTAAAGGACAATTCTTAGGTCTGGGCATGTATCCCTGAATCAACCTAAGAAAGTGCTTTAAGTCATATTCATGCTTCCCTGAATCCTGGGCCACTGGATTTGCCCAAAGACATAAAAGGAAGTAATTTTGCAGTTTAAAGTTTGTTGGCTATGAATTGCCCCTGACAGGATAGGGAGGTTGGGTTCCTCAGGTACATCACTGACTTCAGTCACTGAGATAAGTGACTAAAGGGCTCAATATTTTTGAGGTTCATAATTTTCCTGCGATTTTGATATTTACAGATTTAATGTTTTTCTGTGTAATTGGAGGTTTGGGTGGTCATTTAAAGGATAAATAACCAGAGTCCTTGCCACAAAACTTTAGTTTGGTAGTGGTCAACTGAGGTCTCCAGCTAGTTGTTCATCCCCTTACACATCTTCCTCATCATCTTTCTGATACTGCTCACACGAATATATCGTTGTTCCCTAGGAACATATGTAAGTACACAATTAGGGCAAAATTTTACAAATTTACAAACCCTAAGAAAAACAGAGGATTATTATCTTAAAAATTAATTCACCAAACAGCTTAGTCACCCCCGCATTTAACTCACCTCAGCAGACTTTATATCACAGATGAATATTTAACAGATAATGTTTAATTTCAAAATGAATTAACTGTCTAGTTTGGATTAACTCCTTATATTCTTGATATTGGTGTAGCTGAAACATACCTCAAGGCAATGTAGATATAATTCAGAATAGACTCCATAGTGGGTAGTTCAGAACTCAGATTCTGAATTCTCATGTTGAATTGTGAAAAATCTTGATTGCTTGGGAGAAAAGCAGTAGGGGAAAGACTAAAAATCAGTTAGGGTTAAAACCTAAACCCAAGATCATGGATGTTGTTACTGTTCGCTAAGCTTCACCAAGAACTACTGAATAAATAAATGTTTCATTAAGGAAGGCAATAAAGCACACAAGTGCCTGTATTTTTAAATAGTGCTTTATCAATCTTGAATGAAATTCAGCCTTTCCAGCAAATGCATACTGTCAGCACAGGTTTATAAATCACTGCCCAGTGCTATATCAGAAAGGATACAGCCTCTTGAAATACACCTTGCTCTTAATAGAAATAATTCCAAAGGTATTCCATTATTTTTTCTCCCTGTAAGTAAACGCTTGAAGGCTTGTAACAGCTGGTATCAGCAGGGAAATGTCTGCCTTGCAAACCATTAAAAAAATCCACATATCCTCTCTGCTGCCCTGAGTTTTTCTGTATTTAAAATGTAGGCAAAGGTTTCTTAGATGCAAGTCTGCAAAAACAAACAATGTAGAATACCTGTGGCATTATCCTTTACTGTAGAGTACAAGCACTACCTTGCAGCGGTCATTTCTATCTCAACATGGCAGACATAAGAGAAGAGGCCATAAGGTATATTCACTGTGCTGCACAAGAACTGTGGCATTCCTGCATTATGCTTTTGGGGAGCTTGATACAGCAGCACAAGAAAGCTTAGTACATTTATCATGTGACAGAAACTGGTAGCCCACGCTAAAAAGACCAACACGGCCTAGTAACCTAGGAGCTTTTTGATAAATTCTCCTCTCCATCCACACCTTGTTGGTGTCAAAGATAGTGACAGAAATCACAAACCCTGAAAGAGATGATAAAGTGCCTCTTCTGGAGATAAGTAGCAATGTAGCATTCTTGAACTAGAAAGCAAGCATGTACTTGCTATGACACAGTCATTAATAGTATGAGAAATATATGCCAATGCTACAAGGGACCTAATGCTCGCTAATGGAGTGGTCAGGAGAAGAAGTGGCACTTTGTCAGAGAAGGACAGAGTCTGACATTGAAAATCTGTTTTAAATACTGCCTTCAGTATTCTGGCCATCTTCAAAAAAAAGAAAAAAGAGATTTAGCTGAAAATCCAAAAATGGCAATGAAACTCATTAGGAGTGTAAAAATTTTCCATTTAAAGGAGGATAAAAGATTAAAGCTATTTGACTGGTGGTGAGATAAGTAAAGCGAGACATAATGGAATCAGAAATTAAGTATCTGGTCCAGCTAATAGTGGAGTCATTGGGAAGCCTTTCACTAACTTCAGCAGAGGCTGGAGAACGCCCTTGGTCAGCTAATCCTCCTGGGTCCTGCTTGTTATACGAGGAAAGAGAAGACCCGGGTACTTCAGATAGCAGATATCATTTCACTGTACATTTCATTTAGCATCCGTAGTGTTCCTGGCCTCTGCATGCTGAAACGAGGAACTGGAGGATACCAGGGGTGATACTTAGAATTGCTCCTAGGTACCCCAGCAGAGAGGGCAAAGGCTCCTAACTAAGCCCCGTGTCCCAACTAACGTCCTCCTGTCTCCTGCACCCTGACGTGTGCCCAACTCAGCTGCTCCATATCCTACGTCCAGGCCGCTCCGGAGCTGCACTGACATCGGTGCCTCGATTAGATGCCAACAAGCACCTAAACTTATGGTTCGTCCCGCTCACACAGCTAAACAGCTGGATTTCAGCAAGAAACACCCTCAGCCTGCATAAAACATATGCTGTGAATTGTTTTGAAGTGATTTCTCTAGAGGCAGCGTAAAGGTAAAGAAGGCTGAGTGGTCGTCCTAAGCATGCAACTTTTCTCTATTAATTCCTCTCATGTTCTACCTATGATAATTACTGTTTCTTAACTGCTAATTAAGCTTAGGGAGAAAGAGATGCCTAATTATAGTGAGTTTCAAAACACTAGCACAACGGCAGTGGGATTTTCTCCTCAAATTTTACCTGAAGATTGGCACTTAGGGCCTATATGCTTAACATACTTTTGACAATCCTGTATGCTTTTCAAAATATTCTTCCAAAATGATGTGATGCAGATAGATTTCCATAGTGAGCATTGTCATGGATAGGACCACGCAGTCCGGACTCCCTTACCCCCAACCTACTCTGCAGGGATGCATAAAAGCTGAAAATATCATGTTAGAGGATGAACTCAGTGAGGATCCCCTTGGGCCTGCTCTCATGATAAAAAAAAAAAAAAGGATTTCCGTGGGAGGATGCAGGTAAATCCTTGAGTTTAACATTGGCTTGAAAGTTGCCAGTCCTTCTGCCCCAGGAAATATTTTTTCACGGGCATTAATTTGAAATTATATTTCTCTCTCTGCAAACTGGGAAGAATCTGAGGGAACTTTAATCATCATTTCTTCAAAGGACAGTGGTTGCAAAGCAGTGACTTGGGCTGGGGAATTTTGAAGAGATTCAAAGGGCTGGTTCTCTGCTGACATAAAAAAAGGCAACTATGGAAGTCCATAACTTGTTAGGCAAATCAGATTAGTATTCAAATATGCTATGCTGGTTTACTCAGTTCTGAAATGTGACTTGCTGGGAGAGTTATGAGGGAATTCCAGGGAAGAGACTCAATAGCAAAATATGGAAGAAAGGAAAACAAATATCAGCAGAAGTATTTCTGGCAATCTGACAATCTGGCAAGGTGACAGGAGATCCAGGCTGAGGTAATTAATTAAAAATAAAAACCTGGAGATGTCAGATTTCCTAGGATTTACATACCAAATCTGAACCTTCTGCATTTGACATATTACTCCCTGTAACAATTATTGCTGTGTAGTGGCAAAACTGTACTACTTTTTCAAGGATTTGCTCAGGAACAAACTGTGGCCTGTGACTAGAATCAGTTCCTCTGAAATTGTTACCTAATTGATATGGGTAGAAGCTCAGAAGCTAGATTTAACTGAAATTTCCTTTTATTCATGTAATTCAGGCTGTTACATTAACTAAGGGACACCCACTGCAGGCTAGCTGAAAACATAAAGAAAAAACTGCTTTTCTTTTTTGATGGTTAGGTTCTGGTATGCATAAAAATATTTGGCTATGGGTTGTAAACAAAGCAACTGGCCGTCAAGTCATCTGGCTTGGTTGTCTTGGGTTTTCTTGTTGTTGTTGTTGAATAGCTAAATCCCTTAAAAATAATTTCATTACATGTGTCCCTGTCAACCTTCACTTCCTCGCTGCCAGCAGCAGGAAGCCCTTTATGAGCAGAAACACCTGTGGATTTTTCACATTTTTGCATGCATACTTTACCATTTCAGGGTGCATTCCCACACTTGCAACTCACTGAAAAGCCAGGGCTAACTCTGCTGTTGGGCAAGCCCATGGGGTAAATATTTTGCCCTCTGGGCCATGTGTCTGTAGGAATTCCTAACAAGAGAGAAGCATGGCCATCCAAAACCACTCTTGAAAAGCACTTTCAGAAGTAGTATATCCAGTGTGGCCACAGAGCAACTTTGATAGTGAACAGGGTGTGTGGAGGGGCTAGTTAGCTGCATGATTTGGCCCTAAACCCACCCCAAAAAAGCTGCTGTGCTGGTTCCGCTCAGCCCTGCCTTCCCGCACAAGTAGCTGTACGTGAAGGAAGCAGGTTGTGCTACGGCCCCTGGTGCAGATGACATGTCTTGTATGCCAGAAGGGCTCTCATTCTGTGTTTTAATTGTGCCCTTGCTATGAACAAAAACACACTCTTTATCCTAGCAGTAAAAAAAAGGGGGGGGGGGTAAAAAATAAAAATAAAAACGACATAAAATAAAAACCTGGAATACCGCCATGGCGCGCTCGGGCCCAGGAGGAAGGGGGGTCTCGCCCAGCCCTCAGGGCCGCCCCGGGCCCACAGAGGGCCGGGCCGCGCCTCGGGCCGGGCCGCGCCAGGCCAGCCCCGCCGCCTCCGCTGCCGCCCACGGCGCCGCGGGGCGATGCCGGGGGCGGCCCCGTCCCGGCGGGGGGCAGCGGGCCCGGCCCCGCCGCCGCCCTCAGCCGCGACCCGCCTCCGCCTGCGCCGCGACGGGGCGGGCGGGCGGCATGGCGGGAGCGGGGCGGCGCGGGGGGCTCCGCGCCCGCGGGCCGCTGCCGCCGCTGCTGCTGCTGCTGCTCGCAGGTCAGCGGGGCCGGGGGCGGCGGGGGAAGCCCGGGGGCCGCGGCGGGCAGATGCGCGGGCGGAGGGAGCGCGGCCGAGCCCCGACGCCCTTGTGTTGTTGCCGCTGCTGCTGGAGGGCTCGCGTGGCCGCGCGGGGGGCAGCCGCCTGCCCAGCGCGGCGTGGCGGGGAAGAGCCGCGACACGCGGCCGCTTTGCGAGCAATTCCCGACGTGGTTTTGCTGCGTGCCAGCGCCGTGAGGGGCTGCCCCACGCAGCGCTGGTGCAGGCGGGGCAGGGCGGCCACGAGGGGCCGGCGGTGTCAGCGTGGAGTGAGGCCGGGGCAGCTCCGGGTGCCTGATGGAGCCGCTGGCTTTGCCCGAAGGCGAGGGACGAGGCGCTGCGGCCTCATCGCGGGGACTGCGGGAAGTTAAACACGCGCCCGAGCGCTGCGTGAGCCGCAGCCTGAATCAATAACCCGAGAGAGCTGCCCGTGCTGGGAGCCAGCGGGATCCAGCGGTTCCTACCCAGTGCTGGGGAACTGAGGTCGGAATCAGCTGGCAGCATTGGTGTCTGGGGGGAAGGAGGAGGAAGAGCAGCTTCCCAGCGTTGCTGATGATTTAAGATAGTGTAAATAAACACAGACTACTTGAATTAGAGGAGTGTGTGCCGGCTGTTTCAGCAGCCCTCTCCTGAGCAGAACACGCTGTGTTTGAATCCATCTCCAGCTGCACAGAAACAAAACCACCATCCCTTGGGAGAATTTCTGAGGGTTTTTTTAGCCCCTCAGCCCAGTGTCTCGCGCTCAGGAAGATGTGACTGCTCAGGTGCTTGCACGTGCAGCCTCTGCTTTCTCTGATGCCTCCAGGATTTGTGAGCAAGCAGGAATTTAACTTGCATGTGGCTGCTGCACTTGCCAGTACCTTCCCTTCATTTCAGAGGTGTACCTGGGGGACATAAGCACTTGCTGCAGAAGCAAACAGTGCAAAAGTTGGAAATTGCTACCATGAGAGGTCCTGTGCAGGCCACAGTCTCATATGACCATTTATTCATGGCAGATGTGTTCAAGAAGTTACTGTCGCCTTTTCTCCTTTTGGATATCACTGTTGCTTTGGTTGCTTTAAAAACGGGGTAATTCCACAGATCCCAGCAGTGTGAGCTGATCTACGTGCTGCCCTGTGCACCTTTCTCTCCTGCACTGGTGCCTGCGCTCATCCTTGGTCTCAGGAGACCAAACATGAGCAGGTTCGGGGAGCCGACCAGGTAGAATCTAACCAGCAAAATTCAGGTGAAATAGGGAGAGTGGGAGCCCCTTGGTGTGACCTGCTGCCTGGGGACCACAGGTAACGGAGAAGCACCATTTGCCGTCTTTGGTTTTACCTTGTCGAAGTACTTGTGTGACTGAATAATTTTTTTTGTCTGATTTGGTTTTTTTGGCGTTACACCTGGAGCCAAACCAGGGACACAGCTGCTTTTCAGGCAGCTTTGTGCTCCAGGTTCTTCGTCCTGCAGCTCAGTAACACAGGATGCCTGGCATCAGGTTTTTCCTTCGTTTATTATAAAAAGATAATCCATGATACCTTGAATTTTTTTCATTGTTTTTAATTCTAGATGATTAAATAGGAGGAGGAACTAGTACAGCCCACTACAAATGCCCATACACAAAGCACCTAAATCCCCATACTGAAGTTTTGAATGAATTGATTGCCATTTGGATTACAGGGCCGGGTCAAGCCCCAAGGGAAGTCCTGTGATTGTGTAAAACCGTCACCTTGCATTTTCTTTGCAGTGTGCCACACGGCATTTCACTGTTGTTGCTGCTTGACCACATGAATGTTGTTTTTATTCAGCAGAAGACTGTCTGGCTCAGTGTGATAATGACTGCAAAGCTTACTGCTGCGATGGGACTGCTCCCTACTGCTGCTCCTATTATGCCTACATTGGGAATGTCCTTTCGTAAGTAGATTTGCCCTTCGGAGGAAACCGATGCCCCGTGTTCATGAACTTGATGTGAAAGCAGGTGGCTGGAAAATGTGTTTGGACAACAAACTGGCAGGATTTGGTCTGGTTTGGGATTTGATTGCTTTTTGTTTCATTGCTGGTAGCAAATATTGGTAGTCCTAGAGTCTCATGGTGCCTATCTTTTTAAAGCATGTTTATGTCATGTGCTAAAATATGTCTTTAATAGTGTACACCAATATGTGGTATATTTACAGCTTATTTCCACCACCTAAGAACTTTTTTCCAAGTTCTTCAAATCAAGAGGGCTACGAATAGAAGTCTTGTATTTCTTTTTTTTTTGGTTGAAAGGCTTTGTTACAACACTTTAGTCAATTCACTATTCAAATAACCTGGATTTGAGGTGTTTTTTTCCCCTCTTTCATTGCTCTTTGTTTGCTTTTTATTAATTTTTTTTATTGTTGTTTTTGCTAAATGATTTTCTGGCCTTTTTTGGGGGGAAGTTATTGAATGTATTCTGTGTGGGGGTAATCTGATCCTTTAGCACAGTTGCATGAATAGCATGTTTAACAACAACAAAAAACCCGTAGCAGGTGAAACTGGGTGGGTATGACTATTTCCTACACAGAGCATAGGAACTGGAGTGTGCTGCTCATTAAATACATCGGCTCCAGGGGAGCTGCTAGCTCAGCTCTGCCTCCCTGTTCTCTTCAGAGAAACCTGGGGTGCCTGCCAGCGCATGATTAATGTAAACGACAACCCGTAAGTATTACATTCGTGTGCGAGGATAAACCTAAACAGAACCTACGCTGTTACTCTTCAAGACAGGCCACCTTACCATCTGTTTTGCTAACCCCATCAGTAGTTTCCTTGACCTCTAGCATGCAGTCGATGGTGTATTTTTGTTTTCTATTCCTGGCTAAAAAGCAGGGGAGGAGAAAAAAGAGGGTCGCAGGCACCGCCCCATGCTTGGGGAGGAGTGAGTGGGAAGGTGGTGGTTGCTTTTTCCAGAGGAGCCTCCTCTGTTGCAGGTTTTGTTTTAGCCGTGGTACCTGGGGAACATGTGAGTCTTCCCTCCAGCATATTTTATGGTGCTTTGAAGGAACAGGCATAGTGATGGTGTTTTAATGCGGAATTGATCCACAGCTTTTAAAGCAGATCAGACACTTCCTGGGCTAAAGTAAATAAAATTGTGATACAGCACCACAATCCTTCATCCCCCTGGAAATAAAAGAGCCTGTATTTAAGATTGTCTGTTACTGCTGGAGAATGACAAGTGATTTTTGCTCTTGCCTAGGGAATGTCTGCTTTGATTTTTTTTTCTCTCATTCCAAGATTGCTTTGCCATTTAGATGCGTGGAAAGAGGTGCTGGCTTTGCATACCTTATTCTAGCTCTTACGTGCTAAAGAATGTTGGATGTGCTGCCATAGGATATCCCATTATAAGAAGCAGCCTTCCTATAAAGCAAGAAAGCAAGCAGTTTCTTCTCCCACTTCCACATGTGCATCCTTGGCATTTGTCTAGCCTCATGTCAGAGCTGTGCTTTGAAAAGGATCAGCCCAGGGATTTTTTACAGTAACCACCAAATCGCACCTTCAGCATCAAGTTCTTGCTTAGTCTCCTCTATGATTACTTAACAGCTACTGAATTCAGGCTGGGGTGTGAGCGATGCGGGGACATTGGAAAGATTTGTGTGTACTTGGATGACTTTGAACACTGGAGTGGCTCACCACAAGAGCTTGTTTGTCACAGCACATCTTGAAGAGGATGTTTGAGTGTTCTCATTTTTTATGGTTAAGCACTCCAGCACATGGACTTGAAGGCCAGTCAGGAGTCATTATTCTCCTATGACCTGACATTTTGCATGATTGAGTCATAGAATTTTTCCCCGAGAAGCTGTATTGGGTGTGTCTTCTGTAAACACGTGTAATCTCATCTTGTCCAGCGCTCAGGCATTAAGGAGTTGACCATCTGCCCTGGTAAGCTGTTCTTTAGTTAATTTTCCTCACGCTGCCAGGAAATTTCATCTATAATGAATCTCAAATTCGTAATGTCAGGTCTTAGTTTATCCAGGAGTTTGAAACGTGGCTTTAGTCACCATGGCAGCTCTCAACCTTGTCACTGAGCTGAGCGAACTGTCAGCTTCACGTGTAAGACCTGCCCTGTTTTGCTTGGCCCTGCCCATAGGTCAACTCTTCAGCTTTTCTTTGAACTCCCTCTAGTACTTTCACCTCCTGGTGAAAGTGAGGCTAGCAGAGCTGAACACAGGACTTTGGCAGGGGTCTTACTAGGATTATTTTTTCCATATCTTTGTTTGGGTATCTATTTTGAAGCAGTTATCTATGATGATCACAGAAAATCGAGCTGAAACAAATTCTAAGTTCATTTGTAAGTCTTGGCGTCACTGTTTCCAAAGCATGTCTGCCACTTCAAGCTTACAGAGTGTTCTTTGTTAGGGGTGCTACCTTGCTTTTAAGTTGTATTACAAAACATGTTGTTGGATTGTGGCATTAACGAGGCCATTTAGATTGCTCCATAACAATAACTTCTCTTTATATTATTTTCACCACACCGATCTTTGCTTTATGTGCAAACTTTATGAGTCAGAGTTTCTTCTCATTTCCCCATGCCAAATAACAAACTGTGACATTGCATTACGAGATGTGACCCCTGGGATCTGGAAATGCCCACTAGTAACATACCTGCTTGCTGTTGTCTTTCTGTGAACAACTTAATTTTCTGCTTTAAAAAATCATCATCTTAGGACACTGGGGAATTTTTTTCTTTAGTCACATGAGGTTTTCAACAAACATGCTTCGGGCTGTGTGCATCCATGATCAGCTTGCTTTTCTTTTTGCACATAAAGAGTGATGCAAGTGATCAGCTCACTCTAATATTAAGACTTAGAGGCATGTAAGAGATGCTCCCATAGCTCCTTCTTCAGTTGGACTAGTTAGAGATATACTCTACAAACATTTAAAGTCTGTGTTTGAGTCACCTATAATCCCATAAATAGCTCTAATGTAAAGCAATACATCCTTCCTCGTTATCCTCCGCCTATTCACTTCTTCATGATAACCTTTCAGAGCAAGTCGCTACCACACTAAGGTTCCAGTTGTATTTCCCTTCCCACTAGTTTTCAATAGTTCCAGTCTGTCATTATTTCCTCTGATGCATATGCATTTCCTCCTGTTTGTTTGTCAGGCATCTAGTGCTCAGTAGATGTTTTTCTAAAAATGTTTCTTTTTTTCTCAGGCAGATTACAGATTTATGTTTGGATATGTGTGATGCAGTAGAGCTGTTTCCATGAAATTACTGAAAAGGTGCCGAGATGCTGGGGTGGCCGCATGGTTCCTCCAGTCCCCACGAACAGAAAGCTTTGCATTGCCCTTTGCAGCCTTCCTGCATGATCCCGTTTTTATTTTATTTTATTTTATGTATTTATTTGTTTTGTGGGCCATGTGCAGTTTAAGCCCTCTGGGAGGAGATGCCAGTATTGCTTGCTGTCAGAGCCATTTCCACATGCCAGCTTGGCCTTTTCATGCTTGTCCACAGCAGTGAGTTGATCTAGGTGAATAATGAAGAGGAGGGCAGAGCAAAGAAACTCTTCTTTTATGTGAATACTGCTGGACCAGTTGAGTGTTCAGTGGAAATGAAGGGACCCTGATTTGGCCCATAGTATTTAGGAAAGTTCATTGATAGGTATTCAACCATGTTGCAATAAGTTTATACCTTCCTGTGTGACTCTCTAAGGTGAAGAAGCTGGAACTTTGGCTCAAACAGAAGAGGAAGGCCAAAATGCAGTGAGGATACATTGTGTTGCGAAGTGTGTGAAGTTTCTTGGTAAATGCCTAGTGTAAACGTTGTGTGTATGGCCCAGCCTTCGAAACTGAAGAAGAAAAGGAATGCATGATATATTCAAGTGTGACATTTGAAGTACTTTATATCCAGAAGTGCTCTGAGGAAAGCAGCTGACCTCAAAGAATGCCATTTCCATGAAATAAAGAATGCCCTGTAAACTGATTTGCTTGATGGGCGAGCATGGGTTTGAAAGTGGGTATGGTGGAAGAGCACACTGAAGAGAATTAACGTTTCAAACAGTTAAGAGTATGGAGCTTTAGTCTCTGGAGTTCATAGTGAATAAAAAAATCTGGAAGCTTAGCATTTGCTATGAATTCCAAATAATTAAAATTAGACATTTTCAGGCATCCCACAGTAAATATGCGAAGCAGCATATGGACTGGGGACGGTTCTGTGTCTGCACTTCCACTGTCTGGTACTCTACTTAAAATACATTTGGGTTCTTCTACATCAGTGCAGCATTCCAAATTTCACAATGATCCAAGAGCTTTTGGACAACATGCAAGACTTCAGTTGACCTGACATCTACTGTGTCATCGTGCCTGTGAGGCTGGGACTTCTGAGAAGATACCGGGGTGAGCCAGAGGCACGAGTCTGTGAATTTTTTTGGGGGGGCGGAGGAAGGGGGCGGGAGAATGATTGTGTTTTTTTCTGTTTATCTTGGCTTTTGTGGGGTGAGTCTCCTCGAATCAGGCCGCGGAGCATGCTCCGAGCTGCGAGGTGAGGGAGGCAGAGTCTGAGCATGCTCCGCGCTGTGGGCCTGAGGCCGGGAAGGAGAAAACTCCAGTAATGAGGCTAAAACCCTTCACTCCGCATAGCAGGCGGAGAGAAGTTCAGCTTCTTAACCTTCAGCATCTCAACATGTGGAGTGCCTGCAGAAGTGTGCCATCCTGGGAAAGCCTCTGTGGGAGAGGTGTCCGACTCGCTCACGATGGAGCACGGATTAGTCACAGTCTGCTGTAAGCTTAGGGAAAGAGCGAGGGCCACATTTTCGTTACGAGACCTGCTGGAGAGGGAGCCGATATGCGAAATGTGACCTTTGCAGAGTGACGGAACCTCTGGTTGTTTTTTGTTCCATGCCTATTGTTCCATAGCATATCCCTCGCCGGGGAATGTGTGATCAGATTTATGACTAGAGCGGTATCTGCTCTTGGTGGCGGCTGCAGAGGAAACCTTTGTCAGCGCCAGAATTGAAACGCAGGGCGTTCCCGCTTTAGCCCTCCGTGTTTTTATTCCTGACCCTGTGTTGTGACAAGCTGAACATTGACTGTTAAGTGGAACAGCCAGCTCAAAATAGGGGAAAAAAAAAAACCCTGCATTGCTTGCCAATGGTAATGAAGAGGGAGCTATCATTTTATAGTCACCAAGTTCCCACTTCCCGTTCGGATTTAAAAGCTCAAACTGGGATTTTTTGGGGTGACTGACTAATTATTTTGAAATGTTTGGGACCAAGGGATTTTTTTTTCCACATTTTGGAATCGTGGCTTTTAGTGTTCAGAAAGTAGCTGAGAACTGGGTCTTTTTCTTAGGAAAATTGAAAGTCTTTTTAAGGCCTGTGAGGCCTGTTGTTCATAAAAGAAAAAGTTAACATGTTTTTTCTTCTGCTAAAATTTGAGTTGTTGATGTCTGTGTGGATCATCTGATCATCTGCTTTTCATCATTTTCGAGATTGTTAAAATTTGGCCTGAGAATGGAAGCATTAAGGTATAAATCAGTGTGAAATGCTCTTTGTGGCTCACAGAAGATTCAAGGAAGGGGTGGGGAAATAAACATTCATAAGGGACTCACTGAAATTACCTTGTTTATACGCAACCATCATGAGAAGACTATTCAGTAAAAGAGAGAGTTGACTTGGAATTTGTCATTTGCAATGATCTGCCTTAGTAGCTGGTAAGATTTTCCCATGTGATGTGGTCGCATGAAAGATAAATGTTTTCTCCCTGAATAGTAGAAGATTGGCATAAAGACAGAGTCTGGGAATTATGGTGATCACAAGATGGCCATCCTTTCTTCACAAGGATTTTGCCTTCTGCCTTTTATTACCCACTGTCTTCCTTTTCTTTCGTTGAGCAGAGGGAAGGCCTGTGTGTGTGTGTGTATATATATATATATATATATATATATATATGTATGTGTGTGCTTGTGTGTGTGTGTGTAACTTCAGGGTTACAAGAAGACTCAGTGGATAGAATCCTGATCCTGCTGAAATCAGTAAACTACTGCAGGGGGAAGTCATGCACTGGCTCTAATAGAGCACTTTGTAAGCCCAAGGACCTTGTTGAATCTAAGTGCTAGAGCAACAATTTCTTCCCCTTTTCTTTCTTTTTCTTTTCTTTTTTTTTTCTTTTTTTTTTTTTTTTAATCACAGTGGTACCTTCCATGCCACTTTATGCTCTCCTGCTTCCAGTTCGAGTGCTGCTTCCTTAGGAGCATCCCCCTTGGAGATGAGGAGGTGCGTAGGACAGATCCCATCTCAGCTGGCTCGTGCGCTCCCTGCAGCAGCTCCTTGTTTCTCTCGGCAGCATCGTCCCTGCCACCAGCTGGAAAATTTCTGCTTTATTGGCTAATTCGGAGCTCTCACTGAGCTCACGGGATTCTCAGAGGACTAGTCCATTGCGTTTTGCACTCGTTGCTGTATAATAAGGAGTATCACAGTAACTCGGAGCACAGTTATTCATGAAGGCACTTTGGGGTCAAAAGCTGTGCGAGAGGGCCATTTCATGCTTGCACTGTGTAATTACAGCCAGGCCAAATAAAAACCTGTAGCATTAAGTCAATATTGGAACAATATTTTCCTAGAAATATAAACTCTAGCTCTAATCATAATGGGCCTCCTTAAGGGACAGAAACAAAGTTTGGAGTATATAAGTGAATTATTGAAAATTAAAGAAAGTGAACTATTAATTCACAGGGCAGCTGCAGGTTCTTTTGAGGTGTATAACCACAAGTAGATATAAGTTCCACATTAGTTAATACCATCTTTACATTTTGGCAATAATTTTTCTCTATTAAAAAACAAAAAATTGTGACATTTACTTTCTGAATCGTTCACACTTTAAAAACAAACCACCTTTTTGCTGTAATTATTTATTATTGTAGAACTTGAGATTTGCCCTGGGGCATATTCTTTACATAAGTTTTTAATATGGGGCAGTGAGGCACTAATACTGCAAAGGTTGCTGGCATGTTTCATTGCAGTCTCTCCCTCAGACAGCTCATCCGCACAGAGGAGAGATTTTTACAGCCCACAGTAACTGGAGTTATTCCTTGTGTTCACAAGGGAGGCCTGCTTTAATGCTGAATGTTCCCGCTGCTCTCTTCACTGAGGACCACAGTACAGTTTGTTATGAGCACAGGAGGTCCTGAAGACCTGCAGCTATTGCCCTGGCGTTGGTTCCCCAGCCAGGACATGCTGAGCCTGGCTTTTTCTGTGCCTTGTGCTACTTGAGTACAGAGGGGCTGTATAAAGCGTCACTGCCTCGCTCCTTCAGGCAGTGCAGAGTCAAGATATAATCATGGGATAGTCACGGAGCTGCTGCCAGGTACCTCTTTGCACTGATGCTAAGCAGACATTAGTGTTAATAGGCTGTGAGTAACATATAAAATGCAGCACGAAATGTGGGCACTGATTCCCTCATAGTGCAGCTTTAATCTGCTCAAAATCTGCTATGGGTTGCCTGGCCCTAACCTGCTCCCTAGGTGCCTGTGTGCTTGGTTTACATTATATATATATAATTATTATTTTATAATTTCTTTCCTTTTGAAACTGTGTTCCCATTTCTGTGCAAGACTGAGGCTGTCTAGCTGTAAATTGCTGGCATTACAGCCCATTTTTGGTATTAATAACATCAAAATGTCGAATGGGTGGTGCCAGTCAGCAGGCAGCAAGCAGTGCTGGGTATTCAGGGCTGTGCGATGTCCACAAGTCCCTGTGGCCTTGAGCATTCAAGACCAGCGCTGTGGCCTGGCCCTGACGCGACTAGGGAGAGAGGAGGAACGTAGCTGAGCTCTTCTTCACGTGTCCTGCGCCTTCCCCTCGACACCTCTGCAATGGGCCGGAGATATGGAAAGGTATGGAGAAGTATGGGATTCTAGGTATGGTGAGGAAGGGAAGCACAAATTTTCTGATGGCAGTTGGAGGAGAATTCAGGGATAGAAGTCCAGTTTTGGAGAGACCCAAAATTAACCACTCACAAGCAGTACTTGTAATATGGTGCTGTTTAAACGATACATGACAGCAGCTCTTAATTCTTTTGTTCAGATCAAATCCTTCAGCAAGTCCCTGAGCTTTAGGGCCTCTCTTCATCTGCTGCTTTGGAAATGTAAACCAATGGGAGAGAAAATAAGCAGGCAGCATAAATTTAAGTCTTACTTCTCATTGTTGGGACTAAAGCAACGCTAACAACATTTTGTTGAAACCTTGTTGAAATATCTCTCTTGGAATCTTTGAGATTTTTCCTGGAAGAAGAACAAGAATTTTGTTAGTGCGATGTTTATTGTTGTACAAAAACACCTGCTTTTATATAACCACCTTTGCTTTCCACTTGTATAGCAAATTATGCTCCAAGGGTTTCAAAACCTCATGTGTCAGTTATTTCAGTCTTATTTTCATAATGTCCTGTCAGGCCCAGAAATGATGCCTGGGGATTACCTGTCTGCCATGCGAGCAGTGTGCGCTCGTGCTGATGATGGGCTGGTCAATTCTGAATGCGGTATCAGCTGTCACAAATAAAGATAGATTATTTGGGTTCTAGGCAGGATTTTGGTTAACTGGAGGAAAGTTTGACATACAAATACGGCCACTGAAAATGTCATGATCAGCACATTCAGATGGAAATGTCTTTGGGCAGAGGCTTTCACCTTCCCTGTGAAGGGTTTTTGTGCTGTGTCCAGTACAAGACCTTTCCCTCAGTTGTGAATGATGTGCCTTGGTATTAATCTAATCTAAGTAACTAGGAACCTTCTCATAAAAATATGGAGTCAGAGCATCTCACATGCAAATGTTGCCCTCTTTTTAAGACCACAGTTATTTTTCTCTGCCTTCCTGTGTGCTGGAACGGTGCCCTGGGACAGGGCTTCTCCTGCACTGCAGCGTGATGAGTTGCTCTGCTGTGTGGTTCTCATCCCCAGGGAACGCAGTGGGACCGCATGTGATGATAGCTAATATATTTACATGCCTGGAAGCTAATATTCAGTCAGCTGTGGTTACCCTGTGTTTGGCTTGGAAATAGATGGCCTATTTACATAAACTGAAATTATGGAAATAGATTGCGGAATCACCAATCTGCTTAGCTTGCATTGGTTTCCTCTCCTGGCTCCTTACAGAGATAATTTCGTATTAAATTCTGGTGGAGAGCGAAAAAATGAAGCTTCAAGGGGATGGGGACTGATGGAAACTTATGGCCCTCATTTTGTGTTTAACAACACAAAAATTGTCTTAAGCAAAGCTCGGTGCATTTTTATGCTTGAGCCTTCATGAGTCTTGAATGAAACTTAATGATTGATCTTGCGTATTCCCAGAAATGTAATAAAGTGTCAGCTTGACAATAATGCTTTCAAAATTGCTGTGTGGCAGTTAAACTCCGAACACTGTGGCATACAACTGCTATATGTTTCAAGTAATACATTGCGTTCAGATAACCAGCTGAAATTAAGCGGGGAGCCGTGGTAATTAACACCTGCATTTGGCAAGTTGTCGTTGCTGCTGTGTTAAAATTGTGGACCAAGCAAGGAAATTTGCCCTGCTTTGTCCTCATACCCTGCCCCGGTGATTTTTGTTTCCCCCAGAGATGTGGCATGCTCATGAAATGGGTTATACAGCATGGTTGCCTGCATGAGCAAAGCCCTGATTTTGCATCACACTGATTTAGCGAGCTATAAAGCAGCTTTGGTTTGTTTTCAGAGCCGTGATTCCCTCTTTAAGGAAGGATTTTTGTTGTTGTTTTTTTCCCACCTCCAGGGGAGATTTTGCATGAGTAATTAGCCAAAGGGATGCTGCAGGGATGCATCTGAGGAAGCCACAGTCCTCACCTAAGTGCTGGGGAGCCGTCCCGTGGGATCTCATGCAGGCAGAGTGGGAATGGAAAGCTGCAGAGAGACCACTGTTATTGCAAGCCAAAGAAAACTCTGTGGGCCTGGGTCTGAGGGGTTTTTCGATTCTCTATTATTTTAATGAGTTTAGAAAAATAATACTGATTGTGTATCCCCTTGTAATTTGAAATCTGTCTTAGGTTACAGTAAGGTATTTCTGAGATGGCATCAATTAAGTTTCCCTGTAGTTCTGTCTTATTTTCCTTCCAAAGAGTTGTTGTCATCACAGACCTACTTAAAAACCCAAATGAGTCTAGGAACTTTTAATGACTAGATTAGACTCTCATTAAAGGTCGACTCATTTCTTCTGTGATAAGCTGCATAGGCTGCATTACTTGGAAGTTCTCGTTACTAAAAATGGGGACGGGGTGGGGGTTATTCCCTGCTCAGGAACTTGCTGGCCCAGCCAGAAAATCATTGGGATTTTCTTTAAGGAGTTTCTAGCTCCCTAGACTGGACATGGAAAATGAGGAGGCGCAGATTGGAGGGGAGATGGAAGCAGCCTGTGCTTGGCCTTCGTGTCACAGAGACCAGGCGGCTGTGACATGAGGAGTCGTGACATTGCATCTTCAGGTGTAATTGCTAAGCTGCCCTGATGAGCATACAGCCCTCGTATTGGGAGAGAAAGTACCTCTTTTTAGCTACTGTAAAAGTAATTACTGCTCTGGAGCCTGGAAAGCAAGCTATCAGTTAACAGATGCTGTTCAAACCTAAAGGAGCTAATGCCTCAAGTGAGGGTTTTCGCTCTGGATTAATTACGTGTTGATAATTTAATCTATGTTTTGATTGTTGATATGGCTTTGTAAGGAGTTGTCTTTTTTTTTTTTTTTTTCCTACACTGAATACTTACTGTATTCACATTAAAAAAAAAAAAAAAAAAAAAAAGCCCTGGATGCTTGGATTTGTGAAACAAGTCAGTTGATTTATTACTGTTATCTGTCACTTGCACTGGATGGTTTTAATAACTACCAGAACTAACAGCTTCATAACCACCAGTAGATCAGTTTTAGCTGTTGCTATTTTTTTTTCTTTAGTCACTCCTTCATTTTTTAACTTGCGTCAGGAGATGCAGTCTATTAGCTGGGCAAAATCCTGAAGTCGATGGAGTTTTGCTGGAAAACAGCGCCTGCATGTATGGCCCGGTGTGAGAAGAGCAGGCAAATTTTCCTCCAAAACTGGCAAATGAAATCCGTCCTGTCCAGAAAAAGTTTTGCTTGGTCCACAACACTGTGGTCCACATTCCAGGAGTAGCGCTTTTAGTAGCATTGACAAAATCCTCATATTGGCTTCACAGGAGCAGCCCAAACTGTCCCATTCAGGGGCCTGTTCCATAAAGTGAGGAATGGAGGTTCCTCCCCCAAGGAAATCGGTTGTGAGCTTTGCATTTTTTCCTCTGACCTACTTAGGAAGTTGCCTGAAGCCAAACTTCAGACTGGTCTTCTAGGCATTTTTTTCATTCCTGTTTTGTTCTTTTGTTTTTAGCTGCTGCTTCTTCAGAAAACAACTGGCTTATCCACATTTTTGCTCTGTCCTGTCCAACTGGTCCATTGGTGGATTTGGAAGATCCTCGTGACTGCAGGCAAACAAGAGCTTTGATTGTGATTACATTGACAGCAGAGTTTTGTTCTTGTGTAGTAGCAGCTCCCGGCAGGCCCCAAAGCCAAAATATAAAGAGTTTGGGCTAGAAAGAACAGCTTATCCATGGCAGCTCAGGAGCTGTGCGGGAGGAGAAAGCTTCTCCTTTGCGTTATTCCTGCAGGTTGAGCATCCTGGCTGTAGCCCCCCTGCCTCTTGCACTGTTGGAGGTACTGTAGGTGTAGATGAGCTGTCCAAAGGCAAGTCTGCTGTCATTGCTGCATTGTGAGCTGCCACTGTCTCGACTGCCACCTTGGAATCCAAGCTGGAAGCAGAAAAAATTCCTCTTTTGAGGAAATTATGCACTGCAGCTGTGCAGCTCCTTTGCTCACTGTTGCTCCTCCCCTTCGAACGGTTTTTGTTGCAGAGCTGCCCATCCTCTGCTACCAGGACACGTCTGAGTCAGACACCTTTTCTCCCTACCATGTTCCAAGGCAGCTCCCTGTATAGCCGAAACTTGGGGACGGATCAGTGACCTTCCACGGTACGACGCCGTTGTGCAGCTCCTACTTCATTAAAAAGTTAAAAGGATTAAGAACTGGCTGACATCTCAAAACGCGGATGCAACAAAGAATTAGCGTGTAATGAGGGTTGTTTGCAGTGAAGTTCTTTGGGGATTAGTACTCACACTGAAAATTTTTCAACACCAATCGGATCCTAGGGTGTGAATGCAAAATCCCTAGTCATAAATGTGTGTGTGTGGCAGAGATACATTTTAAATGAATGCACACTGCAAGTTCTCAGATGCTAGATTAAAGGGGGGGGCGGTTCTGTGACCTTAAATTGTTCCTCTTTTTTATACTTTGTGGTAAAGTCAATCACATGATCTTTGGAGAGCAAAACAGGGTTGTAACATACTTGGACATCTTCCACAGAGATGCTTTCCATCTGTGGGGGATGTACATCTGTATTGAGTTTGAAATTTGGACCCATAATGCATGTTACTCATAAGGAAGCACAGGAGCCCCTCTCTGATCTTGGTCTGGAGCATTTCACATCTAGAAAGGGCTCTGTTGCTGATGGCCAAAGCTCCTTGCTAGACCTTGGCACCATTGCATTAGCCAGTTTGTCTGCAATATGCTGGAGGCCTTAATCCAGCTGTTACTGACTACAACAAAACTTGTCACAGGTAGTGCCAGATGAAACTTTAGTTGAACAGCTCTGATTAGAAGCCAAAGGGGTGAAGACTAGATTGACACTCCTTGCAGAAGTAGCACCTCCTGGGCAGTCCAACAACTCCTGACGAGACAGTGAAAGGAAGCTATTTTCTTGATCTCTGGGACATGACTTTTCTGAACACAAGCATGAGTTCTTTCTCCTATGGTGTTACCACATTAGCAAAAGACAATAAATTTTTCAACATTCTAATTAAATGCCATTGTTACTGTGTGGTTTCAGAAATCCAGCAACAGTAAAATCAGAGATGATCTATGCGACCTAATTAAAACAAAAACAAATTAGAGCCCCTGCTTTCAAAACTGTTTAGAGATCCCAGATCCCATTTTGATGCATCTGGCAAGAGGGAAGGCGCTGGGAATCCTTCAAAGATTCAGTCTTCCTGCAAGGCATCTGGTGCAGACAAGGGTATCCAGAGCCACTGTTTGCTTCTGGAACAGTTGTTGTGCTAGAACAGTGCTAGAAAGTTGAATGGTTTTGGTTTTAAATTATTATTTTTTAATTAATTTTTAATTAGTTTTTTCTCTTTTTTTTTTTTTTGGTCTGGGCAGCATGACTCTTTCCTGATCATTAAAAAATAATAATAATAATAGTATGCTGCACGTGCAAGAGCACATGACAGTTATTCCCCAAAGCCCTTGCAATCTCTGCTTGGTGCATTACTCTGATTCTTCTTCCTTGCCGACTTTCCACTAACACAGTTACGTCATGTCTGTTAAACCATGAAATGCAATAAATGGACCCTTAATCAGATGTGACTGCATTTCTATTTCTGAAAGTCATCCAAGATGGCTAATTAGGGGAGGGGAAAGAGATTGCCCTGTGATCTCTGATAGTTGAATATAGGTTGAAAACTCTCTGAATTCATGCCATCAGATGTAATACAAAATACCTAGTGTTTCAGGCATCTTCTCAAATGAAGGTCAAGAAGAGTGAAGATAAGCCCTATCCTATTTGAAATAGGTTTCAGTAACAATATTCATTCCCTTAAGCCACTTAGCATATTTTTTGTAGCAGTGTTAAATTTAAGCTGTGAAACAGGATTTTTTAGTTGTATTTTTAGCAAGTTATTTTCAAGAGTCTCTTCAAAAAATAAAAAGTTAACCTGCCTTTATATGTCTGTCTCAAGCTTAATTTCTAGAGTCTGAAAACAGATTTGCAATGGTCTTGAAAATGCCAGCTTGATTTTCCTGAAGTCAGTAGGAATCTTCTTGAGAGTATAGAGGTGAACTAGTAATAAATGCTTCAGATCCATACACACCATGATAGTTAATGCATACTTCATGTGTTTAATCTCTGGAAAAATAATAGAAAAAAAAATATTGTCGGAGTCCGTCCACCATCGCTTGCAGAACTGCAGCATCTTTGTGACATTTGTCCTTTGCCTCCTTTACCACTGGTACCATCTGTTCTGCCAATGCTGATGCATCCAACATCCTCCAGTAAGGGGCTGTAGGAAGGTGCCTAGGCAGTCTCATGCTAAAGAGGACTAACTTCCAGGTGCACACATCCAGTAACTTTTAACAGACATTGCCTGGATTTAAAGCCCTTTCCATCCTGACTAAGGGCAGATTTACTCTTTCACTTCTTTTTCAAGTTCTCAAAATGTTTAATTAGGACAAATGGGTCGTTTCCTGCCTCTGAGGGGGGATGGCAGAGTCTGTCTGCTCCATCTGCTGTGGTACTTTGGGTCTGAGAAGGAGAAGCAGGAAAGAGGTGGCGGAAGTTATAATGTTCTACAGATAGAAGGCAGGTTCACAGGGATGCTCCTTCTTTCGTGACCTGTGGAGTGTGGGAATTGAAAGAGGTGGTGGAGGAATGAAATCCAGCTAATGCTGGAAGCCCAGCCTGTTCTGGGGACATGAGGAACTGCTTAGAGACATTCCTATGCATCGTCTCCTCTTCCGGCCAGGTGAGGGTGCCTGGGCTGCTTGGGCTGCTTCACTTGCCCGTGGTGCCCGTGTGCGTGTAGGTGAGCGCCCACCTGGGGCCTCCCAACGGGACCCTGTGCGAGTGGTGAGGAGGAGGAGGAGGGGGAGGCTGCGTTCTGCTCTACCAGGGTCGGCAAGCCAGGAGGGAGGTTGCTTTCAAACAGACCCTCTGGGTAGTTTTCACAAGCATTCATGAGCCAGAGTGCGTTATTCACGGCTGAATATGTAGTGATGTCTGAACCTGAATGCAAGCTTTCCAACAGTAGTACAAGTTCATGTACAATCCTTCATGTTTAGTGGAAACCAAAATAGTTTTATGCTATGGTACGTTGTAACATTCCTTGAATGATGTTACAAGGGCCAGAGTGTTCAAAATAGTGTTTGTTTGGCAGATGATGATGCTGAGAGTGGATGGATTTGCGGCAAACCACATAGATTTGAACTCATGTAGTTTATAATGAACTTATTTTGAAAACTGCTTGTTTTGTAACCTGGACCTCAGCAGAAAGTTTCCTGCTGTATTTCCCAGGCTGTGGCTGAAGAGGTTGTAGAGCAGTCTCCCTACCAGGAGCACTGCCCTTTCCTCCTTCTCCACCCGGACAGAAAAGGCGGCCTGTGGAGATTGAAATTGCACTAGCCCCAAGATCACCTGCTCTTCTTGCCTTGCTGCAGAGTTGGCCGATCAGCAGCATCTCCTTGAATGGAGACAAGCGATTGCAGCCAGACCAGCAACCTTTAATAAAGCAAAAACAAGGTCTTTTTAGCAACAAACTGTATTACTCCCCCATCATCACTTCTGTACCGAGGTGCAAATGTTTAGTCTTCAGAGGATTTGAATCTGCTTACACCTGTGGTGTCTTTGTCCTTATGATTAAGCAGTGCCCTTACCAAGCCAGGAATTTTAAATTCCACAGATAATCCAAGGTAAAACTAATTTCCAATATTCTGTCGTTAGACCTGAGCTTTCTTTGTTATCTGTTGTGCTAAGGATTATTTGGCATTGTCCATTCTCTCTGAAATCTGTTCTATCCTGTCCACAGAGGTTGCGTGGTCCTTTCCATTGCTTAGCTCCACACACATCCCTTGGCTTTTAGGGCAGATTACGCTGCTTTTGATATTAATTGGCAGCTCTGCACGTGCAACACCTCCATAGAAGTCTAGTTACAGTACAGGCTTGAAGGAAGCATAAAGTAACATGTAGGGCAGGTCACAGACACAGGGCATGATTTAGGAGTGAAAGGCAGGTCAGTTAACCTTTGTTTTGCCAAATAAGAAACTGTATGTGTATGTGTGTGTGTATCTATACATGTATGCATTTTCTGAAAAATAAAAGGAGCTGGTTCTTCTGTTATCAGCAGCTTGTTCTGTAATCAAATGTCTTCAGAAATCCTGAGTTGTTTTCCTGCTTGTGAGATGCTATATATCTGGAATTATTCTTCTGATGCTTTGGAGGAAGTAAAATTGGGTTTGTTCTCTTGAGAGTCAATTAGCTGTTTGCTGGTAAATACTTCTTTCTAAATAGGTAGAAAAGGTAGGCAGATAAAAAGATAAAAAAGAGTAAAACTTCATCTGTGCTGCACAGTGTAGGTCAATTGTGTAACTGCTTTCACAGTGTTTGTTCTCAGAGCAGCACATCAAAGCACAAGTGGGTTAATTTACACAGATTTGTGCTCCTCAGACCCAGGTTCTCCAACCTGTGTCGGCTGTTGCACTTGCTGAAGTCCTCAGTGCCACAGAGGGCCAAGTTGTCTCCTCTTTTGAAGTCCCAACTTCTGCTCTCCAACTAAAGCAGGAGTTGTATTTTGCAGGTGTGCTCTGGTAGAGTGAGGGGATCTGCCTCTCAGTGAGTTTTTCCACAAACTGCTTTGCATTATATAATCCAGGAATATCTGTTGAAGTTTAATTCTGAGAGAAATCAGTTAGGAGGTGAAATCTCAACTTCTTTGTATGGATGAGGAGTGGACACTGGGCAAATGCATCAAACACATTGCAAATTCTTTCAAATTATGCTCATATATTAAAAAAAATCATTACACTTTTTAAAGATGGAGTGTTCTCCAGTTTATGAATATTTCATGCTGAAATAATGTATGAGGTAGCAGAGCTCACACCACACAGCAGGGCTGGAGTTGCTCCCTTTTCTGATTCCAGTGGAAGTGGATCACTGGGGAACAAGCTTACGTGGAAGCCAGCATACCCAAACCTGTCAGTGTAGGTTTTTCTTTGCAGGATAAGGATATTAAGAAAAATAATCCATGAAATTCCCCTCCCTGAGCTTTGACACGGCACTCGAGGGATGATGCTCCCTTCGCGAAGCTGCTCTGGGGTCCCCAAAAATGGGGGCTGCTGCCTTTTGGGCAGGCTTTCAGGGGAGGTGGAATGAGATCCTGGGGTCGCTGGGCAGTGAATTCCCTCATGTCCGTTACAGCTCATCGTTTATCGTGGAAATTGGGTGTACAGGGCACACCATATAGTATAATTTAATACTATTTATGTTCCCAAAGTCAGCTTACTTTATCTTTGTAAAAGCCTTAATTTCCTGTGCTCCATCTCTCCTAATACTTTTTTTTTTTTTCCTCAGGGGCCCACAGAATAGATGGATTCTTGGAGGTCATATGTTTCTAGTTATCCGTGAGGGAAGGCTCAAAAGAACTGAAGCCAAAATAAACACTCAGGCAATTAAAATATAATATGCTTCCTTTTCTGAATCACTAGTCATTTGCATGATTTGGTGAGAAACTACTGGGATAAAATCCTCGGAGAAATATTACCAAACACCCAGTTGATTTGCATATTTAAACAGTTTACTTGCCAAGCTGTTAAGTCTTAAATGACCTGTTGAAAGAGAAAATAAAACTCGACCACTCTTTTAGTACAAATGAGTTTTCTTCATCAAAGGAGAAAACTTAATTGTACATTTGTGGTGATGTTTTAACAGGATCTTTTATTCTGTGAAACCTTTAATGGTTTCACTGCCACAGGCTTGCTGGACAGAAACAGGGACATCCCTGTTTCTGATGTGATGGATGGACATGATCCAGCCATGCTGTAACTTTTGTGGTTCTACAGAATTAGTTCACCCAGTAGTGGGATTTCCTCTTGGTTCATTTTAAGAAAATTTAAAAGACAGAATTTGGGTTAAATAGCTGGGTTAGAACCAGTGAACGTCACAGGTAAATTCTTGGCTCTGTCGCTGACTTCTTGGTTATCCTTGGGCAAACTGTGATGGGTTTGGTCCTGTAAACTCGTGGGAGGAATCGAGTGCTCCTTTACTCCGTGCGTGTAATTTTTTCCCCTGGCTCAGTAGAGTCATGGTCTTCTTGGTTGAAACACTGCTGTACTGTTAGCCGTAGTAAACTATATTCTCTATTTAATGGGCACACTTTGAAAGGATTTAGGAGGGCAATTAAATCAGAATTACCTCCACATTTTGTGGTGCCAGCAGTCCCAAAGCTGCTAGCAACCAGATATTGCTTATAGCTCCTTTTGGTAGTAACAGAACGATATTTCTTTTTTTTTTTTTTCCCCAGTGTTTGCAATGAGGTACAGTGAGATGAAGTGATTTATCTAATTTTTTTAAATATGCAAGGGACAAAGTGACATCACCCCTCTCAGCCCGGCCCTCTCTCCTGATAGTTGGTCTCTCATTCTGATAACTGCATCCCTGTGCAAATCTTTACCAGATAAACTGGCAGGCTCCGGCATAGCTAATACACTCAGTGTGTGTAAACTTAAATATCCCTCATCTCACTGTGCGGACAGTTAGTCCTGGAGTTGGAAACTGGTTTCCACAGAGGCAGTGTTCACTGCTTGAAAAGAAACAGGCCGTTCTAGATGTTGACACAGGAGACTTAGAAGCATATTGGCACATCTGAATGCAGAGAGCGGACACTGGTTAAAATCTAAGTGCATATGTGACACCAGTTGTTTTGAACGTTACTGTAATTAACAGGTTTCTTGTGGACTAATCAAATACTTGGAATTCTGTTGTCTTGCAGTAGCTGTTTCAGACATCAGGAATATGAAAATCAGGCTGTCTGCTGTTTTTCTCTAATAAAAATAAACTCATTATTAGGTAAACAAATGTATGCACTAACACACTGACAAGGAGGAAGAACTACCTAAGATGTGAAACTTGAGTGCTGGAGAAAAGATGGCATTGACGCTGCTATCCCAGCAACCCAAATGTGCCCACATCTCCCACGGTTCAAAACCTAAATCTGTTTGGGATTTAAATTAATTTAGATGCCCAAAATAAGCCCCACAGAGACGACGCAGTGCTGCTTCTGCATGCCGGGAGAGCTGAGGTTTCAGGGACTAGCTGTGTCTTGGGCATGGGGATCCCTGACCCCTTGGGTGGATATAGTGGCTATAGTGTCAGTATTTGAGCGCTGGCCGAAGCGGCAGCCGCTCTGGCATGAGAGATGCAGCCAGGCCTTGCGGTGGAGATGCCACCCCACGGGATGTGGAGGAGAAACCCAGTGCAGCCCCAGCTTCGGGGGCTCATCGGGACCCCTGCGCTCGCCGACAGGCCGCTCCATGGGCAGCTGCCCCACGGCAGCAGCTCCCGCGCGTGCTGAGGCACCGCTGCCGGCACATGGGGATGCCAAGGAGGCCCCTCTGGCGTGCGAGACAAGCCTCTCCGTCTGCCTGGAAGAGGGACGAGGCTTTTTCCAGACAACCTTGCTCCGCAGCAGGGCTCCTCTTGCTATTCCAGACACCTTCGCCATTGGGGACGTGATGCGGTTCAAAATTTGGAGGGGCAGGGTTGCATGATTTTTAATCACGAAATTAAAATTGCATTAATTGGATTTACCACACACACAAAAAAATCCTCAAAATCTTTTGTAAATGAGAAATTAGATTTACAAATCCTTGCCTTGACTCTACAGTACAAATCCTGCCAATAAATCCTAAAATACACTTTCATATATAAATCCTTTCTTTACCCTTGGGATGGAAGGCACTGATTTATGAATCAGAACAGTAAAAATCCTGAGGCTGTATCATGCTTACTAATCCTGGCGTAATTTTTTAATGGAACGTGTTGGCCTCGAGTTTGCGTGTCGCTTTATCCTGAGAAGAGCGAGCAGTTTACATCTGCTCCTACATGTGCTTGCCTTGGCATAGCTCCCGATGTTTTATTTCATCCGGGTCTGCAGCAAGGACCTGCCGCCCGCGCTCGTGGCTGCGGCGGGAGGGAGATCCTCGTGACGGAGACCCCGAAGGCGCATGGCTCCCGCCCGAGAAGCAGCGCTGCGAGCCGTGACCATGGCCCTTCCTGGCACCCACGTGGCTCCCTGGGCTGGTGCCCGTGGTGGTTGGCCTCCCCCAGGGCTAGCTCAGCAGGGCTCCTCACCGTCTGCGCCCAGGCCACCCGCTCGCTGCAGAACCTGAGGTCAGAGGCGGCCCCGGTGGAGACGCTGTGCACATCAGAGGGCTGCAGAGCTCAGCAGCAGCCCTTGGCCAAAGACCAGCCAGGCCAGATGTGGAAACCGGCAGGGTGAAAATAATCCCGAAGCAGAAAGGCTGCTGCTCAGAAGGGAAAGTCAGCCTTGCCAATACTGCAGGGGACATTGCTGCAAATGAAAAGTGACTTCTCATAGGAGACTGAATTAACCCCTGAATAAAGAGGAGAGTAATGTCTGCATATAAGATGTTGACTGCTCTTCCTTTGGCAATCTTCTTTTTGCCTCCTTTGCACGTGTGTTACCCTGCTCTCTGCCTTCTCCACTGATTTTCTTCTTCCTTGGTCAGTGATGTGGGCCATTTATAGATGGGCAAAGCAAGAACAACACATAACCAGAGCAAATCATCACAGCTTTGCAGGAGGCTGTTCAGGGCTGCTGGCCATGGCTAGTCTTCTCCACGTGTCCATCACATTTAACTGTTTTCCTTTGAAAATTTTGATCCCCTCAGGCAAGGACACAACTGCAGCACAGGTAACAGGCCTTGGGGACGCCTGGCTCAGCAGCAGCAGCAGGAGCTGCTAATGTGCTGTTTTGCACTTTGAAAAGCTAAGGGACTTTCTGGAGCAGATGCAGAGGCTGTTGGCATGAAGCTGCATTTCTGCAGGCAACAGAGAGGTAGCCGAGTAACTCCTGTGGAAGCCTTTCCAGTAGGGGAACAGCTGCTTTTGGATGCTCGTCTAGATGCCTTCCTGTTCGGTTGGATCGTGCTGCCCCGTGACCGTCCCCAAACTGCGCCCTGGGGCTGGTAGGAGGATGTGAGCGGTGGTGCCTGTCCACTCACTCTGCTGCTGCGGGGCTGCAAGGCTCTCCACCGCTGTGATACACCTGCCAAAGGTCGCCCCAAAGCGAGCCCCTGCCTTTCTGCATGGCCAGTGGCATCCTGTACATACGGGACAGCTGGTTTGCTCCAGAGCTAACTTTCTGAGGAAAAGTTAATGTCAGCCTCTGATTATCTGTGCCTGTTTTCATGCAGCAAGGCCAAAAGGTCTGTACTATGTAAGCCTAATGTGCAGGCACTGTGTAATCAACATGCACAGATGCAGCTGGTCTAGCAGGGCTTGAAGTCTTGTTTTTTTCTGAATATCTGCAACCCAGCTGTGTCCAAGATGCACTACAAGTACATCTTGCATGCAACACAGAACATATACACATATTTCTTCCTGGGAACAAATGTTTGTTTTCAAGGCAGTTAATGAGACTTAGGCTCGTAAAGATCACAAAGCAGAGCTCAAATGTGACACCATGTTGCCTTAAAAAAGTTTGAAAACTATTAGTTTAGACTTACAGCTTTCAGAAGAAGATTACAGGCTTCACTCTGAGTTGCTGCTGCTTCTTTTTTTTTTTGTTACAGATAGAATTGCATTAACAAATGACATGTACACCTTTTTATAACATGTGCTATTACTGTGTTATGATTGTGCTAGTAGTAGAGTGTTTTTTCTCTTACCATCATTTCAAAATGAATTCAAAACCTTGTGAGATGGAAGAACAGACATATTTCTTATGCTGATGTCAGACTTTGAGGCAGTGCTCAGCACTGGTAAGTAAAAGCGTAATTGAGGGTTTTTTCTTTATGAGAGATGTAAGATTTTTTTTCCCCTGTTCGCTAGCATGACAAAGGAAATAGGGAGTCAAATAATGTTAGCAATCACATGGCCATTTCCAAAATATATATTATGCATGAATAATTCATTTCCTGTCAGGCAATGAATTTCAAAAAATAGATTGAGTTTATTCCACATAGATAGTACTGGCAGAGTTATTGCTGCCCGTGCCATCACGGCTCTCCCGAAGTGTTTTATGTTCATATAGAGGCAATACTGAGGGCAAGCAGCTGCTTTCAATCACCAACTCCTGAGCCAGGAGTCTGCCTGGTTCCTTAGATGAAAGAAAACACATCAGTAGTTTGGTTTATCTGACGCATGGAGGAGTTTACCCAATGATTAAAAGTATTGAAATGTTGCAGGGGAATAACGCGTTGCCAGGGATTTTGATCAGACTTGTTTTATGAAGTTTACGTGTATTTTCTTACCTACCTTCCTGACTTTTGTGCCTAGTTCATAAGTGCACAGCAGTAACATTATGATTCCCATGGGATTCCTACTGTCTTCCTGGTTACATTTGTGCCACCATATAACTTCTGCTTTTTTTAAGGTCAGAGCCTGTAATCATGACCTAACAAGTGCATATGCTTGTCAGATAACCCAGCCTTGGCTATAGCAGCAGCTGGGTGAGAGAAGGAGCATCGCCGAGATTGATGATCTCAGGGCACTGCATAGCCCATAGTGCCTCATGGGCTCCCAGCATGGGGAGCTCCCTATAGCCTGCTTCTGAAAGCCTCCTGCAGCATCTGCCATGAGGATATCTCAGGAGCATTACAATCTTTTCTTTTCCAACCAGTTCTTCTATGATGGCTAGTTTATAAAGAGATTTTTTTCCTCTGCTGCTTTTCATCTTGTCCATTTGTACATAGCAAAGCAAGTATAAACTCCTACTCTAATTTTCAGGCTTTTTATTGCAAATTCTTACTCTTTTACTATGTGAACGCAAGTAACCACACTAAAGTGTAAAATACAAAGAATGGGATTTCTTCCTGTTTATTAGTAGAAGTGAATGGTTCACAGGGTCTATTCTTCCCATTCCTCCTTTATCAGGAAGAAAAGAATAACTCCATTCCACTCGCCCTCTTGCCCCATGCCTTTGTGCCAAAGGAACAAAGTATTCTGAATCTTCTGGACCACAGGAACACCAGAGGTCTCATTACTACACGACAATCAAATCTGCAGTGTAACTCTTCACCTTAGCCTAACTCCATTTATGCTTCAGTCAAGGGAGGACAAAAAGTCTCAGGGTTGCTGTTCGAAAGAAGGAAAGACGTCTGAAAAATGTACTTGTGTGAGTTACTCTCAGCGTGGTCCTCAGTGCTGATGTGTGGAGTTCAGCAAAGATTCGTGTTTCAGTAAGCATCCAGTTTGCCACAGTGCCTAAGGCAGGAGAAGTACCCAGCGAAGCCAAAGCCAATTTCCGAGTAGGGATACCTGCACCAGGCTGAAACTACAAGTAGCACATTCCAGGGCTGTATTTTACCATCTGTTATCTGCCTTGCTGTTACACATCTGTGCTCTGAAATGTGGCTTTTTCTTAAGTTCCCATTTTGCTCAGATCCAAACTGGTGAATCATGGAAATTTGCTCAAAACCACAAATTACTCGTCATTGAGTTATGAACCTTCTTGGTTCAGGCACTCTTTGCAAACAGCGAAGGAATCACAGAATCACAGAATGGCTGAGGTTGGAAGGGACCTCTAGAGATCATCTAGTCCAACCCCCCTGCTCCAGCAGGGACACCTAGAGCACGTGGCACAGGGTGGCATTAGGTGGGTTTGGAAGATCTCCAGAGGAGACCCCACAACCTCTCTGGGCAGCCTGTTCCAGTGCTCTGTCACCCTCACAGTAAAGGAAGTTCTTCCTCAGGAAGAAGGAAATTCAAGCTTAGGGTCAGGCTAAGTCACTGGGAAGCTCCTTGGCTTTGCATCCTCTTCTGGAGGAAGCTTTTCCCGCGTTAGGTCCTTTCCCCCCAGGGGAAGGGATTTGCTGGCCTGCATCACAGCCCGTGTTCCTACACAAATCCCTGGGCTCTGGATGCTGAGGAAGCCTCCAGCAGGGCTTTGCAACGTCTTCATGTCTTGTGCAGTAAAATGCTTGGAAGTTAAAAAGCTCATTTTGCAATAGGGAAATAGATGCCAGCGGGAAGATACTAGTGCTGAAAATCCCAGGTGCTTTTTTCAGGAACTGCTACAATTCAACCTTTTGTGCTTCCTTTTTTTCCTGTAAACTGGGGCTGCTTATTTTTATAAAACTAATTTACTGTCCCTAACCCAGTTAGGGACACAGGCATCAACTTGAACAATTTACAAAAATGTAGTTTCTAATGTTTAGCTTGGCAAAGAAAACCTTCTGTGCAGAAGTGAACGGATGAAGAATGCATGTGTCCTTTCCGACAGCGAAGAGAGGACTTGACAGTGAGAGCAGAATCCACGCTGTGGTGCCTGTTGTTTTCCCAGCCGCACTCCACCTTCCACTGCGACACCTCCATTACATATGATTAGTTCTGCCAAACCTACTCTGCTCCTGTCCCCAGGATGGGAGACGGGTAGGGTTAGAGGGAACAGATACCACTCGCCTCTCCCTGCCAACCCCAGGGCAGCAGCAGATCTTTCTGCCGCTGCTGTTGCTTCTAGGCTATGATTTTCTTGGCTGCATTTCCCAGTATTGCACTTCTGGCCCTGACCAATTTCTTAACAGCTCCACATAATGGGAGCTCTGCACACATCCTAAATAAAGCGCCCGAGGCCGCTCTGTGGGAGGTTAGTGGGGTGGGCACAGGTGCTTGAGCAAGGTGTAATTTAGCTTTTGTCTTCACGAATCTAGAAGATGATGCGCAGGTGTTTGCAGCGCTTAGCCTTGAACACAGAGAATGTGTTTCCTTTAGTTTGATAATACCTGGATTGTCTTAATGGCATGGCAACGTATTGATTTCTTTTCTAGAAATTATTGTTAAACAGCTAGGTTGCTGAACTGCTAGATAGGGTATTTTCTGTCTTTCTCTCTTTTTCTCTCTTTCTCTCTCTCTCTCTCTTTTTAGACCAGTGCTTCTTATCTTAAAAGTTTTTCTGTATGACATTTTAATGAATGGCCTGTTCCCTCAGCTCAGTTCACAAAAGCTGTTCTACCTCTGATTTTATGTCATGTCAGCTGGAGACCAGAATAGGTGAGCTGAACCTCTAAGCACCTGTGTGGTACATTTTTAAATATAGTATATTCCTTTCAGGCTTTGCCAGTTCTGGTGTCTTGATAATGAATGCCTTTGTGTTTGCTTTCACCAAGCAGAAATGTTTGGAAAGGACAGAACTTCCCACTGACCCGATTTGGAGATTGTATTAACATCACCATACAAAAAGAGCCCAGACTTTCAATGCAAACTAAGACTCGCTGCCACCCCTTGCCCCGGAATGGCAGTCAAACTTTGTGCAGTTAAAGTAAACTTGCTCCAGTTGGGTATTTTTTTAATACAGTGGGCTGTAATTTGTGGTGATGGCAGGACAAATTATCAGCAAAAACTTGAAGCGTCCTTGCAGCATGGATGGGACACTCTGGCGAGGAGGTTCAGTTAAGGGCCCGCACTGAGTTTTCTAAGAAAGGTTGTCCTTGCTAATGAGTTAAAACTCATTATCTCATTCCCTCCTCACTTGAATACTGAGTATTAGGTACCTTGGGGCACCTTTGGCTAAGAGCCTATGTTATTGTGAAAATTAGATTGTGGGTTGTTGATCGTCTATCTGCTGTAGGATTTGGAAGGCCTATTTCTTCTTTCATTGACCATAGTTTTACATGGAGGAAATACAGAAAGAGTCAGTTGGATGCTACTGAGGGAAAAATACTCTGAATCCTCTGAACTAGGTCTTTGGCTGGGGAATATCTGCATTAATTTGTTAATTTTCATAGAGCTATATCCTCTCAAGCCATTTGGGGATCTGAAGGAACTTTTTTGTCCTCTGGAAAGAGAAATGGAGAAGCTATTCTCCTTATTGTGAATATTTTTCGAACAGGCAGACTGTTAATTAATTAAAAATTGGTGATGTCCCTTAGAAAGCTGCTAAAGAGATTTTTTTTTTCTGTCTCTTCACACGCTGTTCTCCCTTGCCAGAGATGTCTTGTTCACCTGAGGCTGAAGGTTGAATAACCGGGCCAGAAATGTGGTAAAAAGTGTAAGTCAAGTGCAGTCAAAAGTCTCATGGAGTCAGTCTTGGTCAGAAGAAGTAGATTATTTGATCTTGATTCTCATGTTGAACAAGCATTTAAATTTTCCTTTCAGTCAGACCTCACTGGTTGCTCATAGTGTGAACTGCCATTGGTTGGGCATGATTTACATTGTGTTTACATAGAGCTTAATTCTGTATGGAGCTAAAGAAGCTAAATGAAACAGCTTGCTGTACAATCACTAAATGAAAAGGCAAAATTAAAACATGACTGTTCCCTTTGACAATTATAAGAAAAAATAAAGTATGCTTTAAATCATATGAACTTTCAGCTAAGCCTCTCATTAGTGGTGAAAACCTTTTTCTCTGAAATCTCTTGAACTCTATTTTGAAGGTAAAAATAGGAAAAAAAAGCACTTTATTGAATTGCTATTTTGTAACAGGAGAATTTATTTTATCTTTCTGCTCTCCCTCAAAGTTAGTGTTTGCAACAGAGCCTCTGGACCACCCATAATCTGGTAATGGGTTTACCACAACCCAGAGTCACTAAACAGATGTTTATCTGAGCATTATCTGATTCCCTTATGGTGGGAGGGTCTGTTCACAATCCCCAAGTGCATTAAAGAAATGAGGGAGTTGTAAAAACATTTAGAAATAGATGAAACACCCTTCTAAGATAAGTTTGTTATAAAGCAAAGCCAAAGCTCCTCGGAACTGACGTTATTCCTTGAGTTCTTGCTACTTGTTTGGCAGCTGCAGTATTTTTTCTTACTGTGGTGACTGCATTCTGCAGTGTGTACTGAATGCCATCCTGAAATATGTATCTTAGATGATAGAAATGCAGAAGAACTACTTTTTTATTTTATCTTTACTCATTTTAAAAATTGCAATTTTGTATCTTAAAATAATGGTCTTGTTGGAAGGGTTGTTTTATTTGGTGAATTCAGGCCACGAACGCTAGTAATCATAAGTTATTCTGATGTTTAAAAATACACTCTTACAAAAAACATACAAGCACATATGTTACTTTATCCACATGAGTTCTCTGACCAGAAAAATAAAGAACCTATTGTTTCTTGTTATAATTATCTAGGTTATAAAGTAGGGCAGAAATACAATGTGAAGGAAGGATTATTAAGTAATTCCTAAGCAAAAATAATCCATAGAAACATTATGATAATTAATTAACCACAAGATCGCAAACTTCATTTCTCACAAATTGGCAGGTGATAAGAAAGGTGCAAATGCATTTTTATGGCAGGAAGTACTTTCATTAAATTGTACTGGGAAGTCATCTCTACAAGTCTTTGCATTCTCTGTTGCTGTATTGGTTTCTTGTCTCCTTCACCCTCTGTTTGGTGCTGTAGACAAGAGGGTAGCGCCACAGCCAGTGCATTTCTGCTGCCTTTGCATGCACGCTTGTCAGGTGGCCAGAACTCAGACATGGTCCCGGCTCCCACCTCATTCACTCCTGTGACGTGTGTGTGCCATTTCTGCTGCATTCCTGAAGTGTGCCTGTCCCAGACCTTCGTTTTGGTGGAAATGCTCATTATTGACACCAAAGGTGAGAAGCTGCAGTGCCTCCACCTGAAAAGTGAGACATAAACAAAAGGTAGAGCAACACTGCTCCTAAAGCTCTGTCTGGTTTTAGAGAAATCAGTGAGTCCCATTAGCTCTCCTTAAAACCAGGATTACACCTTGTAGGCCTTTATGTCATCTGAGCTGTCAGTAATTAAGTCCCTGTTGCTTCTTAACCATATTCCCAGCCCTCTTCCATTTCATTCAGTGTCATGTAGTGGGTGCCGTGCTTGTGCTACTTCTTCCAGGTTCCACATCCTGACACTTTTTCTATTCCTGCTTTCTGTCTTGTGTACAAGCCCTGGACTCCCAATGCAACAAAGCATTTAAACACATGTTCAGCTTCAAGTTATGAAGTGTTTTGTTCAGTCAAGATCTTTACATTCAACTCATTCTGTTCAAGCAAGAGTAGCATTTTAACTTTGAAAGGTACAGGGACAGATTCTCAGTGCCACAGAGGACCAATTAATTCTTTTTTTTAATCAATGTCTTCTGTTCTTCATTATAGTTACCCTTAGATTCCCATTTTTGCTTTCTCTGCTTTATTGTTCCTTTTCTTTTTCTTCACTCTCTTCTTCTACGTATCTCTTGTCTTCCTCAGAGTCAGGAAGCACAATTTTATTTTGTACATCAGAAAATTTACCCTACAGTTAGTTTAAGCAAATTGGCAGTTCAGATCAGCATGTCCATGACATGCCTCTGGTACTATGAGACAGGAGACAGCAGGAGAGAGTGGCCAAGGGTACCGTCTCATCACAGTTTGTCCTGATGGGATAAAAATATCCACACTGGATAAATGTTTGCTTGATCTAAGAGTGTTTTGTAGTGAAACAGCCAATGCATGAAGCTGCTTCAGAAAGAAAAGATCTGAAAACTTTGGTGAGTTTGAAATGGAGGTTGAGATCCTTCTCCCTACTTCTGAGGTTCCTGGAGCTCTGGTGACTCTGCATTGACTCTAAGAGTCATGCCAGTCCTTCTGCTGTCTGCAGTTTTTTAATCTGCTGCAGCATAGCTCTGAATTCAGCACTTCCACTCGCTCTGCGCTGCCGGGTCACTGTGACCAGGCTCCCGCTATCACAGGCAGCGCATCACGTGGTTGCTTTTATAAATGTGCCAAGCTCAATACTCAGACCTTACAAGTAGCTAACCCCTGCTGCGGCTTCTGAAAAGCTGTTCTAGAGCCTTCCAGCTGACGGCTGAAAATCTTTTATTTTGCAAATTTCCTCTACAGGAGGAGTAATTCTAGTGATACATTTCTAAGTTGACCCTGCACATTTTGATATAAAGATGTGAAGACGACTTTTCAGTCCCTTCATAAGTGACTGTGTTTCTAGGCTGGAAGTGTTTTGGGGAGTCGGTGTGTGGCAGAGCATACGTCCTTGCATGCATAACAGCATTGCTTTCAGTATGTTAATCAGCTATGTAGGCTAAAGTGGATTCCCTGAGTCAAGAGTGTATTCCTGTTTAATCAGAGCACTGGTTGATTCACATAGGCCAAGGGTGGCCACATAGGCCACACAACGGTGGCTGTTTTCTTAGGAAAATATTTTCATTTTCATGTTATTTCACCACACTGTTGGCCTGTCTGCTCTTCCCAAGAGGTGCACATACATCTCAAATGACTTTAATGGCCTGTGGCACTTTAAAAAGAAGGGTTCTGTAACCATATATTTTAAGGAAAACAGCATCAATATAGTGGTTGTGGATGCTTTTGCTTTTGAATATTTTGCAAGATGCATCAGGGTATTTAGTCACTTCACACTGTTACAAAATTATGTGAAGTGTAGATTAGTAACAGGGCATGACATAAAAGCAGTATGTACAGCCTCAAGGTAAAAACTTTGAAAAAAAAAAGTTATGTTTATGGATCATTTTGTTAGAAGAGCTCAGATTGGCACTATGTCTCTATTTTTATTGCTGGAGATATTCGCATGGATGTGAGCTCCCCTGGCTTGTGAGTACCACTAATGTTTCACGGAGCTGAGCTCGGTTAAGGAGCATGAGCCCAGCAGAGTGTGCAGCATGGCGAAGGACCCCTGAAGGACACCTGAAAGAGGGCTACACTTTGGTGTTCCCGCTTGTGTGTAACTCCTGTCAACGGTGATAACCACAGAATGGGGCGCACGGGACGGGGCACAGCGTTTCTTTCAGGGTAGTCGAGTTAAGTGCCGAAGTCCTGACCTTCGGCCAAGCTAAAATGGAAGGATAATGTTTTAATTGTTTGGCAGGTGGTGGATTTGGGCCTTTGCTCAGCAAAGCACTTGGAGTCCCTTGACTTCATTGAGAGTGTTTTATTTAAACCTAAGCATATGATTAAGTTATTTCCTGCGACTGCCTTTAGGAAAACTGCTTCTCGCCTTCCATTCATGGGAGGGGAAAACATATTTAGTCCTGTGCCTGAAGAAATTATTGAACTTCCTTAGCTTAAAAAAAGTAAGGGAAGGTGATGGTGAAACTTGGGAGGAAGACACCAGAAAGGCCAAAGAGAGTCTTTTCTGCACACCTCTACAGGAGTGAGGGCCATCCAGTCTCCTGGAAAGAAACAGAAAGGGGCTGGAGGCTGCTCGGCTGGGGTTTGTTCAGCCTCGGGCAAAGTAGGTAGGTGAGCATGGAGCTGTACCCCTTGGCAGGGAGGTCATTGCTGATGCAGCAGCAACTGGCCCGTTGCCAGCCCCTGGAGGGCTCCAGAGGTGGACGAGGTCAAATCCAGCTCCACGTTATCCACTGTAGCCTGGGCAGGCACTTTTTTTTTTTTTTTTTTTTTTTTTTTTGCCATTCAGTGGCTTCCGCATCCTCAACACAGCTGCCTTCAGATAAAGCAACCTTTGGTATTTTATGTAAGCTGCAGAATACTTTTTTTTTTTTTTCTTTTTTTCTTTTTAGTTTTCTGACTCACAGGCCTTTTCTTCAGAAACATAAAATGATTCATATACCCAGGCATTTAGCTCACTTTATATCTGTAAATGGCACTTCATGCATGTTTAATGAGAGCATTCCAAACTGCTAAAACCGTAATTTGCTTGTGTTGCTTAATAGGGTTCGAACCCCGCAAAGACTTAAGTAAATGCTTTTAAGTTCACGGTAGGTTTTTGCAGGATCGAGACCTACAGCTGCAGCGTCCAGTGGCTTGGGCTCGGTGTATCACATTTCGTAAGTTGTCTGGCACAGCACCTGGGAAGAGAGAAAGAAAAATGGAGTTGGTGTTAAAATTTGATACAGAAAAGAATGCAAAGAGGCTCCTTTATTGCTTCCACAGGGCTAAGAGAGCCGAATGTTAAAGTACATCAGAAAAAGGAGCTGGAAAGAGAAGTTGAAAAATATTTTTTTCTTTCTCTGTGCTCCAAAATTTCTAAAATTAAACTCCCAGTGTCTTATTATTTTTATTGGAAGATATGAGGGAAAAATCCCCATGCTGGATAATTCAAAGACCGGATAGATTTATTTAGACTCAATAACTACATTAGCTAGCACTGTCTTTGTAAAAAGCCATTTTGCAGTTACTCAGGCAATGCACATAAGCTATAATTTGCTTTTTAAAACTGAATCAAATAATCTATGAAACTGGGTTTTCATATCTTTTAATTAGGATTTTTTTTTCTCCCAAATCTTCTAAGAGCCACTTCGGATTACTTAATTTCTAAAAATATATCTTCTACATTTTTGTTCTACCAGGCAGAATTCTAAAAGCAGTAGAGTCTTCCAATTGAGTTGAAATTTAATAAATCATAAATGCATATTTTGGGACACAATTTATGTTCTGAGAATCACATTTCTGAAAAATGTGAAAATCTTTTTTTTTTCTGATCTACAAAATGGTGCTGTGTGCAAGCACCTGTTCATTTTCAGTTATTTTATTGCTTAGTGTTTTATGTTATTTCACTGTATTGTTATTTGGAAGAGAATTTTTAGTTTACATTCATCAAGTCATTTTTGTTTCCTAGAAGACAAATTTCTCCTCTTTCTCCCCCAATCCTCCGAAGAAGAAAGAGTCACTGATCTTCTCTAAGCTTTAGGGATGATTTATAGCTTACTAATGAAACAATAATAATAGTTAGGAAAGCACCACAAACTGCATGTTGCGTGCATTGAACTCTGTGGGGATCGGAAGTGGGTTGACCTTATCAAACCCGTTATCTGGAATCATTGCTGCAGTCATCAGGCCCTGGCTCCAAAATGGCTCCAGCAAGGAGTCCTACCCGACCTTCCCGTGCGCTTGAGTCTGGAGTGCCTTGGGGTGCTGCCACTGAGAGCAGCAAAGCATTGCTGGTCTTTCTGATGGTGCAGCCTTCAGTTTTCCAATGTTTATCCTTTTCTGATGATGGTGTTGATACAGGACATTTTGTACTCCAGGCATAGTTGCATTAAAACAACTGCCAGCTGCTCTCCACTGAGGGTATCGGTACCTGGGAAGGTGGCTCATCTCACCTCCTGCAGCTGCAGCAAACCATAGCTCAAGGTCGAAGGAAGCTGAAAATAGCACATGCAAAATAATCCCAAATGCCCCCCAAAAAGTGTTGTATTAGAACCTCCCCCTAGAGGCCAGGAGGGGGAAGCTGCAGTTAGGGAAAAATGGGACTAACCAAATGATAGAAGTAGGGTTTGTGCTATGCTTTTGGTAAGATCGAAGATCTTGCAAGTGGGACTAACTGATAGAATATTATCAGCCATTAAGCGTTACTAACCTAATACCACTATCTCTACCAACATTAGGACAGTAGCAATATCAGAGAGGTGTAATTTATGAAGAAACAATGCTTTTCTAAAAATAAATTATTCTGGCTCATCAGGGACTTCATGAAATTTTATATACACAAGGAATATATATCATAGGATGCCTGAACAAGATCTGTAATCCCCCTTGAAGGAGAACACTGACCAAACCAGAAGTAGGCTGAGTCAGCAAAGAGCATTTCAAGGGTGGCAGTCCATATGATATTCTTTCAGTTCAGTTAAAACTCTGCTATGGCACCCAAAAAAAACATTGAAGTTGACTTTGTAATATGTACTGTGGGCATTTGCTTGGGGTCTTCCCCCCCTGCACACCCTGGCCTTCATTTCCCCAAAACCTCTCCTGAGCTCGCATTCAGTTTGTGCCATCTCCATTAGCAGATGATAGAGCCATTCTTCATAATGATTCACCAAGAGGGTATTTAGAGGCTACAAAGTGTCTAGGGAGAAGTGTTTCAATATTGAAAATGTCCTTACTTAGCAAATTACATGAGGCGTTTGATTTGTTTTTGGGTTACTTCTTTTGTCTTTGGAGCTGACCACCAGGAACCAAGAAGGAAAAAACGTTTCTCTTGGCCTCAGCTTTTCCAAAATTGAGAAGGATTTCCTGAGTCAGCTGCTCACAGTTTTGTATAAAGTGTGGTCTGAATGTGAGATAGCAAGTTTGGGCTTTTGCCTCTCTTAGTATGTTTTGGCACTGCATGCTAGAGAGGCGATCTGTGTGGGAGCCCATGGGGGGACCCAAGGGAATGCCGGGTTACAGCCTAGTAGGAGAAACAGAAAGCCCTTATGAAGAGCTGGTAGGTGAACTGTGCTCCTTCCGCCAGAAACACTGTAGTGACAGTAAACTGTTCTCAAGGTGAGTGTAATGGAAAGTTACCTACTCAAGTTAAAACTTGTGTAACCTTTGGGAAGTCCTTTCATTTCTTAGCAGGAAGAGTCACATTTGTGTAATACAAACAGGTTTGGCTCATTAGCAAACCAAATAATAACCTTGTGCTCGGAGCTGCATTCGGTGGTGTTTTGCTTCTCAAAGACAACCCTGTAGTGGAAAGGATTGAACTGGCAGGGAGATGACATATAGTTACCTCATTAAGTCAGTCCTTGACTTTGGGCCACAGATACGTGGTCCGTTGAATTTGGCATGAGTTTGTGCTACCCTGGGGAACAGGCAGGGAAAGTCTTTTCCAGCACTGCCCTCCCGAGCCTCCCATTCTGCTGTGTGAGCCCTGGAGTTTGGGGGAATGCCCCAAGTGGGTGTCATGTCCTGGAATCAGGTCCCAGCTCTTAATAGCTGAGGGGAGTCACCCTGATGCCTATCTTCTTTCACTCTCTTTGCCAGCAAAGCACAGAGCTACTTCTTTCTTTATTTTCAGTGATTTAGACATAAAGGTGTGGTTGTCATGCTAGGAGGTGACGAGTTTCTTGCCAACAGCTACTCCATTCTCTTTCATTATTTTCTGTTTGCTTCAGCTGAAGGGAATATGGCAACAGCGAGCAGTGAGTTCACAGCTCTGCCAACAACTACAGCTTGTTCAGCAGGGCTTGGGGGTACTGGCTGGATTGTGCACACAAGGCTGTGGAGAAAAAGGAACCCCTTTGTGCAGAAATTTAAAAAGGAAAGGGATGATGCTTAGCAGTGCACAGTTTTGCAAATGATGGGTGTTAGAAGGGACTCAGTGGTTTGAAGATGTCAGGAGAGATGTCAAGGCCAGCAGCAAGAAAATGAAGGGATGATGCAGAAAACATCCTGGAAAACATCCCCCGAGTTTCCACATCTAGTGTTTACCTCTCTATTTAGCGAATTGCCTTGGAAATCATGAATAACTACTCTTCTTAATTAGAGCCATCACGATTCTCTTTTTTTTTTCAAATATTTTCATCTGTGATTTTGAGTCCTTTTGTTTTTAAAAAAATATTTTCCTACTGGAAAAAGTGGAAATTCTGATATTTTCTGCTAATAACTGGCTGGTTTCTTGCCTTGTGACCAGAAATCAAGAAAAGCCCAGTGCGAGGTGATATCCCCATACTTTGGGCTCTGCAGCAGCCCTGATGCCCTCGAGGAGCAGGACCTGACCGCAATGACTTGTCAGATCTCTTCGGGGCCCCATGTAGTTTGCTGCCACTTCCATGTTGTTCAGGCACTTAATGTCCCCTGCATCCTGCCTTGGTATTTTTCTGCCTCAGAAGGCAATAATTAAGGACCTTGTCTATAGGCTCTTCATTAGGGCCTGCTCACTTGGTTAATTTACCGAATAACAATTAGTCCTGTGCACAATGTTCTTTGGCAAAGCAAAATCACGTCAAACGTGGCTGGCTGCAGGGTTTATTATGGGCTTGAAGCTTGGAATAGGCTCATTAAAAGTTTCCCCACCTATGAACCTTTCTGTGGCTTGACAGGCGTGGATTCAGGCCTGATCCAAATCTACTGGGGAGGCAAGGCCGAGTAGAACTAGGCACGTCTGGCTCTCACTTGCTCCGAGATTTAAAAAGTCCTCCAAACAAGAAGTCCAAAAATCAGAAGAACAGGTCAGGCTTTTAAGGCAAGAGCTTCCAGACAGGGGAGCTACAGGGATCTCCTGGTCTGAGCTAACGGGATGCAAAAGGTCAGGAGTTTGCAGAAGCTGATATAAATAAAACTGAAAGTCTGCATTAAGAATTTACCAGAACGATAATAATGCTGTGATTCTCCACAGTGTTTGCGATTCTCCGAAGTGTTTGGCCAAAAGGCCGGTGACAAAAAAGGAACAATTGGCAGGGTGATTAAGTTTGTGATCTTGGAAGGCCAAGGTGTCCCACAGACCTGGTGCTTGGCTTCCCAGCAGGCCGGGAGGTGACCAGCAGCTCCGGTCTCTCCCTTTGCTACCGATTCAGGATATGTTGCAAGTGTCAGGCTCAGCAAGCAATGCAAACGGCCGACAGACAGAAATAAAAATCCCTAAAGCAAAGCAAAGGTTATGTTCAGTACAAGAGTATCATAATTTTCTGTTTGAGGCGGCGTCAGGCCAGGCTCTGGGAGCATGGTGAGGGACATTGTGAGAAGTGGAAATGCCATTCTGGATGCTGTTTCCTTTCCAGGGAAGCATGTGAAAGACATCGCTTTTGTGGGGAAGCCTACATGGGGAGGTCACAGCTGCTGCCAATGGGGCGGGATGTCTGAGCAGGGAAAGGTGGGGCGAGAGGAGCTGCTGCAAAGCAAGCCAGAGAAGCAGCCAGAGAATGTGAGGCTGGAAGCTGGTCGCTAAAATCCTCAGCAATGTTCCTTCGATGAAATCTGGAGACATCGTTTTTTCCCCCACTGTTATTTCTGTATTTCTGTTTTTTTAAAATCTCTCGTTCTCACTTAAACAGGCATGGAAATGTTTTTCTTATGCGGGTAACATCCTGACATTTTTGAACTAGCAGACAGATCATCTCCACGTTTCATTTCAAAAGCAGTATTTGCATCTGTGTGGGATGAAAATGCCGGGCAAGGTTGCGATTGATCACGACGTGTTTTCTTAGCCATGATCAGTTAATAACTCAACACCGCCATGTATTAAGTACGGTGACTGTCACTTCGCTGCCACACATGCCTCCCAGCTATATGCCACACATCATTCCCTTGGTCCCCAAAGTCATTCCTGACATCACCCCCCAGTAGTGTGTCAGGGAGAAAAGTGCACCATTTTGCCTAAAGGAAGCACGCAGCAAATACCCACACGTTTCTCCAAAGGTGAGTTGTCTGAGAAGCCCGTCCAACAACTAGCCCAAGCCAGAACAAGCTATAATTACACGTCCTTGTGTTCTGCAGTTTATATGATTTTCTCTCCGCTGCTTTAAGTAAGTGTGCCACGGTTCTGCTTCAGTGGATCTGCGGCCTTTTAGCAAGCTGTAGAGCATGCCCAACTTCTGCACTGCAACACAGGAAAATGGACTGTAACCCTTTGCAGGGGTTGTGCAGCTTAGCAGTGTGCAGGTCATCTCAGATGATGACCTGGGGAGGAGGAAGATGAGGAGCCGGGTGATTAGTGGCCACCGTTACAGACCCCAGGCATTGCTCAGGATTTTGTGCACCTCGAGTTAATAATCTCCAGAGTGCAATCAGGTAGAGAGAGGATGGCAAAGAGGAAGCAGCTCTGAAGGAATTAAACATTAACAGCACAACTGAAATGCAACTGAATGGGAGCGAAAGAAGCTGTTCCCCAGGGAAATGCTGTCCAAGCACAGTCTGTACCCAGCTATAACAGGCAGAAGGGGTTTGTTTACGGAAGCAGACAGTCATCTCCTTCCTCTGTGCCGTAAAACATGCCTCTGAAGGACGCACCAGGAGGAACTTTGCCTGAGCGTGGCTTGCAAAGCAACGCCTCCAAGACAAGCCTAGCACTTTGAGGCATTCCTCTCATTCTCATTTCACATTATCCTGTTTTTTTGTGCTCCCAGGTTTTAAAAGTTTGTGAGGAGAAGGCTGCTGGCGTAGCAATGGGGGACCCAGACTCATGCAATCATTTCTTCATCCATCCAGGTGCTCCAGCATCCAGCCTAGCTGCTCTGCAGAGCAAAACCAGGCTCTTGCAGGAGCACTTACAGCATGGTTTGGCCTCTGTTAGAACTAAAGGGCAACTGCAGGCAGTTGCAGACCAGCCAGAAAGAGTCCATCTGCTCCGGCATCCTCGGGAGAAAACTGCATGTGAGACAGCCGTGCTTCTGCTGTCAGTCCCAGCAGAGTGGCTCACCAACCAAATTAATAAATAAACAACCCACTGAGCCCTCCCCCCAAGTAACTTCAAATCTGATTAGCAGTCTAAAGAGGACGTTTTTCAAGACTTCAGTGGCTGGATCAGAAGATCAAAAGATCATTGATTCTTTTTATTTTACTTTACCTCAGAGAAGGAGTTTTTTTTTTTTTAAAAAAAACCTTATCAGATGCTTTTTGAATGCCCAAAAGGGAAAAAAAAGGGGGGGGGGTTTATTAGTATTAGTAGTGGTATTCCAAAGTGTATTACATGCATTATTATTAATGTTATTCTAGGGCTTCAGTGCCAGCAAATTATAAATAGAAAGAATTGGCAACAAATTTATTAGAGAACTAAAAAAAGTACTGGAAGTTAGGATGGATGATGAGATGGAAGAGATGAGCTGAGTGAAATGAAGACTGTTAAAATGGCAGCTCTATCTAGCACTGAAATATAGTGAAGAAAAAGTGGGAATGCTGATCTTCTAACAAACAACAACTGTGCTTCTAACAACCTCTTGTCATATTTGGTCAAATTTCTGTAAAATTGCTAACATAAGCTCTTGTAACATGAAAAGATATTTATGCTGATATAAATGCATCTCTGGTAGGGGTTTCTACCGCTTCTGTAATGATATTCTAGAAACTGATATGGTATTACAGAGAGAGGTGACTTCTCAAAAAATGGAGGCATAAATTCACCTGTGCTAGATTTAGTCTGTCTCCTTCTGTGGAGGACATGAGTGGGGACACCATGATGGAAAATTCAGTGCCAATAGCAATAATATAATGCGTGTAGGGAGAAAACAAGAAAACACGCCTAACACCCCCACAGGACAATAGGTTCTCCTCTGACATGGCCTTTTAGAAATGAGACTTGGTGCTATGGTAAATAGTTCCATAAAATCTTAGCTCCTGACTCTGTGACAATGGCCAAAAAAAAAAAAAAACAGATCTAAAGGACTTATTTGTGAAAAATGTCTGTTTTAGAAAGCTGCTGAGTTACTAAACATTGGAGGAGGCCAGGAGGCTCCTTTTTTTCTTACACTCTTCCCTAGGTATCTCCTTGGTCATGGATTCCCTGTTGGGTTCTCTATTTTAGAAAAACCTGTAGAGCTCCTTCAGGAAGAGAAGGGGCTGGAGGAGAAGAGAAGCCCGGTGGCACAAGAGGACAAGCCAAGAGAAACCAACCCTCGGCTGGGAAAAGGGGCTGTGGAAGATGATCCCTGTGGTGCCACCAGGGCTGTCTTGGAAGGGGCTGACTTGGTGCATGTGGGACATACTGAGAGAATATAAGGCTGCCAGCAGGCTAGGAAGTCCCTGGCATATAGCAGTGTGGGCTGTGGAGACTTCTCCTTCCATTTACATTTATTGTCATTTCATTTTCACATATTTCAAAACTGAGTGCTGTCCAGTCCTCATTCTTCCTCTGAAAAAACTCCAACCTATTGATCCCTAATATTTTTATGCCCCTGAGATCCACTCCCTCCACAGCTCAGTTTCTTCTCAACCTCATCGTGTTTGACAACGGCTTTGGTTGCCCAAATCCCATGTAACTAGCCATTTGGGGAGGGAAAGTGGTGCTAAATGAACTTCTCTTGTGCTCGCCAAGACCTCAAGGAGCAGGAGACCTCAGTCTTTCCGTCATCTCTTCTCCAGCACGTGCGGGTTGGAGCAAGAACCCCATGTTACCGGATCCCCCGAGGGCCCGATATCCCCGACGCGTCACTGCCCTTCAGGGCTCAGTCTGGGCTGAAACACAAGCTCCACACGAGGGCTGTGTGCTTTCCAGCGGGGTGTTGTGGCACTAACAGCTGATGGAAGGCTTCTCGGAATACCTGATTTTTACCTTGACATTTTCTCTTGACATACTGCCGTTTTAGAAGTACTTTTCCCCTCTCTCTCTTTACTTCTCTATGTGTTCTTTTTTCCGTGGCAGTATTTTTCTCTTGATATGTTTTGTTGCTGTTAAGGACTTGCATAATGTTTCCTTTTAAATGGTTTAATTTCAAAGTTTTCTCTTACTTCAAACTTCCTAGTTGCTATGTGACTCTGCTGTGCGATTTCTAAGTCTTCTTTTGCTTTAGTGCTCTTTATCTCTTAGGCAACTTCCCTTGAAAAGCTCTACAGTGGTGATTGATAGCATGAAAAATATCATCCGTATCTCTCAGTTCATAATGTAGAATTTTAATATATCTACAAGAGAAGTGGATGCAGACCAAACAAGCATTTTGTAGGGTGCAATAATGGTTATTTATTTATAGGATACTTATTTTCTAAAATTCTCAAATAGCATGAAGAGAAACTTGGCCATATTTTAAGAAAATACTTTTTTTTCCTCATACATTCTAGTCATACCACAGGCTTTCCACAAAAAGATCATTCTATTTTTGTATTATATGCCCAGAACAGTTATTGCAGGACTAGACGTTGCCAGGATTTGATACCGAGAACGTGCAGTCTGATTTTTTAAAGGCAGAGTGCTCACAGCTTTTCTTGGAGCCATTGTGAATGGCAGGTGTCCCAGGTCCCCAGACTAGGATGTTCATAGTTTGACTTACTTTCAGTGTTAAAATATTTGAATACTTCTCTCCAGATTCTCTAAAGTACATCATTTTAAACCGAAGCATTTGACTCCAGTAGCAGTTTAAAATGCACGACACTGGGTTTAATCTGAAGCCCACCAAGAGCAATGAAAGTCTTTCTGTTGATACTCAGGCTGTAACTGGATTTAAAAAGTGGCCTACATCTTTTGCTCCATGTCTCAGGCTCTCTTTGCTCAGCTATCCATAGGTGGTCTAAATTTACCACTGCAGTATGAAAACATGAATCTGTGAACAGCGGAGGGTCTAGCTATTTAAATCACTTTCTGGCCTCATTTCTGAATCTTGAACAAGACTTGCACTTCCCAGTTTTGTCAGCAGAGTGAAGCTGGTGAATATTTTCTTTGGTGACCATTTTCATCTGCAGTTCATAGCAGGAGCTATGATGAAGCCAGCAAAAAGTGGCTGATATTCCTCATTTTACTTACTGAAATGGGTTGGCTAACCGGGTTGGCCAGCTGACAGATGTGGGGTTTTTTGGTTTGTTCATTGATTTTTTTTTTTTGCTTGTTGATACATTTATGCTTAAGAGGCCTTTGCAGACAGAGAAACAACAGGACTGTGAGTGAGCCCTCAGTCTCAGTTTTGTCACCAAAAGCCACAGTTGATAGACTTAATTCCTCAGGAAAGGCAGAAGCTGTTTTTGAAAAAGGTATCAGACATTTTGTCACCTTTTTTTTTTTTTCCCTAAGTCTGCATTGACATTAGTGGAGCAATCTTGCGTTGGAGCAGTCACTCCAAGAGGAGAGTGGGATGTGGTAATGGGGGTGGGATGTCTGGTAGGCCTTGGTGCATCAAAAGTGCTTGCTGTCTTGCCCATGCAGCCCATCAATGAGGGCAACCAGATGGCACCTGGAATCAGTAGGACATCTTGTTCTTTGGAGATCACTTAAACTCTGCTTAAAATGAGCTTTATTACTACAAAACTTATAATTTAGCTCTTGGAAGGCAGCACGTACTGTATGTGCAGTGTTGTGTCCTCACCACTTCTGCCAGCCTGGAGTCACCTACTTCTTGGCTTGCAGTCATTTGCAAGTTCAGCAAATTGTTTTAGTGTCTAGATGGGCTAGATTATGGGGTAGATGATCTGTCAGGATGTTCCTGGACTGCAAATACTGTGAAATAGTGAATCAAAGCAGAAGCACAGCGCAGATCCTGAGGGCAGCAGTCAGTAGTCTTTGGTTCTGTTTCGTGCGCCTAAGAAGTGGTTGATTTCAACATAATGGTGACTTTGTGATAGAGCTCCCAGGGAAAAGGCACAATGATTTATCTACCTAATGGATGTAGTAAAAGCATTGGCAAGTCTACTGTTGGTTAGAATAAAATGTGCTTTTTGTTATGCCTGATTTGTCTTAATTGTAGTGTTATAAGAAAAAAATCTGGAATGAAAAGAATATTGTGTTAAAGTGTCTCCTGAACCGCATTTTCTCATGCAGCAGTTGCTCTCAAGATAGTGATAATGTTCACAGAGAAACTGGAACTGCGTGTGAAAACTGGAAGGTCAGCTCTTCACATCTTCTCAATACTTCAGATGATTGTGGTTTTTCTTATTTTTTGTTAGGAACAAGACTCCCGCTATCCCTTGAGAGCTTGCTCCTAGGTTACTTATGCTGGTTAATATCAACATACTTGATCACATCAGGGTACCAAAATGTTTTTTGAGCTACTGGTTTCATCACCAGATGCCTACTGCCATGAGTTGGGCTTTCCTGAATTAGGCCTTTATATATACTGCCTATACTTTGCTCTCCCTGCATACTCTTCATTCGTTGCTACATAGCAGCAGAGAGTAATTTAGCTCCCCAGCAGTGTGTTTTATTAAGAAAGCAAATTGTCAGTGTTTACTTATACTGTACAATTCAGTAATTGTACTGCACACCTTGGCCAAGTTCCTGAATAATATGAGCCTAAAAACAAGCTCTTAAATTCATATTTATGTTCCTAAGCAGACAGTCTGATTTTTCAAATATTGAGTCTACCCTTACACTTGTTGACTTTTTGGGAGCCAGTAGGTTATCACTGTTTTGAAAATCAGGCCTGCTTCTTCTTCTTCCAGTACAGGAAAGCCAGACTTTATTCTAGACTCATTTTAATGTATATCTCTGTAGCTTTGTAATGCCTCTTTTATTTGCTGCATTGCAATAATTCCTAGTGGAGTTTTTCATGCAGTCTAAATGATGAACTTGGATTGATTAAAATGTCCAGTATGAAAAGTTTCCCACAAGGTTGCTACTTAAAATCTTTACTAGAAGATACGGTGATGCATAGAATAAGAATATTTCTGGCAGGTCTTTCTGCTCTTTTCATAGAAGGGCTGACTATAAAAATCATCTTTCATGAAACGTATGTTTCACTCCCAGAGCCTGACAACAAGCCAGAGTGAACTGAGGTGCATCAGAAAGACTCATTTTGTCCCTGGCAATATTAGGAGCACTCAGTGCACTGTTAGTGAGGTTTGTCTCCTGTGTGTCAGTGCCTCAAGGCTTCCCAGCTCTGAAAAAGTTCAAGGAAAGTCTGATTCATTACTTCAGGGCCTGAGCTGAATTCTTTCCTGCTTTTAAAAAAAATTGCCTGAGCCCCAAATGCTGGCTGCAGCAGTGTTAAGGAATGGCCATTTGCTTTGCACCTTGCTGCTCATCTGCAATAAGAGGAGACTCTCCTTAATCTGTGGGCTCAGACACACAGCAGAAAGACTTTTTGACCTAAGATAAAACAATGACAAAAACATTCCTGTGCAAGCACAGCATGCAGGCACTTTGGGATGCTTCTGGAATATATTACTGGGGATAACTTACTCTTTCTTTGAAAAGAAAATTCTGCCAATACTTTTAGAAAAAAAAAAAAGTCTAGTGTGATGAGGAGAAAGAGAAGAAATTAGTCCTGGTAATATTTAAAAATTTTTAAATTCAGGGGGCCCTGGAATGGCCCCAAATTTAACATAGACTCAATCAAGAGGGAGTTCTGGCACAATTAAGAAGTGCCACTTCAAAAGCATTCTCATTTTAACCTCTGGGATTTTTCATTTCCTTTGTTTTGACACCCTTGTAGGTCAATATGTGCTGCCTTTTCAATAATCAATATGTACTTCATTGCTCAAATGAGGACTGCTCCTGAGAAAAGAATTTGGGTCTTCAAGCACTCTGTGGCTAATGCTGACTGTCTATTTCCCTTCCCCTTGCAGAGGCACAGCAATAGCTGGAATCGTTTTCGGGATAGTATTTATAATGGGAGTGATTGCTGGGATTGCCATCTGTATCTGCATGTGCATGAAGAACAACCGCGGCACTCGAGTCGGGGTCATCCGAACGACGCACATCAACGCCATCAGCACGTACCCAGGTAAGGAGGCTCAGTGACACCCTTGCAGGATCACCCGTGGTCACGATAGGAGTGAGTCCGTGCAGAGTGATGACTTTGCAGCACCTCGAGGTAGTGTCCCCACCAAGACACTTGCCATGCAATGGCTCCCCACCATGTGGAAACAGCCACGCTGCTGAAGAGCTCTTGTGCACTCTATATACTTGCAAGGAAGCTACCCAGTACTTAATATGTACCCCATTGTCATAATCACTGTGCTTAGCATCTATTTTCTCCTCCATCCTCTTACTTTACAGTTAAACTAAACCCAGCTATAATCACCCTTATTATTGCAACATTGTTTTGCATAGACAGATGAGTAATGAAAGAAAACTGCAATGTTCTCGAACATGAATTGCTGAAGAGCTACTTTAGAAGCTAATAGTCACCGCAAGCTGTAAAAACAAGAACAAAATGAAGGCTCTGGGGCTCTAACCTTTTTCTCCCCAAGGCTGTTCCTGCACTGACTCACACTGTACCTATCCACCGTCAGGCAGTTAGACTCTGAGTGCTGCCTGTTCCCGGTGCAAACAGCTGCTTGAGCTGTCCTGCCTCTCAGCAGCAGCAGTTTTTGGAGGATGGGACAAGCTCTGAGATTATTTTCATGTTCTCCCTCAGCATCAGCAGTCCTGGAGCAATGATTGGCCTGGCTCTAATTTTGTGATGTTTACAACCAACCCTCCCTCCTGCGAGTGGCGGTTTGGGACAGGAGTGGTGGGTGATGGGATGCCCTTCCTTTGGCTCAGCCACTGTGGCAGCCAGGTTTTTGGAGAGGAAGGAGTGCTGGTCCTGCCGCACAGGGACCAAGGCTCCTTCCCCTCCAGCGAAACTATCCCAGACTCCTGTATTTTCTCTTATTAAAATGCTCTTTTAGTGCCAGTCTGCTTGAGATCTCCAGGGAGGGGATAGGAAAGCCCTCACAGTTACATGGACAGTGAAGAAACCGACTCCGGAGCTTAAACTTCATAGTGATCACGCTAGCGGGGTCTTGGTGCAGAGCCCTCAGCACCTACCAAGCTCTGTGCCTGGATCCTTCCCCCAGGTTGGCAGAATTAATTGAGAAAAGGCTTTCAGCTGTTTGTGGAAGCCTTTCATTCTTTCCAAAGTGTCTGACCTGCTTTAAAACATGGGGCTGTCCTCAGATTTCTCCACTGGGCAGTACAAGGTGAAAGCCCTGTTCTTACACAGCCTGAGTCCTAGGAACATCCTGGGAAGATGTCGGGGTTTTCTCCTGCCGTGTGTAATGCTGCTGTGCAGCAAGGAGCTTTGCGCTGTGTTCAGCATGTGGTTACACATCTCCTGGGGATCTGCAGGCAGTGAGAGAAGCCTGCGAAGGTCAGCAAAGGCCCTGGCTACAGAGTCACTCTGAGATAAATCCGTGTTACTGCTGAAAGGGAATAAAGCTGCTAAAACCCAGCTAAAATCCTCTCCTTAAAATATTAAGCTTTCTTCCGCATCACCCTGGTGTCATCTGCCATATGGCAACCTGAGCAGTGTTACCAGCACAAAACGCAGATAGAGATCAGGACGAGCAGCGAAGGAAGGGGCAATAAGCAGGGGCTTGCACTGTAACACAGTGACAGTGTAATGATAGACTGGGAAAAAAATAAAAGCATATTGCCAGGAGACTTGCATCTCCTGCATGGAAGTCTGAATTTAAACCTCAATACACCTAAGGGCCTGTGCATGAAAGAAAAAAAAAAAAAAGATTCATTTTTATCTAATTCTTACTCCTTCCACCCCATTCCAGTGGCCCCTCCGCCATACAGCTACGAGTACGAGCTGGAGTACCCCGCAGACCTACCTCCTCCGTATACCCCAACCCCACAGGCGTCAATGCAGTACCCGCCACCTCCTCCCTACCCTGGCTACTCAGGGAAGTAACGGAGCTGCGCCGCGCGGACCTTGATTGCCATTGAAGCAGCCAGCATCGTGGGACAGGACTTTGTGACTCAGGGATGGACGGATGGAGACTGCAGGGACAAAGAGGCCAGGAACTGGCACAACCCAGGGAAATATTGCCCATTGCAGCTCGCCAAACTAGAAGGCTGAACAGAGTGTGGATGAAGAAAGAGTTACCACGGTTTAGGGCAGCGCTCAGCATCAGCGCTTGGCTTCAGCGAATCCGAGCGTCGCTCTTCCCACGTTGCAAGGTGCTTTGAGGGGAAGGCTCCCACCATCATGCTCAACATCCACACTCTGCCTGGTCGTGAGAGGAGGCGAACGAGGAAGGCAGGAGCTGTTTTCAGTCTCCATTGCAGGATGGTAGTAGCAGAGGATCAGCTATGCATATGGACCTGATAAATATATTGCAGAGAGAGGTGCTCTCAGAGTTACTCAGTAGACAAAAAGCAACTGGTATTATTTTTGGCCAAATACAGGCTGCTTTAAGTGCCTACTTTTAAACGAGTTGAGGCTAATTTTTGGCCTAAAATGTAAATGTAAAGAGCATTTTTTATATGTGGGTTACACTAATTTATAGCTGATTTATTTTTATGTGGACTTAAATACTATATACATTGAATATATGCTACTTTATTCTCTTTTATCACCAAATGATACTGTATTGATACTCTGTATTTTGGCGTGTTTTTTTGTTTGTTTTTTTTTATAAATACTGACTTGGGAAAACTCCCAAGCAGGAGAAGAAATACAAACAATGTATTAAAGCATCACAGATTTGACTTTCAATTAGATTACTGACTAAACTACATGAAGACCAGCTTTTTAAAAAATGAGTATTGTTTTGCAGTAATGATATGCAGCTTAACCAAAGAGATGACAGAGAGACTGTGAGCATCAGATTCCTTTTGTATGCAGTCTTGGGCATTTTAGAACTGTAAGCTACTAAGTAATATTTTTTGCATTCCTTACACACATAGTTCAAGATCATTCAATCTCTATGTGTACTGTACAGACATTTATGATTTAAAGCATTCCATATCTTCGTTGGGCAAACTCTAATTCAGCAGCAACAGGAATTTGACTTCAGAATAGAGTATTCACCTACCTAAAGCATCATCCTTTGATGATAAGTGTAGCGTTTTTCTCGTTTTTATATGCAAACCACAAATCAAATACTTCTCTTCAGGAATTTAAAAGTACTGATCTACTTCAGCTTGGGTTGGGTGGCTGGACTGTTTGAGAACTTTATAAACAAAAATAGTAGAAGGTGAAAAAAATACATGGCACCTAAAGTTATGGCCAGCAGTGGCATTAGGGAGAGACTTCAGGCTGTCGTTGATTCCTGGCGATCAGAATGTGTTTACATGTTGTCCACTGTAGCCTTTTTTTTTTATTTCCCTAAGGGTATCAGTGTATTAATGAATAAAAACACAGTTCGCACAAGGGGGTGTCCATAGCACAGTCAGATCAACTAAACAGCTCTCATCACCCTCTCAGGAAGGTGTATTTTTGGCATTCAGTCTGGCTTGAGGGAAGAATTCAAACAATCTTGTAACTTTAAGCACACAAATTATTCATAAGCCCTCTTGTATCCAAGACCTTACTGACTGTTCTTGCTCAGATTGTTGTAATTGCGTTTGTCTTTTATGGGACATAACTGACTAACCATATCGCTGCTTGAAAGCATAAACGGCCTCAGTTCTCACCACTGTAGCCTTGGAGGATTTACACTGTGGCCTTTGTCCAGCTCTGAGGCAGAGCACAACTAGGTCTCCAAGCATTTGTAATCCAGTCAGAGGAAAATTAGACTGTGTCACAGGTTTTGTTTGCTGCTGGTTCCTTAGTCTTCCCCAAAGAAGGAAAGTTATTTTCACATTCCTGTTGTGCTGTACATGATAAGTCCACAACTAGGTTATGTTTAAATTTACTTCTGCTGGGATATGTGCTGTAATCTAGTTGCTAACATGACTTCTCTTAAAGGATGGACGTTCCTCAGTTGAAATCCTCCATAAATTGCAACCTTCTGTGCATGGTGTTTTGGCGGTCCCTACTTAAGGCATCTGTTGGGTTGTTGGTGTGCCTGCCAATCTTCCCATCCGGGTTGGTGGTCAGCATGAATAACAGAGCAAGCAATGTTTTCTCTGTGGGAAATTCTATTTCACATAGTTCTACACTGGTACTCCAGCACTTTACAGTTACACTAAAATCACACTAGATGATGTTTCTGTGCCAAAATACTAACCTACAAGTAATGAGTATTTTCATTTCTCCCATTCTTGTATTTTATTATATATGTATTTGTATAACACTGAACAAGCAGGCCTTCAAGTCAAAAAGCAGTTTGCATTCAATGAGTCCAGTCTCCTGAAGAATAAAGGAAAACTATCTTGCAGATCGTAAATCTTCCCTTAGTGGAAGAATTTCCCCAACTGTGACATTGTTAGAACCAAGTTATAGAGCGGATTTCTTAAATAAAAAGACATTTATGGAAAAAAAAAAAGACCTCTTTGACCATGGAGTCCTCTGTTTTTCAGTTTTGAGATGGCATGTTGCCTCTGATGTTACTGCATAAAAGTCACAGTGACCTGAGTACCTAGGGTGGACATACAGCTTATTTGAAGGAAAATTACAGAAATAGCAGCATGAAAGGGTGTTGATTTTAGAGTGATTTTAGGTCCATACGTTTTGGGCAATAGCAGACATGATTTTACTTCTCAAAGGACACAACATCTCTTGTCCTTGCTAAGTGCATAATGCATAAAGATATTGCTTTTAGTGCAAATCAGGTAAAACTAGCATGAAGTAGAGTCTTTTCAAAAAAGGATGATGTTTGTATTGCAAATACATGAGCAAACTGAGGTAACCAAAAAGGTGGAGGAAGTCTGAAAGGTTTATAAAAATAAAGAGAACAAAGAAAATGTTGCTGCATAAGCGTTTGCTAATACTAAAGTTGAGTCTAGCTGAAAAAGTGTTGTTACACCTTAGGGGTTATTTTCTTTGTATGGAAACATGTAATTTATTCAACGTCTTCATACTCCAAGCTCCTGCAGTTCAGATATTGCTGGCTGCTAGTGATTTATTTAGTTCCACGTGAAATGCTTGCAGTCTAGTGGGTTAGTCCAAAGAGTTTTCCCTTAGTCACTTCACAACTACTTACTTCACCTATTTCAGACTCACGCCCTACATCGTATTGTAAAATAAGAAAAACTGCTTAAATGTAGTCTCTGGCAGACAATGGACAAATGGTCTTTTGCTTTTTTCACTTGGCAGTGGATAGTATCACTAATTTGGTCAGACAGTGAACACAGCATTGCTCTAGGCTAATCGTATACTTTGACCAAATGCCACTGATGTTCTTGCAGTCTCAGTGTGCTCTGCCTTTGACTCATGGCATCTGGAACAGGGAGGTAGAGAAGCAGGTTACTGTGCCAGACTGATCACTACCTGATCCCACGAGTCTTCCTCCTTGGATTTGCAGTTTAGCACATGAGATGAGTGCCTGGGTGATGGATTGGAAACAGCAGGATATGCGAGTGCTTGCAAGAACACATATGCTTGCATATGCTCTGATGCCAGTCCTCCTTTGTGGAAAAAAATAAATCCTGTGCGAAGCCTTAGTTAATTATGTATCGTGGATATTTCAAACCGTGATTCATTTGACAATTTTAATCTGGCATTTCTTTAACTTTTTTTTTTTTTTTTTTTTTTTCCCCCAGAATAAGCTACTTCCAAACCAGCTACCTCTTTGACAACCTGCTTTTGCTAGGGTATATTCCAAACAGCAAGAGAAATCTATTTGAGTGCTAATGACCCATTTGAGAAACTGCAAATAAGGTAATGATCAGTTAGAGGAGTTAAAAAGCCAAGGCAAAGCTAGGGGAAGTTAATGTACTAGGTTGCCATTACCTAAATGACACACTCCAATGAAAAGATCATTAATGCTATTATAAACCTGTTGTTTTAATTAATAAAAAATGTGAGCATTTACTTTTTTAATGCTGGGTACTGCTGGAAAGATGCAGCTTTAGCCGTGTACAAGCCAAGTTTTTCATTAGTTCCACAATGAAAAGTTTAGATTGCTTCATAAAACACCTAGATCAATATTAACAGTGTTCTTGGTACAGTAAAAACACATCCTTTCAATTTAAAGCAAACACTCCCAAGACTTTTTGTTATACCACAAGGATTTTTTTTTAATGTAATGGGATAGTTCATAAAGAACTGATGGCTACCTATTAGTATAGTAAATGTTCTATGTTTCTGTATTCATTTTGGAGGCTCTCCAGATGCTTCAGCAACTAGATGAAATATTATTTTAGTCACCTTGGAATAAAACTCAACAGGTAGGTCACAGCACACAACAGTAGTATGTAACACCTTATGGCAGAAATTGCACAAAAGAATTGAGGGAAATTTAATATATTTCTTCAGTTTCACAAAAAAAGTCATTGCTTGGCCAAAACAACTTGAGCAAATAATTGCCAGGACCTTTTATCAAGTGTGCTCCAGGATTACTTTCTACTAGATACATTCAGTCTAGTGGCTCTATTTATACTGCAGCAATGTCTGAGATCTGTAAAGAGAAGCCTTCTTCCAAACCTGAATTAGAGTGTGTCTCTTTCATTCTGCTGTGCATTTGAAGGTTCATAGACAAAACCGACAAACGAGCAGAGGAGTGAAGAAAGAAGGGGTGCTAGTCCTTTATTTTACCACAGGGAAACAGGCTGGAACAAACAAAATGGACAAGATTTTGATTTTGTACAACCCACAGAGGAAAGACTGCTATCGCTGTTGACTGGAAGCTATCAATAAAGTGTGTTAAAGCACTGCCATGCAACCAGTTGAAGAGCTTAAAGAAGAATCCAGGAAGCTCAGTCTCTGGGAGAAAGCAACTCGAGGTGCTGAAGGCAGTGGCAATCACAGTAATGTTTGTGGACCTGCTTTGTTGTGAAGGTTAAGTGGTCAATATTTATACAGCATTGGAAAGGGAAAATGTTAATTATTTTATTTTGCCTCATTAACGGAGGGTAGGAAAGGACAACCATTTCTATGACTATAAGCGCTAACAATCAACTAAAGCCAGCAGAAACAAAAGGAAAGCCAAAGATTTAGGTGCTTGTGAAGAACATGATTTTTTTGCTAACACAGAGTGTGGAGCTGGTTCCTTGACTGAGGCAAGCTGGCCTGCCTCCAGCAATTTTAAACAGCTGCAGTGAGGAGTGAGGCTGAAATGAGAACTTTGTCCTGCTGCTCTTCCTGAGGCTGGAGTCTGAGCTGGAGCTGCAGATGCTCTCACAGGAAAACCAGGGCAGGGATCAGGGCTCACAGCAGGTCTCGTTTCTGGCATGCCGACTGTATCGGCCATCTTATCCCATCACCATCACAACACATCTAAGGATTCACTTTCAAGAACATGGCCAGACATTTCTTCATGTCTAGGAAGCAAATCCTAACTTTCTCCCAGTATTGCGTTGAATGGAAATCATCGTTACAAATATTAATCTGCTCACCAGAGGTGAATTCTGCCAGGTTTTCCCAATTGTTCAATCTTCATCATATTGTGGAATTCCTTCCTATTGACTCATCCCTTTGTCCTGGTTTTACGTGCTGCCTTAAGATCCCTCTGGACTGTGTCCTTATTTTACCTTTGCTTACCAGAGAGCTTTTCTGAAGAGCGCTGATGACAGGAAGACATTTTCCAAACAAGACCTTTCCACTGCCCTCACTGCATTACCACTTTTAGGAACTGCGAAGGCTGCACGCTGCCTGAAAGAGTCATCCCTACCCTGGTTTTATACCTTGCTCCTCTGAAGTGGGGGAATGCCAGTTGCTTGCCAGTTATCCTGAGATCACCCTTAGCACAAGCTTTAGGTGTGGTAAAATTGGAATCTCCATATGTTTTCCAAAGATTTAAATATGATTAAGAAATTTAGAGATGGAAAATATATCATGCCTACATCTGCTTGCAGGTTTAGCTCAGCCCTGACAGATATCTTTCTCCTTGCATATATCCAACTATCAAGCCAATAGCATATTTCGCATTTTCTGAATGGAGGTCTGGTTCCCTCTTTATATATCCAAATTATATCTTTTATAGCTTATATCTACATATATCCAGATAGATACATAGATAGATGGATTCTCTATATCCATCAAGGGTATACATGACTTTGAAGCCCAGACATTCCCTGGCGTTGGGGTTTCAGTGCCTTTAGTCCCCCTGCTTGGCATCTGGAGCTCTATGAGCTGGCATTCAATTTGCAAGTTGTTTAAAATTATTTTTTCTGAAGCGTAATCTGAAGTGTAATACTTTGCCTATCTTAATTTTTAGATATTGTAATGTCCCTCAGTCCTATCCAGGTAGTAACTTGGTAATGACTAGACTGTGCTTGATTAAACGAAATGTTAATCTGTGGCTAGGAATCCAGTCAACCTATATAATGGGGCTTGAACACTAGTGAACTGCATTTGGACCCTGAAACTTAAAGTGAACAATAACTTGACAGCAACAGATTATATAGATTTCATGATGGGATATTTCAGAATGTAAACACTAAATAAATGTGTAGTGCTCCCTACTGGTCTTATCTGAGACTGAGTATCACAGAAATTAGCCAGTTTGCTGTGACGGGTTTGGGGTGGATAATTATTTGCTGGGGCATAAAGGGATACCATGGTATCTGCCTTTTACTGATTGCCTTGCCTAAGAGGCAAGGTTGCTTCTGTAGCTCTTACCCTCACACAAGCAAGAATTTATGAAATCGTCTGAGGCTGCCTCTGCCAATTAACATCATCATTATTTCCACATTCAGAAAACAAGGCAGAGTTTGTGTTGACCATTCATCAAAGGAATGCTGTGGTGCTGCAGCCTCCACTATTCTGCCTCAACTGAGGACTAAACAGGTAAATTCTTGAGAACTAGGAAAGAAAATAAGCATATAATTTATGCTGTATACTGTTCTTCATTTTCTATTCCTCTTCCTTAAAAATTGTAGCAATATAATCCATGTGTATTTTTTGTTGTTGATGTTTATTGCTGATTATAATTTATTGTCAGCTTCAGTGAGTGAAAATGAAGACAAAGTGTACCTAGGGGTGTGGCCCAGAGAGAAGACACACTGTGGTTAAAGGACTGAAGTCTTCAGGAAAGGTAAAATTGACTGAGAATATCATCAAGGAAGTCGCAACACAAACATGTATGTTTATGGACATTTATCTTTAAAATTGAAAGGATAGAATCTCCCCATCCCCTTCACACCTGTCATAATCCTTTGAGAAAGATAAGGAGCCCAACATGTGTTCTTTCTCTCACTGATGATTGCAGAGAATCTCCTTTATAAGCCTGATCTACTCACCGACTGGTGAGCTTAGAGAGCAATCGTATATATAGGAAATATATATAGGATATCCCTTCCAAGGATATTGGAAGTGGTTTGTTCAGATTGTGGATGATGAGTAGATGTTGTGGAACGTAAGGGAAAACAAAGCATCCCACTAGTTGGAGCTCAAGATTCACTGAAGTGTTGGAATGCTTTTCCCTCCATGGATACAAGATTTACTGTGCTCATAGTAGGGTTGCAGGGATGCAACGAGGAAGGCCAAGGCCCGTTTGGAATTAGAGTGAGCAAGAGACGTCAGGGACAACAGGAAGGGTTTTTATAAATACATCAGCGGCAACAGGAAGACTAGGGAAAATGTTAGTCCTACCCTGCTGAATGGGGAGGGTGCCTTGGTGGCGGAGGATGCAGAGAAGGCAGAGTTACTAAATGCCTTCTTTGCTTCTGTCTTTACTGCTAAGGCTAGTACCCATGAACTACGTAGCCTGGACACAAGAGAGAGAACCAGGAGAGAGGAGGACTTTCCGCTGGTCGAGGAGGATTGGGTTAGGGACTATTTAGGCAAACTGGACACCCATAAATCCACGGGCCCAGATGGGATGCACCGAAGAGTGCTGAGGGAACTGTCAGGGGTTATTGCTCAGCTGCTCTCCGTCATCTTTGAGAGGTCATAGAAAGCAGGAGGAAGTACCTGAAGACTGGAAGAAACTAACGTCACCACAGTCTTCAAAAAAGGCAAGAAGGAGGACCCAGGAAACTACAAGCCGGTCAGCCTCATCTCCATTCCTGGAAAGGTGATGGAGCAGCTCATCCTAGAGACCATCTCTAGGTATGTCAAGGAAAAGAAGGTGATCAGGAGTAGTCAGCATGGATTCATCAAGGGAAAGTCATGTTTGACAAATGTGATAGCCTTCTACGATGCGATGACTGGCTGGGTGGGCAATGGGAGAGCCATAGATGTTGTCTACCTTGATTTCAGCAAGGCTTTTGACACAGTCTCCCATAACATCCTCATAGGAAAGCTTCAGAAGTGTGGACAGTGAAGTGGATTGAGGACTGGCTGGGTGGCAGAGCCCAGAGGGTGATGATAAATGGGGCCGAGTCTAGTTGGAGGCCTATGACCAGTGGTGTCCCACACGGGTCAGTACTGGACCCGGTGCTGTTCAACTTGTTCATCAATGACTTGGACGAGGGCACAGAGTGCACCCTCAGCAAGTTTGCAGACGAAACCAAACTGGGGGGAGTGACCAACAGTCCCGAGGGCTGTGCTGCCATTCAGAGAGACCTAAACAAGATGGAAAGTTGGCCAGAGAGGAACCTCATGAGGTTCAACAAGGACAAGTGCAGGGTCCTGCACCTGGGGAGGAATAAGCCAGTTGGCTTATTAAGGGTCGACCTGCTGGAAAGCAGCTCATCTGAAAGAGATTTGGGAGTCCTGGTTGACAACGAGTTAACCATGAGGCAGCAATGTGCCCTCATGGACAAGAAGGCCAATGGGACCCTGGCCTCCATCAGGAGGAGCGTTGCCAGCAGGTAGAGGGAAGTGATCCTCCCCCTCTACTCGGGTCTGGTGCGACCGCACCTGGAGTATTGGGTGAAGTTCTGGCCTTCCCAGTACCAGAAGGACATTGAGCTTCTAGACAGAGTCCAGCATAGAGTGACAAAGATGATTAAAGGACTGGAGCATCTACTGTATGAGGAAAAACTAAGCGAGCTGGGCCTGTGTAGTCTGCAGAAAAAAAGATTGAGAGGAGATTTGATCTTCAAAACCCTCCAGGACCACATGACCCTGTGCCACATGCTGTATGTGTCCCTGCTTGAGCAGGGGGATTGGACTGGATGATCTCTAGAGGTCCCTTCCAAACTTAACCATTCTGTGACTCTGTGATTCTGTGTGACTGAGGGTAAACAAGGCGAGGACTGAGGGTAAACAGAAGGAGTGGGACTGAGGGTAGACAAAGAGAGTACCAATGAGTGTAAACAGGGGGAGTAGAAATGAGGGTAAACAGAGGGAGTAAGACTGAGGGTAAACAGGGAGAGTAGGCCTGACGGTAAACAGGGAGAGTAGGCCTGATGGTAAACAGAGGGAGTAGGACTGAGGGTAAACAGGGAGATTAGGACTAAGGGTAAACAAGTAGAGGAGGACTGAGGGTAAACAGGGGCAGTACGACCAAAGGTAAAACAGGGGGAGTAGGCCTGAGAGTTAAGGTTGATTAAAAAGGCATGTTGGGAGTTATAAAATTATCAGAATCTCACATATTATTGAAAGTCTTAGAGGTTACAAAGAAATGCCCTTAATTTGCTTAACATATCTCCAAACCTTTTTCAATATTTTTGTGCAATATTTGTGAAAGGCGGTAGAGTTATTGTGGTTTTTGCAATCAGAAAGAAAATATGTTCCTTTTTTCGGTCATCTCCTGCAGTGTTTCAGAGCTCTTGCTGTCACTACTTCGTAGCAAGGTCATTACAGTCAATACCATCCAGATGTCTCTCCTCAAGGTCTATCTATACATGATTTTACCTGTGAGCAGGGCCCCACCCTGGTGCCTTCACCTCACTGTTTATTCCCTCTTGTTCTTCTCCCAGTGCTTTTTGGTGTATTTTTCTCGATTCAGCTCTCTCATTCCATCGATTTATGTAATTCTGTCAGTTTATCTCAGAAAGGAAACAAAGTGTGTAGGCCCACTTCAAAGTACTGTTTTTTTCCATTTTTTATTATGTTTCAATTGTTTTAGGTATTTGTTACATTTTTCTTTTAAGCAGTGTTTTGATATGTAGAAGGCACACAAAGTCAAACTGTAAGTGATCTTGACATGTATTCCCCTGAATATCTACTGAGCGGGAGTAGGCTAAGGGTAAGGAGTCATTTGAAGGTCTTCAAAACCCGTCTGGATGCGACCCCGTGCCATGTGCTCTATTTGTCTCTATTTGTCCCTATGATCTCTTGAGGTCCCTTCCAACCTCAACCATTCTATGATTCTGTGATTCTGTGATAATAGTCAATTCCTAAATGAAATCATTTCCTAAATGAAATAGGACATGTCCTATATATGTCATTATATATGTGACAGAAAAAAATAATTCTCCTGATTTAGACAAAGCAAAGTGTATGATTTCTCTGTGCCTTCTTCACTATGACCGTCAAATAAGATTTCCATGATGCAGTCAGATTAGGCAAAGTGGAATCCACATCTAGAAATTCAGTTACTCATTTTTTATCAATTTGAGGAGCTAGTATTTTTGACCTTTGCAATTGGAAGGAGCAATTACATCTTTCCCCTTTGCTACTACCATGTCTCAAGAGTGAGAAAGTGTAGCAGAGCTAAGCATTCACAATACCTCCTGCCTGTGCTTTGCCCTTCCCGGTGACAGCACAGACACAGACCTGAGAATCTCCACGGAGTCACAGGCTGCATCCAGTCCAGGAAATTATTAGACATGACCAATTCTGCAATCTCCAGACTGCCAATTTTTCAGACTGCATTTTTTTTGGTGTAAATCTTCTGATATCTGGGTGCCCATAGGAGAATTGAGAATACTTTATTTGGATTTCCATTTTTTGAAGAAGACTGTATCCTACGTAAATGATATATTTCCAAGGAAAGTCTATCCTAGTAGATCTAAGGGCTTAACACAATGATAAATGTTTCCTAGAAGAAATGTGCCCTAGAAGACTTCCTCTCTTCAGGTAATTCGTTCCCATCCACTCTTGGTACAAGGTCTGGAAACTGATACCCAAAGGCCTCTGTCAAGGGGAACTTCTAATGCTGGGCAGTAGGAGAGATGATGGTGCTGCTTCTTTAAAATATGTTTAATGCAATCAGTAATTAAGAAATATTTAAATTATCCTGGTTATGAAAAGGAAGTAGAACAGCAGAAGGTAAAGAAAAATATCAAGTGCAGATAAATCTTTTTGTTCTTCATCTTTTAGAGGTCAGTACAGGGAAAAGTAAGAGGTTGTAGATAAAGATCTTTGACAATTTTCACTCTTCCCTTGCCTAGATATTTCCCAAGCGACTGTTAAGTGTTATTTTTTTTTCTGGTGTTGTCAGCTTCTATTGCCTGTCACATGATATATATTTTAATTGACAGTCAGTAAGAGGCATTCCAATCATAGTGAAAACTGAGTTTTATAGCCAATGTGGATAGAAGTTGTAACCTGAGGATATGTCAGTTACTTGTTAGAAGTATGAATAATTGATACTGAACACCACTCCTCTTTACAGTCCCTATTCATTAGACACAAAGCAATCACAGAATAACCTTTTTTGCATCATTTTCTTTATATATGATTCACTGGTCTTTATGTAATTCTGGGATAAAATTATTCAGCATGCAGTTAGATTCTGAGTGAAGGCTTGAATTTAGAAGTGTAATCGATCATGACAAACTATTCAGTTTTGCCCATGGAAATATCAGCTACAAGACTGACAGTTAAAGTGGCTTGCTAGCCATTGTGCATTGAAACGTACCAGCAAGACCTAGGCTATGCCTGCACGGTGACGTGGACGTATGCTTCTCAGACGTTGCAGCATAAGAGACACGACGTGCATGCCAGCAGACATAGGATGCATGCAGAATTGCTGGGAGATTGTACCACACTCTGGAGAGCAATACTCTAAACCCCGTGTCACGTCTTTGCGGCTGTCATTACTCATGTTGTTACTGCTGGACTTGAGTTGAGGGTGTCAATTAGAAGACCTAATGTCCTACCAAAGGCAGACGTTGGAACGGACTACAGCTGGAGAGGTAATGCCTTTAAAAGAAAGCTTTGTGGTCTGAGCATCTGTTCACATGGATGATGAAGCTCCCCTGCTGTTATTTGTCTTCATTGGTAATTAACAAGTTCAAGTTTGCTATTACCTACTTGATCTTTCCAAGTCTTTATGGGGCTCATCAGTGATTCTCCCCACTGATCTTGTAATTTAATTTCTCCTGATTATGAGCACAATACAGAAACATAACCACCTTAACCTTTAGCGCAGCCCATGCTGCTAAGATAACCGATGCCTGCAGACTGGCCAACCTGACCTAAGCTGGTTAGTGGCAGGGCACATTGTTAGCCTTGTACACACTGCAGGGATGTTGTCAAGTCCATAAAGAACTTCACACAATGTAAATGGCTTGAGAAATGCCTGAGTTTTGTTCTTTTTTCACCTCTGCACCTGACATAGCAGACTAAAATTTGGCTCAAGACAGAGTCTATGAGGAGGTTGTAAAGAAAGGGTGAAAATTGATAGACTGTGACAGGTTTTTTTTTTTAAGTTTTGTTTAAGTTTGTTTCCTTCCCTTGAAATAAGCAGCTGCCCGTAGTTCCAATAAAGGAAGCTTTTTTTCCCACTTGTTTTCCTCTATTGTTGAACTCTGAATAAATTTCTATGGCCTGGGGGCTAAGGTAATGAAATAGGGTCCTGTAATACAGGAAAGGACTTTAAGACTATTCTGGGTTTGTAGCCCACATAATCTAAAAGATTTCCATGCCTCTATGTTTCCATGTTTTTTTTCCTATGTCCTCCCAGAAGGTTTTTCTTGTTGGATTTTGAGAACTTTACAGGTTTTGCTGGGAATATGCAGCAGACCCATTGGTACTACTATACGAGAGCTGGTTAGCCACAGACTGCCACTGTTGGGAAGAAACACTGCCGACTTCCACATGGTTGCTTGCATTCTACAGCAGGACTGATGCTTCTGGGAATGGGCTGATCGATCTTCAGCTCAGATGCTGCAAGTTGCCTATTTCTTTTGGCAAATTATGCTTACATTTGAAATTAGAGATTAACGGAATCTTCACAGAGCATTCTAGAAAATTCAAGTTTACTGTGCGTGCATTCATATTTCTGTGTAGGAAATCTCCAGACTTAAATAAAAGTTGCTAAAAAACGAGAAGAAAAAAAAGATGTTTCACCAGAGGCTAAGCTAATAGCTAGTTATCTCATTGTATAATCATGTGGAAATAAAAGCAAATTTTGTTTTGTTTTTTTTAATATTGACAGCAACTTTATATTCATCAGTGCCACAGTGGAAGCAACAGGAAACCTTTCTCTCCCACATTTTTTGGTGAGATAATTGGCATGTTTTAGCTATCTCACATCTTTAAAAAAATACACAAATACTCATCTCTCACATAGGGAAATTACAGTCTTTAAAATTATATGTCTGATCTAGAGAAAGGAAGAGTTCCTTGCCTACTTGAATCTGAATTGAAACTGTAAGTTCGATGTTTGAAAATGAAAGCCACCTCTGTCTGTGACTAAAGTCTCTTGGCTTGAACTCTTGTGATTTCAGCTTAATACCTCCTTTCATTAGGATGGACAATATTGAGCCCTGTGTTTCTCTTTTTTTGAGAGCGGTTGCTAAATACAGACAGGCAAAATCCCAACACAAGACGGCTGGATCAGCAATAGATATGGCTCTTCTTCATTGAATTGCATCAAAGCAAAGAGCAAAAACATGTCAAAAAAAAAACCAGTTTGCAGATGAAATATTTTTCAGTAGGATGTGCGCTTATTCATGATCACCAGGCAGTCAGCTGGTGGTCAAGCCCAGACTGTGCCAGACCCCAGAAGAAATGACAGCCCCTCTGCGTTTGCGATGCCTCTCCTGCTGTAGCGGAGGCCTCTGGTCCATGATTCAGAGGCTACCTAGAGCTGATTCAGTTCTCCCTCTCATCAGTATTTCCTTTCCTTTCTTATTGAGTTGAAATATTCCAGTTCTATTTTAATATCTGATTTAGTAAATGAGATCTCCTTTTTTGTCCCCTCCTGTCCAGTTCCTATGATATAATTAGGGTTTTAGAGGATACAGTTATATTGGTATAAAGATCCCTCATTTGGCTACACCAGGTTGTCCTCCCTGGGTAGGACTAACTCTACTGGAATGAAATACCTTAGACTGCAGTTTTTCCAACAGGGAGTTGTAGTGCTGTAAATGTACTGTTTACTATTTAGTTATGAATACTTCTCAGAAAGGCAGTAAGACTGTATATGCCTCTTAAGCTACACTTCAAGACAGAGCCTTTTACCCTTTTGGGGATCTTTCAAACATAAGTCTAAAAACCCCAAGCTAACACAATAACCATCGCTTTGCCTTGAAGATTATTTGACTCTTCTTGTGAAAATAGTGAGCTATCATGGAGCTTTAGAAATAAGGCACCATATTTGCTATTAGTAATAGAAAGATGTTTTGTTGTGTGTTTTTTTTTTCTTATTCCTCTGAGTTCTCTGTTTCCAGAGATTGCTGTGAGAGGACATAGTTGAGGCACTATGATTCCATGGGCCAAGGTAAGTAGTGAGTAGACAGCATTTCCTTGTATTTCTCCAGATATGTGCTTGTATTTTCAGTCTCAGTTGTCCCTTCTTCTTGAGCCAGTTAAGCCTCTAGAAGACTTGGGCTAAGACTTTGTCCTCAGATACAAATCTGGATACTCCTACAAGGAAAATATAGGCCAATCTCTTCCACAGTAAGGATTTAAACAGAAATGCTTTAAAAAATGAAAAAAAAAAAAAGTTCTCTTACATTTTTTCAGAAAGTGAGCAAACTTATTAAATGTTATTTCCCAAAAGGTAAAATTTTATATCTCTAGGCAGTAGTTGTTTCTCTGTTATAGAAAACGCTGGAGAAAAAAAAAATAGGTTAAATAATAGTTCTTAACAGGAAAACTGTCATAAATGGGCATAGATAAGCCACTTGGAAGGAGTATCTTTTACAAGACAAACAACAGCAGAGTGTACGCCAGAATCTACCAATCACTTCTGAATAAAAATATAGCACATTTATTTTATTCCTTTCTTTCTAGGAGAGACAGTTAACACCATGCCTTTAAAATAAAGCATCTCTAAAGTTTAAAGGACAAAGAGCCTCTCTCATGCTTGACTATGTTCTTGTCACCAAATAAGAAGTGTTGTACAGGATCTCTGCAGAGCTCTGCAAGGCAAACAGTTTTGCAGCTGAGGAAAAGATGGAGAAACTGTCTTGCCAATGCATTTTCATGATTTATTGTCATGTTTATAGCTTTCATTGTTGCAAGTGCCTAGACACTGTGTAAGCAAAAGGTGGAGTAAGCCTCACTCCATTTTAAGGAGATTTTATATTCAGTATTTCAGAAGATCCTCCTCTTTTTTTTTTGATTTTTTTTTGATTTGGATTCCCTAGAGGGTTTATAGCATTCCTCAGGGTGGAGGCATTTGAAGGCCTGAGGCCGGGTAGCTCCCGGGTTGCTCCCACCTTGCGGAAGGGTGCAGGGAGATGTGTGCGGGCTGCATCGTGATGAACACCAATTCTCAGCAAGTCAAAGGGCTTTCTTCAGAGGCAGTCTGTGACAAAATCCTCCAGGGTCCTCACAAACTTTGTTTTCATTAGGAACAAAGAGTATATTTGTTAAAGAAATACCTCCTAAAAGGACATGTTAGTGGAAGATAGGAATATGGGGCCTGGTAGCGCTGGCCTGTGATGTTCTGGGAGGGCTGTGCTGCTGAGGACAGAGTGACAGTCCATGCAACAGCCAGTGCCACTAGAATCACTAGAACAAGTCTCTCAGAAGCACTAGGCACGTATCGCAGGCTGGTAAGTATGGGAACCCACGCTTGTTGCATGGCTCCCTGGATGGAGACTTTATTTTGCATCATTTGTTTGAAATATAGCATTCCTCCGGCAGTAATACATGAAACACTTTCTCTTCTGCCTGCAATTTCTCATATTTGCAGATCGAAAAGCTTTTGTAATAAGCAATTATTTGTTACAAGCTTATTCCATTCTGACGTGAAGTCTAATTTTTCTGCAGAGTGGGAAAGAGATGGAATAGTTAATAACTCCTGGTCCTGAGAAAGGCTGCAGAATAATAACAGAGGAAGCTGAAATAATCATTCTGCCATCAGTTGTTTTCCCCTGGGCCTGCCCACAAGAAATCATGTAGAGAACTATCAGAGTCAGGCCTAGATAAAGGCTGTCTGCTAATTTTACCCTGTAACATAATCTGTTTATTCAGAAGATGCACTCCATCTTCTGTGCTATGAATCAGAAGAACCTTAACCTAATATGATTTCTTTTATTCTCGCTCCTTGATAATTAATATTACAGCACCAAATCTGCATCTGACTTTTTATTGCAAGCAATATATTACAAAATGATTTTTTTAACCCAAGAAAGAATAATCTATACTTTGTTATTAACCTCCTAAGTCTGCTACTCTTCTTTTATAATAATAGTGTTGTCTTGAGAGACATTGTTAAATGTCTATATTTTTGTTTTTATTGCAGAAGAAAACTTGATCAAAGTGGGAACAGGAGTAGCCTATAAAATTATAATGCATACCATTATTTAAATACAGCCTCTTTTTGAGTTTCAAACAGCTTCCCAAACATGACTATCTGTTGATGACCCTATGTATGGGACATCTGATGGACAATATCTCTGTTCACTTTTCAGAATGGCTACTTTTTCATACTTTTTGTTTTGTTTTGTTTTTCATTTGCCTTTTTTTCTGTTCAAACTGAGATGAGTATGGCTTGTGTTTCTGAACCTTGAGTGCCTGAAGCTAAGATCCAGGTCTTCTGAAAAAAGTAGGACTTCAAATGCCTCAGTTTGAGGAACCAGTACCTAGAGCTGCATAGCTTGCAATGTTTAAAAATAACTGGTAAATGATTTGATCAGTATTTAGCCAATTTACACAATATGTTCCTAAAACATTAATCACAGGTTTTCTTCTCACTGTCCTGCTTTTTTCTTTTCTGTTTTCCCCTAGGTCCTGGGCCAGACAGATATTGCTGCCTTATCTGTTGTCCTTTGTCATTCCAATGAATCCCATGCATATAGAGGCATTAAAGCGAATATAAAAAGTTATCCAAAAGACTGTTCTAGTTATGCGACAGTGGACACTTTCGGGCATTCAAAATAGAAATTACACAGTAAAATCTGTTCCATATAATGTCAACTATGTATCTTTCTTTCCTGCAGGTCCTTTCTTTCTATTAATGTCTCCTTCCCTCATTATTTCACCTTCATTTTCCCTTCCAGATATATAACTGTTAATATCATAGCTGAATGAATAAGACACTCACCTAGGATGCACTTTCGTTTAGCTCACAACCAAGGTGCAGATGTGATTTTCAGCATTTAATCTTTGCTGTGCTGCAGTTCCCTATCCGTGAGGTGGGGATGGCTTTTCTCTGTGACACAGTGATGCTGTAAAATAGGACCCCTTAATGTCTGCAAGCGGTTCACAAACGATTCTGGCAAAGCCTTGAAAGAACCTGAATAGCTTAATGCAGTGGCGTGTCCATGTCTGCTAGCCAAAAAGGTTTTAGGAAAATGCCAGTCACGTCACAGATATTATCTGTAGCAGCCAGGGAAAAAGGAGTGCGGAGGTATGAATGTGTGTGCGTATGCATGAAAGAAAAGACCAGGCAGAGGTCTTTGCAAAGTAGAAAGGACCTGTGCCTTTTGGCTCAGCAGTGGCTATTGGTCTGTAGAAATCAGCCTGTAGGTACAGACAAAATGATTCTTAGAATTAAAAAAACAAAAGCTTTTGACATTTTTTGTGAATTCCCCGCTCCAGGCTTATGGATGGTGGAAGAGATTTGCAGCAGGAATTGTGGTCCCCAGTGAAAACTCATGCACACTCTGCAAGCTCCCATTACATCCCCCTTCAGACACTCTCTGTAGGAAACACACACACAAAAAAAGGCCTTTTCTCCCATACTGGAGTGCTAGAAGGTCAGGACTCTGCAGGTGGGTCCAACAGAGCTTGCCTAGGCTTCCTGGGTGGCGAATAAAATGAAAGACTTGGGTATTCAGCATTGGAGGAAATAGCAAACACTCCCCCAGTGAAAAATTCGCTTGGGTTCCCAGCCTCAGGAAACCCATTGCTCTTGGGCAGGTAGGTCCCTGTGAGGGTGAGTTGTCTCCTCCGTCTGAGACCAGTATCAGCACGTGCCTCCTCCAGGTGCCCTCCTCTCCATGCATTCGCAGTATGTTCAGCCTAAGCATTGGAGCAGAAACACTAGGGACTTAATATTTCAGCCACTCCAGGCATAAATTACTCTTCAGGCTTCATACAAGGAGGACAAATATAGACGTTTTAATGGAAGATGGTGCAGCTTAGTGGGTCTTTTGGGAGAACCACTCGAAGGGTAACCATAGATATTTTTGTTTTATTTGACCTTAAAAATCCTATTGTACCAATTAGTTTCTTCCTTTTTGTAGTTCTGAATCATCATAGTCATTTTCTCTATTTTCCTTCAGAACCAAAGCATTCTGCATAAGAGATGTCAGAGAGCATAATAATAAAGACGTGTCTTGTGGGACATACACCCTAGTGAATTTGGGATTGACCTATGTATTAACTCTATAAAATGGTTTACTAAATGACCATATCAGATTAAATTGCCCAAAGAGTCTGAGGAAACAAGAGAGAAGAGGGGCAAAAAAGTTGCTAGATTCTGGCTCAGCTTTACTGTAGGAATTTGTTACTTGATGATCCAGAGAGCAGAAATGGGAAAAAAATATGAGGGCTCTGATAGATGCTAGTAATACATTTCCAAACAATGGCCCTTGCAGTGAACCGGACTAGGGCATCTTGAGCACCTGCACATCTGCCAGGTCAGCATAGTGATTGAACACTGCGAGGGATCAAGGGCCTGGCCAAAGCGGTAACTAGAGTGAGATGTTCCCAGGAAATAATTTTGGTGGTGAGGAGAGACCAAAGCAAGATAATGTAGTAGGGGACTACTACAGCTGTAGTTGTGCCACGTGGGCTACTTGGCTATGTGGTCAGCCTAGTTACTAGGATCTCATATCCAAGACAAATGATGGCCATAAGAAATTTGAAATTGTGGAAGGAAACAAAATCAGAGATGAAGCTAGGTGAATATTAATGTGAAAATGTTTTCATTGTTCAGCCCTGCCAAAAATCTCTAACTTCATTGTTCTCCATGTCAAGAAAAATAGCTTTCAGAGAGCAAAGCTTTTGAGACTAGAGTTTCCTGCATTTATGTCATTGTTGGACTTCTAATTAAATACTAAATAGACAAAGGAGAACTGTCAGGCAGTTACACTCACAGCGGTCTAATGTCATATGCTTTCTTTGAAATAAAAATATTCTTAAACAGATGAGATAAAGTACTTAACTTGAAAAAATTGCCACTAAGTATTCACTGGACAGTTATTTTCATAACATTTTATCAACACAAGAAAATCAAAACTTCTGAAATATCTGACTATGGCAATGACAGCTGACAGTTTATGTTAACATTGGACCAGATTTTTGCAGTACAACTGTTGAGTTTTCAAGGGATACTATTTTTCTGTTTCTTTCCAACCAAATTAGGCTGAAAGCAGTGGGAGGCCAACCTTCAGACTTCTCTTCAATAGTGTATGTATTTCTTTTGTGCAATGATAACTGAGGGATCTTTTTACTCTATTCTGCCTTCATTTTCAAAGAGTCTCTGATAAAACTGTACAAACAGAAGTGCAATAATTTCTGTCTTGGTAAAAATAAAGGATTACTAGTCTGCTCTTTCCAAAAGAAGGAATAATCTCAGAGCTTTCAGAAAAGCTACTGCAAGTTGTCCATAAAGGAAGCCATGGGGCAAGAATGTTCTCTGTTATACTCTATTCCCTTTAATTGATTCTGATTCTTTACACAATTAGGGAATGAATAACTCTAAAAGTTTAATTCTAGGTAAAAATATGATTTACATTTACATACAACTACTTTGTCTGAGAATGTGCATTATGGTTGGCTTTGTGGCTTTTCCCAGAAGTGCTTTCTTTTTATCTCTCTTTTTCCTTCTTCTCTTCTCGTCTCGTCTCTTCCCCTGCCCCCCTTTCCCCTTCCCTGTTCCCTTTCCCTTTTCCCTTTCCCTTTCCTTTTCCTTTTTTTCTTTCCTTTTTCGTTTCCTTTTTCTTTTCTTTCCTTTTTCATTTTTTCGTTTTCTTTTTCATCTTTTTCTTCTTCTTTTTCTTTTTCTTCTTTTTCTGCTTTTTTTTTCCTTTTTCTTTCCCTCCATTATCTTAGGAACCAGATGCTGAACTGCACAATCGAGCACAGTTCTGCTGACATCAGTACAGCCAAATGCCTTTCCACTATATGTCTGTTCATGAAGACAACCTTTACAACAAATACTGGTGAAGCCAGTTATTTCTTCTCTTTTAGACCCTCCCATCTTCATCATGGTGATCTAGTATTTGTAGACAGATATTTTCTCCATATTGACCACTGGCTATGCTTTTTTTTTTAATAGCTCCCTTTTAAACTGTGAACTTGGAAGAATCTTTGCATCATTTCATGACTTATTGTGTTTATTGTGTATCCATGCTATATACTGTATAAAAGTTAAACTACTAAAAACTCCATTGAACATTGCTTACTCTGAAGCTATCATCTGTGATTATCTGTGAGTAACAAAAATTTCTTGGTTTGGCAATATATTTAATATGCTATCACAATAACATTGCATCCTATTGCAGTTGGAGGTGGCTCCTGTTAATGTCCCTGCTGTTTTCTTCTGATTATCAAATCAGATAATCAGAAAGTCTTCTCTTATATTTTTTAATTTATAGAAATGTCATGTCTCGCCTGTGTATATTTATATCAAGCTGAACTATGGAAAGATAACCTATCAGTTATTTTATGAAGAGGAGTTTGCATCTTTAGTGAAAGAGGGACAGCTATAGTTCTTGATCTATTTACAGAAAGGCAGACAAGAGTCTAGCTTGTGCCAAACTAGGGACAAAATCTAGTATTGGATTTATCTCTGTGGATCCAGAGGATGCGGATGTCACTGGCAATCTTTCTTCTTGTAGTCTTTAGTCTCTGAACGATACTTCTGCCAAAGCTGACATACAGCATGAACTATTTTCTCATAAACTAAATCTAAATTTGAGCTTCTTATACCCTATCATTTAAACTGTCATCTGAGGAAAAGAAAGATTTTTGTGACTTCTATTCTCTGCAATGATTTAAAACAAAACAAATCTCAGATTCCCATACTCGAAATGACACACAGCATTTGGAGCAGCGAGCAGTAACGAAAACTTTATTTTCTCATTTTATCCCATGTTTTCTTATTCAGTAAATTGCATTTCAGAAGTTAATCATACTAAATGCCTTAGCTTATTATAAGTATGATGGCAGGCAAGTACACATAAGTCTAATACCCAAATTATTCTCAGGGATTGTGTCAGCTAGTGATCAAAGTGTCCATTTTTATTCATAACGCTATATGCAAAATGATTTAATTTTGACTTGTAATTTTGTTATGCATAAATGGTTATAGTATGTGATAAATAATTGGGAACCTAAAAGAGTGGTATCATTGTAAATACCCCCCTCTGTCTCAACTTGTTCCGTAAGTGATGTCAAAAAGCTGAGAAGCTATGACCCACGCTCGTTCCCTCCCTTGATCAAGAGAGAAAGAGAGAGCGAGAGTATAGGATATCTTTACCAAAATTTCAAAAGCGCATGTAAAGAAGGAATACTATTAGAAATGAGCCTGCTAGTCTCTGTCCTCCCTGAATTGTACCCTAAATATAGGCACTTTTATCTTCTTTCCTTATACTGTATACTTGTTTTAAATAGCAGTCCAAGGAACCAAGAGCCATTATAATGAGCCTTGACTTTGTATTCTCTCTATAAAAATAAATATATGGGCCTCTTTTCTGAATAACATTTCACCTATGAAGCAGAAAAAGTCTTCTTTGTAGGAGACTGTAGAATAGATTCCTGTTTCAGCGGTAAAGAAAAGTTTTATATGATTCTGGGATGAACAGTTGTAAAAGAGAATTGGTTATTTCTCAAACGTCTTTTTTTTAAATAAAGCATAATCTGAACTAGTACTCATGACATTTCTTTTAGTTTATTTGCCAGCATTTGGCCCAGAATCACAGAGTTCAGCATCTGTGGAATTGTTAATGCTAAATAGGAGAAGCAGCTGTAGAAAGACCTATGAAAAGGCTTAACACAACCCAAGATATTGTCAAGAAATTACCATTTCTAGAAAATGTTCCAGATATAAGTTTTTATCTGAGCTCTATAAGTTTTTGTCTGAGCTCAGAAGTTTTGTCCCCGAAGCTGCTAGTAAGGCCACTCTTAGAAGTGATGGCCAGTTGAGGCACCGCAGTCAATACGGATGTGCCCATACAGTTGACTAAAAGGCTCCCTGGCAGTGCCATACTTTCTGTGTTTGTGGTAAGCCCTCTCTCTGACAGATTCTGGAGGCAGCAGGGATTATATTATTCTTCTCTTTGTCTGAAAACCTCCACAAAATGTGTGGCTGATGCACCCAGAGATGTATGATAACTAAAATATGATTTGACACTTGGTAGCAGAGTAATAGGTTCCTGCCTTTTCTTCAGACCACTGTCAATTTGCCACCTGTGTTTTTTTATTTTATTTTTTCTAAGGCCGGTGGAACAGCCTTCATGCAGGCAGTAAGTCATGCTTATGCTATTAAAGTAAAGAAGAAAACAAATAAAAGCTGCACCTGTCATATTGCTTATATTGATGAGAAAGGAAAACAGCATAGAACCAATTATGTGCATCAGATATCTATGACAGTCTATAATGACTTAAATATTTTGCTAGAAAGAGGACCGTACTGGCTATAAAAAAGAGGATTACCCAGGAAATATGCCTATTTCTTGAGGGACTGGGTTATATTTACCTATTATGTTTTAATTTCTTGCTACTCTCTTCAAGGCAGATAAATGTGAAATTTACTGACCCTCATAGCCTTAGCAAGTATTGGCAGATCTCCTCTAAAATATGTCTTGTCTGGGCTAGCTAAGAGTCTAAACTCCTGAAGAAAAATTTACCTATTACACAATAGCTTCATGCAATAAGTTAGACAAATCATCTGCTGAAGACGGTTTGTTCTCTTCATTGCTTACAGATGCAGCCTAGATGAAAAGTGTAATCTGAACATTGGGATGGGTTTCTATCACTTAAATACAAGGTGCAGGGCCAGCTCTGGTGCTTGGGAGTATGCTGGAGAGCAGCGTGGGGCTGGTGGAGATGGTTGCGGACTGGTGGGATCCCTATGACACCCAGTGCAGCAGTGACAGAGCAGTGGGCTATGCCAGAGTATGCGAACACTACTGGACATGTGTGGTTTGGTTACTGAATTACTCCTAGAGTGCTAAATTTAAAAGTGAGCATTATCTCTAGTTTCTTCCTACATACAAGGATTTTAAAAAGTGCTTTGATAAGAAACTTGCTGTTGTTGAAACTTTGAGTAATGAATAAGAAAAGAAATGTACCTTCGACCTCTTCTTGAGTTATTTCAAGAAAGTTTATATTAAGTGTAAGGTAAAACATGAGGACTTACAGAAATTTTGGGAATAGCTTTTATTATGCTTGGTGGAAGCCGTTTGTGTGTGTATATATCTACATGTTGTGATAATTCGCAAGCACTGTTGTAACTACAGTCTGCACTAACTCCTGACTGCTGAAGATCTCGAGTTCTAGTTCCTGTTTCAAGGAAGTAAGGGGTGTTTTTTTTCTTTAATTTCCTTTACACCAGTAACACCAGTAGTGTTCTGCCAAGCAAATCTTTTGTTTCCATTGTTCTTCAGAACATATACACTTTATGGTATCCATTAACCCTTCTTAATTAGACACACCAGTACAGCAAGTTATTCATTTAGCTTTAGACCCATAATTGCTTGCTAGTTCTTGTGCCTTCTGGTATGTAACTGAAGCTATTCACTCTGGTGCTATAGAAATAAGATGTGCTTTGTGTGTGAACATGTATTTACATGTGCATGTGAGCAAGCAGGTACTTTTGTGTTTGTCTGTGTGAAAACTGTGCAGGGAGAAGGGGAAGTGGAGGGAGACACAGAAACAAACGATTCCCTCATCAGAAGAGTATATAAATTCAAATGGACAGGAGAATCTCTGCATCTGGGGTGAGTCCCTTGCCAGCCTACTTTTTCAGTCTGTCAAGACCTAGAAGACGACAGGAAGTACACTCCCTCCCCAGCTCACTTTGGGAAGAAAAAAATTAGAATAGGGAATTTGAAAGATATTTATGCTAGCAATACCATTTTCTGTAACAACTCTTTTCATGCTCTTGAATTTCTGGTGTAAATGTCAATGCTAAAAATGTGGGAAAGCAGTATCAGAGACTGTGGAACAAATATCTCCCAAAACAAGAGTCAGGAAGATGATTGCTGTGAAAAACATTCTTCCCCCTTCCTTCTTAAAATTCTTCAACCCCCCTCTAAACGTCTTTAATGCTCTCATAGCTTGCTTCCTGTAAGCAAGCACCTACCATATAACAAAACTGTCACAACTCTCATACAAATTCTATAATGTGCCTCTTTTCAGGTAGATTCATGGGCTGTTGTAGGGAGCTGTACACGTAAATAGGAAAGAGCCTCTGACCAGTACCAGCTTCTGCCTTGCGGATCTCTGAAGAGCTGGGTAATTCAGCTCCCTGTCTGATAATCACATTTGTTTTATATGATCTCTTAATTATACCACAGAATATGTGAGGAAACTGCTCATCTGTTTAGAGTGTGGAGATTAAAATTAAAACCGTCTCGCTTTTCTCTGCTGTTGTGTGGGTGTCAGTAACAAACTAATATGGAACAGACAACTATCAACTGAGATGTCAAAAAACGCAGTCATGAGAGCATCTGCAAAGGCTATCGACTTTATTGCCAAAGGAACTGTTTGCTTAGCCTGTGTCTGCAGGTAACAATGAATCTATTAAAATAAACTCTGGATTCATTTCCTGGCACTTCACATTGCTTGAATGCTTAATGCCTCGATAGTAAACAGAATTGATTTTCATGTTTCAAAGGTGAAACATGAACAGATCTCCAAAATATTTTCAGACATTGTATTTATAAACACTAGCAATGAGGAAACCCTTTCATCTTCCACTTATTTTTCTCTGATCAGCCAGGATCTGCACTGTTTTGGGAAAACAGTCACTGCATAGCAGTCGCAGTTTCGATTCTTTCAGTATTTATTAAATTAGGAGAAACAGTCACTTGGTTTATTTCTTCAGTCTTATCATTCTGGAGGCAATAGTTGACTAAAGGTCAAGGTGTCAAGGTAAAGGAGGCATAATGATAATTTTATTCATTAGTTCAGTGAAAGAAGGATGTTCTTCAATGAATAATAGTTCAAAGGGTAATGCAGCAACTGTTGACGTACTTGGGGACTTCCACACGAAGGGAAATAGTATATATTCTTGTATAAACTGTCATCCAGCAGCATCAGTTTTGCTTTTGTTTGCTGATCAATGATGTTTTGTATTTTCTATCATGTAAGAATGAGATCCAGTTATAAGACAAATCTCAAATATTTCATTAGAGATGCTATATGTTCTCAATATGTTATTTTATAACTAGCCAAACGTCCTTGCTAAAACACTTCAGAAATACTAGGCTGCACATGATTAAAAAACATATTGTAAGACCAGATCCCTCCTTTCATTCTTGACAATTGTTTGCTGCGTCTCAAAAGCTCTTACATATATATGACAACTGAAATACATGAGCTCTGGGTTTGTTGTATTAAGACCAAGTAAGTGTTCCAAGACTTGGAACATGTACTTATCCAGCTTTCTTCATGAGTTGGAAACAATTGGCAATTCTGGAAAACATGCAAGCAGCCAAGACTATCCACATTGCTCCTATCAAAATTCTGCAAGAACCCTGAAGTGCAAAGGTGCTGGCTGGGAGGAAAAGGCAGCTCATATGGGGGTGCCCCGACCTACTGTGATTTCCTCTAAACCATGGCAAAACACTGTCCTTTCTTGATATACGTATGCCCAGGATCCAAGATCCTGGCCTCTGTGGAATAAAGTATGACTATTGGCCACTACATCAGAAAGCAGTGGTTCATACTATGCTGAAGATCCATCGTATCTCTCACCCAGAGATTAGATGTGCTTTCTGTCTTCTTCCATTCTCCTGAGGACTGGCTATCCCTTTTTCTTTAGTCCTGGAGTTCAGCTGAAATTGGACTCCCTGCTCTCATTTTTCACATTAGGCAGGCAGTGAAGTTGGAAGTGATGCAGAGTCACCCCCTTTGCTTGCAGGAGGAGAAGCAGAGACTGTGACTAGGGTACTGCAGAGCAGCAGGGTTTTCCTTTGGCCCACTTATGGCACCAGTCCTGAATCTCTGTTGTTGCACAGGATGGGCGACATGAATGACTATTTGAACTGCTGTCTGGGACTGCAGTTGGCTCCTCTAGGCTGAGGGATGCCCTCTGAGATGCTGGTTGCTTGCATGGCTTTCTGGATGTCCTTTTGTGATGCTTCTGGTTAAAAGTGGCCTTTAATATCTGTCATCCTATATTTAGCATTTAATTGTTCAGCCCTCCAAGTTAATTTGTCTGGGTACTGGTCAGAAAAAAAGGCTGGATCAATCCAAAGGTATTTCTCTAACCAAAAACCATTTTGAAGTGGGATCTGGTGCATAAGTCACTAAGTAGCTTTAATAAGATATACAAATAGGCCTGGATTTTTTTTTTGTCCTAGAATTGCAAACTAAAGATTCTTCAGAACAGCTATATGAGAAATCTGTTCTTTTCTAAGAACACATTTCAGACTTCACATATACTTTATGTTGAATGAGTATATAGCGTTACCAGTCGTGTGGGTTTTGGGGAGTGTGAGTGGCTTTTTCCACAGACACTGGTTAAAGAAGACTACACACATGGTTTTAGTTCTCACACAACATGCATGGAATGTTTTCAAGAGGTGTATCTAAAGGCAAATCTAATATGATATATCCATCAAAGGTACTGCCCCGTCATGTTGTCTTGGAAGCGAAAGAGGAATAGTCAGTAAGGTTGAGTGACTTTGCTAAGAAATAACCTGAGCCACTGCCTGTGTTCAGGCAAACAGTCCTTAAAGGGACTTGAGCAGCTACCCAAAGCATACACTCAGCTGTTGATGCACTACTGTGGAAGGCTTTCCTGACTATTTTTTCCCTCTGATCATCAAGATGTTGAATCTAAACTTGATGTTTACAAGCCCAGTACAATTAAGGTTTTGAAATAAAAAGGAAATACTGCTTTCAGCTGAAAGCAATATTAAGTATTGAGGGAAAACTTGCAGTTACAAGTTTATAGAGGAAAGTCCAACTCTTCAGTAGAAAAAATGCTAAAGAAAATGAGATATTACATTGAAGATGAAAAATTACTGAAAATAATCTTAAGATCAATTACCTTATGCAAAAGCATGCAAGATGACTTTAATGTCAAATTGTCTTGTTGGAAACATTCTGTGAGAACTTAATCTGTCTTTGAAAGTAACTGGAGTCACTGGGGGGCTGTTTAAACCTCTTCCTCTAAAGCAGTCTCTCAGTCTCGGGTCCATAAATTAGTGATGGTTTGTAACACAGTGAGGGGTCACATTCTTAATTCTTACAGAAGGACTTCACACGGTGTGTTCTTGCACACAAGTGAAGAATTCATAATTTTCCAATGATGAAAACTATGATGTTAGCACGATTTTCTTTTCTTTCCAGAAAAAAAAAAAAAGTAGATGTCATTTTAAATAACAGGAACTACTTTTCTGAAATTTCTAGCTATCATCTAAACACTGCACATTAATTACAAATTTCATCTGGTTCAGGGATTAATAAGAAGTGTGCATGGTTGGGGGAATGGTAAAGATCACAAATGTTAATTTTAGTCTCATGAGGCTTATCTCTTATCACCTGCATTTTCAATGCATACCAGAAGGTCAGAGGCTGAATCCTCTAGAGGCAGATTAAAAGCAAGCACATAAATTAACTAATCTCACTCCATCTTGGAGAACAGATATTTCTTTCTCTGGTCACGAAAGCTTGCCTTTGAATATTCCCAAGGTCACACTTTGGCAACAATGTGACTGTATTCCATAACCTGGCTTGCTGGAACTATTCACCTAGGAATTAATGCCACTCTTACTTGCTGCCAAGCTTCTGGTTGCTCGAGAGGAGACAGTGCTTACTATTGTAATATGTGGATTCCGAATTAAAGCATCCGACAATCTGGGGAGGGAAGACTCAGAAGGCATATGTGATGCCTACTTTGGTGTACTACTGGACAAACTTGCTTGAGATGTGAGATAGTCTTATGTGAAACAAACTTTTTTATTATTATTATTTTTCCTCCACCCGTTTGACATTTTCTTATTTTATTCCATCCTAATAAATCTTTGTTTTTGTGGAAGTCTAGTTGAAGATTCTTGTTCCCACATACCACACTATCTTCAGTGATCTACATTGAAGTCTAATGCCCACCATGGCCATGGGATGCAGATGCAGTTTGCACTCAGACATGGAGCTTGGCAAATGATCCTGGGCCCTATAACATGGATGAAATTCCAGGGGTTTGGTCCTGTGGGCAGAGGTAGTTTCCACATGCATGCAAGTGCATCCAGTCCAATTTTGAAATCTTTTCTTGATGGATTATCCTGTACTATCCATGTGATCCCTGCTCTCAGGGCTGGTGCTACATGGTGGACCATATGGGTGATATGAAAAAGCACAAAATACTGATAAAGCATTTTGTGTTCTCTGAAGGTCAAGAACCACTGAGTAGTCAAACATGTCCTGAAGAGACTGAATGATTACTTCATAGCAGAAGACTACGCCTAGAGTAATTTCATAATTGTCAGCTTAAAAAAAAAAAAAAAAAAGCCTTTGTCAATCCTTGCTTCTTAGCTTGAGCGATTTTTTTTAGGGTTTTCTACAGACCTGGGGAGGATTCACTGCCTCTGATTACATTCCTTTTCCATTTTAAGTTTACTTTGCAATCATAGAGACCAGAAATATAACTTAAAATTACAACCAGCTTATATTCTAGAGCTCATTCTCTTGGCAAAAAGCAAAATGAATTTTGTGGTAAATTTTAAAAGCATGAAGTCACAGGATAACAGGAACTGACTATAGAGTGTCATCCTGGCCTTAGCAACAGCAGTGTCTTGTTGGAGAACGAAAAGTAGATGCGTAAAACTCAGAGAAAAACAATTAACTACGCTTGGGGTTTTACTTTACAGGCAGGGGTAGAAATGCTGTTACCAACTGACCCTTAAAAGGGTAGGTAACTGAAGAACCTGGAGAATGGGGTAGCTAAAGAATGTAAAAAGAACATACATGACTGTTAGTAAAGGAAGTAAGGAAAATTGTGCACAAGTTTTGGAATGCAGTGCAGGGAGGAAAAAGCAGACTGAGTTTTAGGAATGAATTCACATTTTAGACTTCCCAAAGCCCTTAAGCCAGCTCTGTGATGGCTTCTGCCCTCCATGTTTATGAATTCCTTGCACAAGTTCTTGCCAAGTGGAAATGCACAATTGCTAATAACAGACTGCAAAACTCCAGTTTCCTCCCCACTGTCATGGTCTGTGTTTGTTGCTGTCCCTTTAGCCAGTACCACGCATGTAGCTCCAGCAACACGGGCACAAACAACTACAAATTGTCTTTCAAGTGTTTGCCACCACCTGGAGACCTGCAGATGCAGCTTAATGGAAGCAGAAAACCTTCTTTTACACAGGCTGACAAACAAACCCTGAAGGCATCTGCAGTTAAGTGTAACTGAGGTAGCTATTCCACTGAGACACATAACACAACATTCACAGTCAGATCTGCCATCAAACTCACAGCAGAGCTCAGAGTTTTGGACTTATAATTCAGAGGATTTGTGTGATTGCAAACCCCAAAATTCTTACTTTTATTATAGGATGCTATAAACCTCCCCAGGAAAAGAAGCTTTGCTACATCCAGGAAATATAACAAATGTAATATTCTAGTCTTTTTCTGACACAGAATACCACTAGCCACTGGCTAGACCTGTGTCCTGTATACATATATACAGAATACAGTGATAGAAATGGATATGTCTTCTTCGTTGAAACAATATCAAGTTTTCTTAACACTGACATTTTCTTAACACTTAACATATTGAGTGTATGGTATAATATGCTTTTATTTGGTTTCTTAATTGTTAAAGAGGTGCTAACATGTGCTGGTACCCTTCCTTATTCCTCTAAATAAAATCTCTTGTGACATTGATCTTCCCCCTGAGCATGTCTGCATGTTGAGAGCAGTAGGAAAGTGAGCTGCGTGCTGAAGGCCTTATAAGATCCCAAACGACTCATCTTGCAAATACTGGGTTTTTTATCAAGAGTAAATCATTCTCCCATTAATTTTCATTGCAAATAAAATGACCTTGATGAAAACAAGATCTGAGGTGCTCAAAAGTAAGAAAATAATCTCTCTTTTTTTTTCTTTTTTTTTTTTTTTAAGCAGGACTCTCAAGAGAGAAGGAAGCCTATAAACACTCAAAAGAAGCATTTAACGATTATTGTGATAACCTCTCTTACACATTTTTAATTAATCTGTTTATTTCTCCAATTCCTAAAATGTAATTTAAAAAAGAAAAAAAAAGGACCCTGAGAATGTAATGTTGCACAAAGTGGTGCAACCACATATATCATTTGAAAGCTAATGTGTTGCACAGATAACCTACTTTATAAATTCAAGAAAATGTTTTGCATTTTGCACTTTTGATTTGTTGATACTTGCTTGCTAAGGATCAAAGATTTTTCAATCCATTTTGTTATTAAAAATCCACTTCAGAATGAGGGTGAATAGATAGCCTTTTGTGATAGTCTAGTTAGATTGGTTTCAAATACTACTTTAACTTAATCCATGGCAATTTGCTCTCATAGTATGAGATATCATCTTTTTCTAGAAGTGATCAGGCAAGAATAAGATACACTTATTATTTCAATATTGATTACTTAGATTTCTCTGTCTTCAAGAGGGTATGGTACTAGGTAGGCTGAGAACTCTTCATTCAAATATATGCTTCACCTCTTAAAAGTCAAAGCATATTAAAAGAAATCATGTAACTATAATAGCGCTATTCTTTGTCAGCATTTATTTCCCTTGGCTTAGCTATTAACTCCTTGCAAAGCATAATCAAGAAAAATGAGATCTGGTGGAGTTGTGTTTGACATGAACTGAATACAATTACTGGATGCTCAGTTTGAGGGAGGAAAAAGTTATATTATCCATTTTCAGCTTCTATTAGCCAACTTGCCATGAACAGGTACCTTCTGTTTGATGAGCAGTGTGTGCCTGAAAAAGCACCAGTTTAGTTCCTTCACACATCTGTGAGGAGGGATTTCCTGGTAGGTTATTCTGGAAAAAGACGAAAAGCCAAGATGTGCTAGGCTTGTGAATATATAAGAAGGCCTGCATTTCTGTACCTTGAGAGATACATGGCAGAACTTTTGAATGTTTCTTAAGGGGACTTTTGGATGTCTTTGGGGGCTTTGGTAAAATATTTTCCTCCCTCATGCCATTTCTTCAGGATATTATTTGTGTGTGAGACTTTCATAGAACAGCACTATATTAGCATTGCTCAACTGGATTATGGACTCAGGTTGGCTCATCTGCTGTCCTATTGCTAGTAATGGGAATATGAAGTGGGGTCAAATCCTGGCTGTCCAGAAGCTCTAACCCAATCTAAAAACTGACTCTGCGCATGTCACTCATTTCGTATTGAAACACATTCGTTCTTTGCATGACGTATGGTTAATACATCTGTAGGGGGCTAGAAGACTCTCAAAATCTATGAGTTTTCTAAGTAGCATTAATAATTAAATAAGCTCAACTTACTTATATTATAAACTAGTATGGAAATCCTTTGACAATATTTTATGGTGTATCTGTGGTATAGGCATGCTCAACCTACATACCTTCTCATTTCCCACCATTCTATCCAAGTAAATGTTGTTCCCTTGTTACTCTACTCCTACAATTTTCCTCATGCCTAAGAAAATATAATCGGTACAAAATAACTTAATTAGTGTTACAAATTAGGCTACAGTTTTCTAAGAAAAAACGGTGGAGAAAATGGAGTAGCAGATCTTTTTGATTTTTTGAGAGAGACTTATCCACAAAGCCGAGCTATTTGGAGATGTTGGAAGATTTACTGGAAGGAAATCCAAGTCCTGATGGATTACTGAGGACTGATGGATTACACTACTGGCTTCTATCAAGGAAAGCGGCATCAGCATGTGGCCCAGTGGAAGAAAGAAATCAGCCAAGTATCTTGAGATGATCAGACGAGGAAGGAAATCTCAACTTAGGGCTGGGCGGGGGGAAAGCAAAGCATGTTAACCATGTATAGTTAATACCCATTACCCATAAACTGATCCAGAGAGTGGGGTTTATTAAGGCTTGTTGAAATGTGCAGTCATTTTTTTCTGTTCATATAGCGCATCATTTTACCTATTAGTTATATCACTGTTCTTGAAAGACAAGTGTGAGTAGTTTCATTGAAGTGTGTTCTCTGATTTTACTGTCAGTCAGGTATATTGCTGTATCTGTGTCTAAAGCAGCGGACCTGAGGATGCTTCTCATCTCCTGGGTCCAAGACTATGCCACTGTCCAAAGAGAGAAGCTAGGAGGCGCTCCAGGATTTTCATTGCCCACTCCGAGCCTTGTCATCCTGGGATACCAAGAGGTTTGTAGGTCCAACTCCTATAACCCTAGGACACCGCGCAATGCTTGCCAGCTGCCCCATGTCCATAAGACTACCACTTTCAGCAGAAAACTACCCCTATCAGAAGAGCCAACCTCTATCAGAATCTGGGCCATCCATGTGTTCATAAGAGACTCTGTGATGCTTTCTGCTCCATTTGTTTCCTGATTAGCTGTGCTCAGAGCATCAGTATTAACTCTCAAAGATGCTAAGATGCAGGCAGGTATAATATGAGGTTTGAAGGCTTCTGATAACTTGTCAAAAACTGGAGGAGTCAGAAACAGTGGCTTGTCAGAGGGAAAAATCATGATTGTTGAGATGCATCTGGCTGAGAAGTTTGTCATGGGCCTCACTTGCTCTCCCTGCTGAGGATGCTCATGCTGCTCTTACTTTGCTCTGCTGCTGCTGGCTTTTGATGCCTGTCTTACCACAGCCCTGCAGCTGAAGCTGAGAATGAAAACAGAGCATTAGAGCCAAGAAAGAGAACCTGTATGGCCTGAGTGTTGGCTTGGGGAGCTTGATTTTTATTCATTGAGATATAGGAGCTGATCCTTGACAGATGTGTGCTGGAAATGATAGTGTGATTAAGGAGGCAGAATGTAGCTAGAGATTATAAAGGGCCTTATTTACTGCTTATCATGTCTTATCTGAAGATTTTTAATCTTAATCTTTTCGGAAAATAGATACATATAAGATGGAGTTTGGGGTAGAGAACACTGACTTGTATCTACAACTTCAAAACAATTACAAGGACTAATGTCTTCTTAGCAGTGCTCTGTCTTTCTACTCTTCAGACCCTGGCAATTTGCTTATTTCCAAGTCAAAGCAAGAGTTGAAAATTTAAAGTGATTAATTTCCTTTTTTTTGCCTACACTGAACACTCTTGTCATAAAATGGCTTCCAGTATATGTGACTGCAGAAAGGAACTGGGACTGTTCCATAACTATTTTAGCCAATTGCTTAAAATACATAAGAAGCTTTAATTGGAGTTTACTGAAATAAGCCAAGAAACTGAGAAGGTCTGATGTTTGTTCATATCCTCAGCTTGAGATAAGAAGTCTTCAGAGACCTCTTTGTAATATGTTGGATTCTTTTTTTTTTCCTGCTAAAACCCCTGCATTAATCAATTTCATATTAAAAATGGTTTTATCAGAAATAAATTAAAATATGAAAAGGGATTTTTTTTTGCTACTATATTATGACCTAGCATATACTTTTAACTTTAGAAAGTAATTAGGAAAGTAATCAACTTCTGTATCTCACCTTTAAAGCTCTACACTGCTCAGATTTATTTGGATCAGTGTTTCTGGGAGAGCAGAATCATGCACTGACCAAAAAGAATATTTGACCCCAGAGCCATTCTATGAATACACAGTACACATCATTTCAGAGTATGAAAATCGTGCTTACTTTCAGTGAAGCTCACTGAATTTATTTTCCCCCTTGTTCATGAAACAGAATCATTACACATTTTTCTTAAGGGAAGCTACTTGCCTGTGTGCATTCAAGTGAACTATTTTTTTGTTTTGTAATTCTCTTCAGTTCCTGCAAATCTCAAGCTACAGGAGATATCTATTCAGCATTTTAAATCTGAGCTGTGGATGTCAGCTGTGATTGATCTCCAATCTGCCTCTTGTTTCCTGGATGACCAGGCAATGACAGATCTTTTCTTCCTCCAACTGCTTGAGCAGTAATTCCTGTAATCAGGATGAGGGTGCTGTTGTGTTTCTGACAGGAAAAGCATCAGAAGATAACAAATTCTTAAAAAAATTTAAAACTATTTCTTTTGAACTTCCTCCACAGGTTAGGCTGCTCTAAGACTTATTGGCTGGGTACCAGTTGTAAGCATAAGCAGGTCTCTCATTGCATTCAGATAAAGATTTTGGTATGTGCTCGTGTGGCTTGGAGATATCCTAGGCTGTTACACTGAACTGCCTTATAGACCGAGCAGGATTCTTGGCAAGAGGCCAGAGCCCAGCAGCCCCCACTGCCACAGCGCTCTCCTTGCTGAGAAACTCCTGCACCTGGATCATGGGTTTTCTCTGGGGATGTTCTTCAAGAGTAGCAGGCTGTTCATTAGTAGCAAAACCTACCATTTTACGCTACTTGGAAGAAGTAGATCAAGAGAACAGGAAAGTGTGACCTATACACAGATACTCTAGCTTATCTCATTTTTCAGCAGTTGAAGTCCACCAGGAAACAAAAAAAAAAAAAAGGCAAAGCTTTTCTCACTTACCTCTTTTGTGCAGAATTTATGATGGAAAAAAGCCAACAAATATCCCAGGCACTGTGATTACATTGGCTAGATTAAATGAAAACTCAATCATCTATTCTTATTCGGTGCAGTGAGGCGAGGACAGAGTATCTAGCACAGGAGCTTATTCTCAAAGTACAGCCATTAGTCCATAACTCCAGAAACTTCTAGAATTGAATGTGATCCTTTATCACTTCCAGAACAGAAGATACTATGCACTGAAGTCATGACAGCATAACAAGGACTATGAAAGAGCAATTTTCAGAGTACTCTGGCACACTTTGTATTCTGAAACTTAATAACTTGTTCCTGTCTTCCAGAAGTGCACTTCTGCCCTTCACTGTCTTCAATTTGAATAGTGGAAAACTGACACAACACTCTTCTGACAGGTAAAGCACAATATGCAGCATCTGTCACCTCGCTTTGAATATTTCTGTTTTACCACAGAAAGCATTTTGCCTCAGCTTTCATTTATCTTAGTGATATTTGGTAGTGTTTCTGCAAGTTTGTGTGTTTGTGAAACTGTTTTGTGAGGCGTGATAGAGCTTAACACTTCCAAGCTTTTCTGAACTCGTATTTTACATTGACCTGATTTTTAAGCCTTTATTGTGAAGTTGTTACAGTTTTACTATTTTGAGCTAGTTTGACAGCCCTGCGTTCTTTAAGAGTCAGCATTCAATGGAATTGAAGAGCAAATAAAAATAAACATCGCACATCAGGCATTCTCATAAAACCACCCCATACTTGTTCTGTCTAACGAAGCAAAGTAGAGTGTATCTCAGTTACTTCCTCTTGCTGCAGTGGATTGTCTTGTGGGCTTTACCTATCTCAGGCTTCTTCCACATTTGTGTGAATTATCTATATTTATTCCAAGCTGCGTTGATTTGGAAAACAGCTAAGAGAAGCAGTCCATCTGATTTGAGCTGCTACCCCTTGAAAAATAGTGGCATCTGACAGAATTGCATGAACGAGTTCAGCTGTGAGAAATCTAAAGAGAAAAGAAATGCCCACATAAATGTAGCCTTGCAAACTTACTATACATGTGGTTGCAAGCCAGCTTCATAATACTATTAGTCAATGCCTACACTGACGTCCTCTACAGTCACCAGCAATTCAGCAGAGGAGGCTGGGTGTGGGCAAAACACAGGTCAAATTGTAGACCTATATTGATGTGAGGCTCAACTAGACGTAACTTGAGCACCGCGCGTGGCCTTCCGGACAACTCAGAAGACAGGCAGGGCCTGTTCTTCCAGCAAATGTTTGCAGACCTCCGCCTCCAGAAGCCAGTTCTAGATGAGAAAAGGAGTCAGAAGCCTCTTGAGAGCCACAGTTCAGACCCCTGGACTGCAGAGGGGAGAAAGACTCAGACTCAGCAGCTGGGTTCCTGCTCTGATCACCTTTAAAGGTTCTGGACTGAGAAGCGGGATGATTTATAGTGGGACAGCAGATGATGCATACACCCTTGCTGCGTGGAGGCAGTGCTAGCCTGAAGCATCTCCGGTGGTGGTTGTGTTTTCACACATCAGGTTGTCATCTGCAGTAAAGAAAGCTTAGAAGGAGCTTCATGAGCAGCTTGTCCTTGCCTGTAGGAGCAGTGGAGTTGGAAAGAAGAGTGTTGCAGGCTGCATGAAGCATCCAAGTCACCCATTGTGGGCTGTAGCTTCCTGCTATCAGTAGATTTGGTGCTTAGCCTTAGATGCTACCATGGATAGTAAGCCCCTAAAATCTGTGAATGCAGACACAAAGATGCTGTTTTCAATCATCTGCTATTTGTGATTTTTTTTAAAAAAAGAATATAAACTATCAGTCCACTAGAGATTTCTGCTCGCATAGCTGGAATAATGGAATGGCTTGTGAGGCGATTCAGGAATTCATTCATAATGCAGTGGTGCAGCAATGAATGCTGCAAAGCAGATGCTTGTATTTAAAAGTGCTTTGCAGGTACAGAATGTAATATGCAGAGACTCTGCATGAATATTTTTGTTTGGGGCTGTGTTCATACACCTGCTTGAGTTTTCAGTTAAAGCTTTCCAAGTTAAAGATGATTCTGTAAAAGATGTATTGCTTTGTATCATCATTTATTGTTGTGAATTTTCTTCCATCTCTAAACTGCAATTAAATGTTCCTATCATCCTGTAAATTAGCCTTTCTCTTTTAAACATCACATTTGCAACTCTATGTTCATATAATCCTGTAATTATGTAACTATTTTCATTTCAGCACTGATTCAGCAATGTACTTAAGCATATGAATATCTCTTTGAACCTACTGGGGCTCCTCACATGCTTAAAATTAGACAGGGTTTAATTACATTGCTCTATCAGCAGCCTTACTAGTAGATAAAGACATGGAAAAAAAAAGAGGTGGCTTGCATCTACTGTAAACACTGTTATTGAGTTGGACATTTCTAGACTCTACCTTCCTGTTTATAATATTAGTTTTCAGCTGGATCATGGTATTGGAGCTAAACACCATATGAGGCATTAAGATGGAACCACCTCTTTGACATCTGTGGTTTATCTAGAGGCAAAACAGTTTGAAAAGGCTCCAGACCTCCCTTGGCCTGTCTGCTCTCTTGAGGTTTACTGCCCCTGCGCTGCTGCAAATGATTGCAGGCCAGCATCAAAGGTTTTGTTTTGTTTTGTTTAAAGCTCTTTCAATGATTATTTTGCTTTCAAGATAACAGCATTGCACTGGTATAGCTGAAGTGGTGAAAAACCTTGAGGCACGGGCATGAGTGTATAGGGGAGGAGGGAAGACAGGAACCACCTCAATCCATCAGCAACTAAAGAGGTCCATGTCCTGAGAAGTCTTTCGTATGCTGAAGTTTTCTATCCTAAAATGGCATACTGTCTAGGACTATAATGATAATAGATTAACCAAGGTATATCTGTAAAGTCTTTACCTTTTACCTTATATTACATGAACTGGGAAACTCAAAGCATATCCTTTTAGATGAAACTAAAACCTTTTGTATTTTAGAAGAGATAAGACAGAAGAGTACTGCTGAAGAAAGCGGGAACATTAGAGAAAGGCCTGAAATAAAATGAAATGAAATGGAACGAAACATTGCAAGCTGCTTTTTTTGACAGAATTTGAAAAGATAAACCAAGAGCCTCATTTTCTCCAGGAAACAGAGGCAAACAGATTAAGTTCTTCAGTGGGCTTATCTTGATTCAAAGCAAGGCTAAGAAGTTTGATCTCTGTGATACTTATACAGTGATTATTTTACAAAAATATCAACACAAAGTCAAAAATCAGGGGAGCAGAGAACATTTCTGTCCCAAAATCATCATTGAAACTTTATGAAGAATAAAAAAAAATACAAAACCCAAATAGTCTTAAAGATTATTTTAGAATTAGAGAATTAGAATTATTTTAGAATCCACACATCCGTTGTGAAAGTTCTGTCTGACTTAAAATCCACTAATGGAGATGAACTTACCTGAAGCTGTGAAGAATGCCCAGACAAAACTTTTTGGAACAAGGTGGCAGTCTGCAGGGAGCCTTGGCCTCAAATAGAAAGCAGCACACAGGCCAGTAAAAGGGAACACTAAGAGGGAGTGGAGAGGGGATATTTGTACTGTTAGTTTAGAAGACCAATTTAGAGATTCCACTGAGTGAGTGGGAATGGACCCCTTAAAGAGGCTTTAAAAAGGATCAGACGGAGAAAATTTGGTATGTTTGCTTCACTGCTTGGGTTTTAAAAAATAGATCAGTCTGCAAAGAAAAATGACTGATTATTGATTTCTAGTGGGAGTTCTATTTCATGCAGACTTGAACAGTAGGGACCTGGTGATGGTAACACTGCTGCTAATAAAATGACTAATGCACTGGAAGGTATTACTAGAATAATCTGCCACCTCGCAGAGAGCAATCCATAATTTCACCAAATATTTTTGCATCAAAACTTTCTGCCTGAACATATTTTCATTTAATGTTGATTTCTAGATTTGGAGACAGTGGAGAGCATACTCTCTTCTCGTAGAAACTGCTAAATACCCTCATGTCTAAAATGAAGAATTTTGGTGTTTTTTTTTTTTTTGGTGTTATTTCTTTGCCTGAATTTCTCAAACTTCAGCTGCCAGACATCAGATGAGTCAACTGAATAGGTCTTTTTATATTGCACTTCACAAGAAAGGATCACTGAGATACTATATAGTATGCAGAAAAACTGCTTTACCTTCTGATGTTCAGTAGTCACTTCTGATTCTAGAGCTAGGCTACTGCAGTACAAATTGTGCAACAAAGAATGCACCTCAGAAAACATTTCATCTACCTAAAAGTTATTCTGTGCAATATAAAATTAGGTGTATCAAGCTTCAGCGTCTGTTTACCCATGCAGTCTAGAAATGTGTTCTATTTTGTAAGTGAGAGAGAAAGGATTAGATTTTTTTTTGTCATATTTGTTCTTGATTTGTTTTTAAGCACTGAGACCACAATGTCCTTGCATTTGGATACTGCCACAGTGAATTTTGAGGCCTTTGGCCTCAGCAGAGTAGTGCTGTGTTCTGGCTTCTCACATGAGGTAGTAGGAAGGGCTGGGTACCACAGAAGGATCCAAAAGCCACACAGCTTCCCAGTCTGTAATCTGTTGAAAAGTCATCTTAAAGAAAAAACAGGGACAACTCACAAATTCCGCCTCTCTTTAGGAGTTTGAGTTTACTCTTGGCTGCAGAGGGATGTCTTCTTCATGTCCAGTCAGGACAAATCCCTGCATCTAGTAGTAGTTCTCGGTTCTGTTTTTGCAAGAAAAAGAAAAAGGATTGTGCTTTCTTTAAGAACATTGCATGTGGTGGTCAGAGCATTTTCTGGAGATGTACTTTTGGCTTGATGAGTTAGAGCTTTGATATTTTGTATAACAAAGGGTAGTAGCAGCATTGCCTTTACTGCCAAGCTTGTAGCCATTACTGCAGTCTATTAACAGGTTCAGATTTGCCAGCAGTTGTGGGGCATGTTTCAAGAGTGTCTGTTGACAAAGGATTCCAGGAGATGCAGGTAAGAATTGACCTTATGTTTGATTTGATGGTAGCTGATAGAAATCATTTAATTTCTGTTGAATTTCTATTGAATTTCTATTGTGTTTTTATTCACAAGGACAGGGATACATGTCTTCTCCATAACGTGTTCTCCCTTCTTGTCAACCTTCTTGTCAAGGTCCTCTAAAATTGTTCTTAAGTTGCCTCATGGGCAAACTTCCTTATAGACCCCAAAGGACAAAAAGATTCATTAATATTTATGAATAATGAATCACTAGGATATTGCCCTTACATAAACAAACTGTAAACATTAATGCAACTGACCATTTAATGTAAACACAAATATGGTGTACCAATTTATTTTCTGTTACCCTTTGTTTGCTAATTCATTGATTTGTTAAAACTGCCTAACTAGAAAAAAAGACTGTGCAAATAGCAATTTCAGTTGTTACACACTTATAAATGTTTAACAGAGTCTTCACTCCCTAAAATGTTGGAAAGATACTACTCCTTGAGCAACATGATTTTCCCATTTTGTCCTTAGCTTTCCACTGCTCAAGATTTAGATCAGCACAGGCCATGTGATAACTTTAACATTATAATCTTTAATTTCTGTGTGTCCTTCACCTGTGCAGGACAGGGATGAAACAACACAGAAGTGACTCCTACCTTCCATATGTACTGCCATCTACATAAGCAACCAGTGTACTGAAGGAAGAAGAAAAATACCTCAAGCCCCTACATATGCCCTTCCACTAGCAGGTTGAGTGTGACATAACGGATGCGAGGAATATATATATCAGAAGTTATGGGTTGTTTTGTTTTTCTGCTGAATTGGCTGCCATACAGGACACAAGAACTGTATGCTTCATGCAGCTGCTTCATACAGCTATTGGAATCTTACTGGCATTGCCGGGATTTCTCACTACTTATTATAGAAGCATTCACACTAGTGATGAGCATCACAGAATATGATGAGTCATACAATGGCTTTTTTAGGCTAAATCATTCCTGTATTCACAAAGCTGTTCTTGCCTTAAGAAGAGAAAATGGGTCTGAGTAGTTGCTGGGTCATTCTTTCTTCCAGTGCAGTATCACTTATTTTTTTTTTATGGCCTAGATTTTCAGGTGTTGATCAGAGTAAATATTCTGCTAGCCTTCTAGCTAGTAAATATGGAAGAGCCGGTGGAATAACTGAAATGATTCATTATAGATTATAACCTTTGACAATATGAGAGTGATTTCTTGTTGAGTACCCTTACACATTAATTACTATGACTCCAAGCAGACATCTTTGTCTTACAGAGCTGGTGGAATATGCTGGGGTGGAGGGGCTGCCTAATTAGAGCTGGGCCCTGTGGACATGGGGTTTATGAAGCATAAGCAAGCAGGTCCTACCGTGACCAGCTCCCAGAATTAACCTCCATATGCTTCCAATAAAAAGCAAAGAATAAGCGTTTCCTACCCTGAACCTTTTTAGTCTGTTCCTTTTTTTTTTTTTGTTAAGGATAGCCTGTTTTTTCCTGTCTTAAAAAAAAAAAAAAAGCAAGACCTAATTTTTCTCATCACTTGTGTTTAATGAGCCGCTGTGTTCATGATGACTCAAGTGCTCCTAATGAAGTTATGTCAGTAATGTATTTGTTCTACTGAGTGTCAGAGCAGTAGACTGTATTCTTCCTATTGCCTATGCATACTTGTTTCTTCCTTTCTTGCAGATGCATGGGTATTCACGGGCTTCAGGATAGTTGGTTAACTGTATGTTATTGGAAAGCCTGATTACAATAAGGCCTTGATTCTAACCTATAGGCAATATTATATTGCCAGTAATCTTCTGAAGAAATGATTTTCTTAAATGTCATGATACTATTCAGAAGTCTTGAAAGCAAATGCAGCTATCTTTCATGTGTGCAGACAAAAGTATTGCCTTGCTAACCATCACCATCTCCTCTCTGCTAATCCATACAATATGGTAACAATGGATTGCCTCAAGGGATTTATATGACATGGCTAAATCCGTTTTAGCAATAAGAACCGAAACTGTCACTTGTTGAATTACTTTCTAAGGACTCAAATATTGTCTTAAATTAAGGTTTTGGATTTGATAGTCTGCATGTCAATTTTCTCAGTGAAAGCTCATGAGGGTTTGCAGCAGGAACGCCTGTTTTCTGAGAGATGCACCATGTATTTATCACAAATGTTAGAAAAACATTTGTAGTTTTCCAGAGATAGTCTGGTAAATATTTAATTTCCTCACTTTTGCTTTTATGAAGCTTAAAATCTACTTAGAAGGGGGGAGTAGATGATTCTTAATCTACTTGAAAGGGGGAATGGATGATTCTAGGAGTAACTTTGCAAGAAAAACAAGAAAAGTTTCAGGGCTGTTTGTTTGAGTATTTTTGTTCTTATTTTTCTGAAGACAGTTGTTCTGCATCAAGAAATATGATAAAGGGAAGAGTGATGTTCTTAACCTGTAGTGAGATAACAGGGAGGAGGTGAAAAGAGTAAATTAATGAATTTCATTCTGCCTACAACAGAAAACAATGACTCAGTCACTTATGTAAATGCACTGGTATATGAAATTTAGAAAACGTGACTCTTGACTTTAGTTCTTATGTATGTTTTAATTCCTAAACTAAGGTTTTTTCAAAAAAGATTTTAAGCTAGATAGCAGCAGCAAAATTAACCCTTTTATTAGAAATAATAATAATAGTAATAAGAAGAAGAAGAAAAAGAAGTGAAGAAGAAATTGAGTCCTTTCTTTGCAAAACCTGAGCAACAGCCGCAATATAGTAAGTAAGCTTCTACTTACTGTCAGCACTCCACTGCAGTTCAGAATTGCTGCCTTCTAAAATAGCTACAGGGACTTGGATTTTTAGACTAGGTATGTGATATATTTTCCATAAAAAATAGTGGAAGATTTGTCTTACATCTATAAAACCTTAGACAGGGTATTTACTTCGTAGATGTATGCAGCAAAGCATTCATGGCATGTAATTATCTGAGAGGTCTCACAGACAACAGATGATATAAGTGCTGTTATATGCAGGTGCTTGCTATCTGCCCGTCAATATTAGCAAATCGCTTTGCGATTACCAGTAGGATGATGCATACTTAGCTATGCATCCAGAGAACAAAAAGCAGGGAATGATGGATTTAGAAGATGGTTTTGATAACACCAGTACTGTTTATTAACTCATCAAGGGCTGCCAAGCTTGAACGCCCTGTGTATATAATAACACTGTTTCAAAAAATTTCCAAATTCATCACAGCAAAACAGCCCCAGGCCATCATCTATACCTGAAAGCCCTCAGAGTTGCCTCCAGAAAGGATCCCCTTGCCTCATGCTTCCACTCATTTTGCACTTCCCTGCCCCTCTTGTAGCCCAGCATGAAGGGTCCAGTTTAGCCTCCTCATGCAAGCAGGCTTTGCTCTACCCATACAAAGCTTTCCTGCTTTCCCTCCTCCTGGGAGCTGTGGACAAATGCATGAGCACTAGCCTCCTCAGAGCTGGAGTCAAGGAGAAAACACCCAAGGCACTGGCAGAAGCTCGATCCCATAGTCAGGCCCAAATTACATGCAACTTTGTGTGACAATATTTGGCCCTAGATAGAAAGTAGATATTCAGCCTTCCAAAGCTGATACACACAAGCTGGCCTCCCAGTTCTGGTCCACGGTGGGAGCTTGCTCCTGCCTTTGCCCAAAATGTGATTCCTTTGCTTGCTTGCATGGTGCGACACACTGGAGGAGAGCTGGGATGGGCATCCTGACGCACGCGCTGGGGTGTTGACTTGGCTGCCTCTCTGCGAAAAGATGCGGAAAGGGCAGAGCCAGGCCAAAACTATGCAACCCTTCCAGTTGATCTGCTGTGGCTGCTGCTTCTTCAGCCTTGAATATCCTTGTGCTTGAAACGTGGGTGTGTAAGGACTGGGGACCCGCCACCTCTGCCTTACTGCATAGGCAAGGGGCGGAGGTCCCACCTCACCTTCTCAGCCCAAGGACGACTGCCACAGCAGCCTGCCCTTCAAGAAACCCTGAAGATAGACCCACTTATTAGCCCTGCCCTCTCTGCACACACTGTTTGCCAAAAGCCTGTGCTGAACTCACGTAGGAAACTCCTATCTGGAGACCCTCAGAGAAAAGCTGGTGAACCTCTTTAAAAGCATAGGATTCATGTGGAAGAGGATGTTTCTTGCTACATGAGCCCTTAAAAGCCTTGGCAATGGATCACAATTCCTCTCACGTGTATAAAATGGTACTGTTTTTCCCCTGGCAAGAAGCTCAGCCTGTATAAATCAACCAATTTGCATTGGCTGACAGTCTGGCTATTGCACACCCAGAATGCTTTTATGCTTCTTTTTCTTTTCTTTCTTTCTTCCTCTTTTTTTTTTTTTTTTTTAAGCTAGTATTGGGAATGTAAACTGAGGCATGCGCTATATCTGCTCTCATATCCCTTAAGCAGATCCGTAACCCTAAAATCAGGGCACATCGGTTTTTGTTTTGTTTTCCTCACCTTAGCCAAACTTATCCCAGACTGTGAGCAGTGTAACAAGGAAGCCTCTTGCAGCACACCAGTGAAGAGTGAATTTGGTGAAATACCTGTTTTTTTGTTAACCCACATAAGTCTTGTGTAAAGGCCAAATGAAAGTAATCTGCTTGAGGTGGTGGAGGAGTAGAAATAGGAAATTGCGGAAATATTTTCACAGACCTGAGGGAAATATTAGTGTTGCCATTTTATTCACGTGTCTCTATTTTCCTAGCCCTGTGTTTCTTGGTAACATGGAGTAAGGGATGCTAACCCTTGCAATCTGGAAAATCAAAAGAGCAGCATTTTTCAAGTGAAACTAAATACACTTTGGAAGACTTCCTATTAGGCAAAGCTCTAAAGATTTTAATCTTTATTTGAATTATGTTCATGCAACTTTTTGTCAGTGAACAAGGCAGGGAGAGAGAAAAAACCCACAAAGTTTTCCATATATGTTGTAGACCAAATAGGAGAAAGCCATGCAAAGCCTTAGATCCTCAGATCTTTTTAGTGTACAGTTTAATAATATCAGCATCTTGGTCTGCCTCTTCATGCAAGTATTTGATGTGTCTAGTATATATCCAAAAGGGATAGAGTAGGGATATGCAACTGTTTACAAGCCCTCACTAGGGCATCTATGAATATTGTGAGTTGGAGAAAATCTTGGCTGTCTACAGCATACTACTTTCTATTGCATTTCTTTATGCAGTAGAAATGGGTGAAGAAGATGGTAACAGACCAAGCAAATCTGAGTACAACCACAGAGCTGTTATATTCAGGACCAGGATAAGAGCTGGATAAGCCCAAAAGGGATAAAATGCAAGAAAGCATTTTATGCTGGATTTTATGAGTTTTGTGCTGAAGAATTCAGAAAATATAGTCCCCCTCTTGCTGTTTAAGTTCCATGCCAAAAGAAACTGAGTTTAGTTTGTTCTTTGCAAAACAAAATTATTTTTCAGGCATACAACCGGTAAAGGTGGATATAGACCAGGTACTGGGTTATGTATGTGAGAAACTAAATTTGGCTCTAGTCTGGATATGTGAACATTTTGAGAAGGCTTTTCTGTCAGCCTTCCCTGGTCCCATGAAAACAAGAGTGTATTTTTAATTCTTAAAGTGCAGTTATAAAAACTAAACAGAAAACTATTGTAAAGGTGAATAATGTATCACCAATGCTCCAACAATAAAAAATCTAAACACAATTTAAGATGTGGATATTTTAAATATGGAATAAAATGTTCTTTTTGGTTATGAATGCTTACAGTGATCGCAGGTGCTACCTGTTGCTGGGTATTGCATTCACTGTGCAACTGCCCCTCTCTAACCTGAAGCACCAGAGAGCAGACGGCAGCGGGGGAACATGCTCCAAGGCTATTTTTAAATACACCCACAAGCACATTTATCCCAAACTGTGTGAAAATGTTCTTTCTTCCACTGAAACACTAGGGAACAAAGCCTGCTTTTCATATGGACTTGATTTTTCCTTTGGGATCATTCTAACAGTTTGTTTCTAACTTACATATAAAAATCAATCTGCTTTTCATTCCAGTTGTTTTAGTTCCCTATTGCTAGACACTAGGAAGATGGCAGATAGGAAATGACTACAGAGTATTGAAAAGCAACGGGCAAGAAAGACACTATCGATCCAACAGAAAATTCTTTCTCCTAACTGTGTCTGCTTTTGTGTGTGTGTAAGGATGGATGATTGGCGTGAATGATAATAAATCAATAAAAAGTATGTCTGTTCTTACAAGTTTTAAATTAAACATTTATATAGCACTGACAGAGAGTGGGTTTTCTCTTAAATGTTTTGCATGTTTTTCAACTAAGCAAAACTTTGAGATTTTATTTCCAGCTTACAACAAAAGTTATTTTTGTCTTAATATTTTTAAGGATATAGCTCTGACTCTTAAAATTGATTAATGATTTTGACCGGGGAAACTTTTTGGTATGCCTAAAGGAATGGTGAATTCCCATGTTGTAAAGATTCAGACTCCTATTGGTTTGCCTATAGGCAAAAAGCTAAAAAGTAAAAAGCTCTTTTGAAAAGTTTTGTCCATTTTTTTTTCTATTCTATAGAAAGACCAATCCAGTCAACACATATCCAGACTTCATTTATAATTAATATGATATAAATTGAAGTGACAGTGGAGAAAATAGAAACGTAATATATAATGCCTGGGGATATAAAACTATCAGAATATTGTATAGCAAAACACAAAACAGAAGACAAAACACATACTATATAGGATCAGCATTAGTTACTGCCAAAGAAGACATATGTAGTTGAAATGTGATTCCTCTGACATCTGTCAAATATCTATAAAATGTTTTCATAGATTCGGTAATCTTTTTTTATCATGTAAGTCATATTGTGTCTATTTCTGATTAACTTAGCTAACTATCTTCATAAACTTGAAGTCTGAGGGGCTGCATGTGGGGAAAACATTAACTGATAAGAGATGTTCTTTGGGTTCATCAGTCTTGTTCCATTGATAAACCAGGAAGAAACAAATGAGTGTCTAAAAGTCACAGGAATGGATATTGTTGGAATTACAATATATATATGATAGATCCGGCAAAAAGTCGCTTCCAACACTTCCAAAACACATAGCTTGCAGCCAGGGCTCAGCTCTATATAATGCAAGAATAAAAGGGAGAGGCAAACTTTAGGCAGTTCTGCAGGTGTCAGAAAATAATCCCTGAGACAGAGTAGATGAGGAATGCAGAGGTATGAGGACGACATCATTATTCTTGGTATAAGCTCCAAGCAGAGCCGGAGAGCAGTTGTACCATGTGTGTATGTGGCCAACAATGAGTATCTAGAAGCATACAAAACGGAATCAGAACCAAGTCAGCTCCAGTCAATGAGGCCGCTGGTGATATGTTGTCCCTCTGTAGAGATGTGCAAGGGGAAGCTGCCTGATATGGTCCTTGACAAGCAAGAAGCAGGAGAGCCTCAAGCTCCGGAGAGGTAGGGCACAGCGTTCCGTGACTATGCTCATTCTCATAGCCTGATGCTTGTGTCGTGCTTTGCTGCCAGTCAGCATGGCAATGTCAACTTTGCTTCAGTTGCTTTTGGCACAGGAGGATGTTATCTGCAAACCAGATGGGCAGGAGGAAGGTAGAACTGAGAAGAGGACCCAGTGAAGAAAGTTGTGCTTCAGAGACACCACTGAATACACTAAGGATGCATCCTGAATCCTAAAAACGGAGGCACAATGTAGACTGCTCCTGTCAAATATACAGCTCCAAGCAACAAAGCTGCTTTTGTTCTGTTTTGTTTTGTTTTACGGAAAATCTGATATTCGGTAAGCCCAAGTGAATTTAGGAGAAAATTGGCTAACTTAGTGTTTTCTTTTTGTTAAAAAAAAAGGAAATGTTTCTTTCATTTTGGAGGGGAAATGCCTGGAGAGAGAAGCCTGAAAATGGGAACAGACTGCTTTAGCAAATAAAAGCAGTGTCTTGGGAGGAGATAGCCTAGTCTTTTTCATAAAAGTTTTTTCAAATGCTGGACAGATAATAGTGCAGGTACTTGGTTTGTGGAGCTCTTGAACTGCTTATTAATTTAATTCAGAACAGCCGTAGTACTTGTTTTCTTCTGTCTGTTTTATATGAAGATCAGGCCTCATGGTTTGATAAGCAGAGATAAAAACTTCTGCAGCAGAGAACTTTAGAGTTTTCCAAAGATGTCATATTTGAGCTTTGTCTAGAGGAACAGTGTTACTCCTCTACTCTGTTTTAGCAGAAATTTATCGTACTGATGCAACATTTTAGATTTTATTTTGACATTGGAAATCAGGTTGTATCAGCATTAGGATGAAAAGGCTTGTTGATTGAAAAAAAATCATTTAATATCAAGGTATCTGTGATTCAATTCCTTTAACTTTCAAATATGTAGCTATCTACCCAAATTTACTTTCATTGGTTCTTCTGCTCTTGATGTTCTGACTATAACACTATATATGGATTCTTTTAAATAATGTATCTGTCGTATTAAAAGTTAGTGTTTGGATGCATACAGGTTGACTTTCACTTTTACTTGCACTACAGAAAATAGCTGTGATTGATAGTAGATTCATTTTAGTGTCTAAAGACAAACCAAATAGGCAAGGGAGGAAGAGCATAGAAGATGAAGGGTTAAGTAATGATGTGAGCAAGAACGGAGCTATGTATTGTAGCTGTTGTAAATTGAGAAAACAACATAGCTGCAAGGTGTTTTATGATTTGAAAAGCTATTCATTCACTACAGAACATTACTGTTACTTACCTACGTAGGATGCATTAAAATAAAGCTCAGAGTTAACTGAACCTTAAATTTTATAGATGCACATTTAATTAAATTGTATGTTTTATCTGTAGTAATAAAATATGAAACTTATCTGAGCTAATGCAGACTTTTATAGTTTTGAGGTCTGAAACATCTCCAGCACCTCCATTCAGGGCTGTTTGGTATATGAGCCATAACATCCATTGAGGGGAAGTGTTAATCTCTGAACCTTTTCATTTGCACCTAAGTGACTATCCTGCTCATCATGTTGATGCTGTATTAAGCAAATAAATAAAACTGCTTCCTTTTCTGGTATGAAGGGAACCTACAAAATCAAAAGAAAATTCTCCTAATCATTATAAAGCACTTGGCTTTGCAAATTATTTAATCTAATAGCATCAACAAAGGATTGTACTGTAAAATTATATTCAAACTATGCTGAAGGACATGTAAGTGTTTCCTGTTGATGTTGGAGGACAGAGGATGCTTTGGCATCAGGCAACATTATATGGAAAATGCTGATTCTAACCATATGCACTGCTCTTGCATTTTTTTTCCTTCTAGCCTTGTCAGTGAGCAATCTTTCACATACCCCCATTTTACAAAAGACCAGATCATAAGAGTCAGCATGGCCTACTATTAGAGTTTTGCCTCCAGAAGAGGTGAATTGATTAAATGTGTAATTCTAGATTATTACATTTGCAAACTGAATTTCCAAAAGTATAGAGGAATTCTGATGACACAGTCTATCTTTTCTTCCTTATTCAAGAGCATTCACTTGCCCGTTATGGTCTTTTAAACAAAAAAAGGATTCCGCCAGTTTCCATTTAAATGAGTGCAGAGCCTGCACTTCTGGAGGTTACCTAGTGAGATTTGCTCAGTTTGGCAAATGTCTGCATTCTGCTCTGCAAGTATAGGGCTGGTTTTACTGTATTCAAAAGGAGGTGGGTGGGAAGGTGCGTGGAGTACCGTGGCAATGTCTACCCTGCCAGTTTTAGCAGTTTGACCTGGATTGACATCCGTCAGATCCTGCCTATTGTTCTGCTGGCCATAGCTCAGACAAAATGCATGACCGCATCTCCAAGAAGGGTTTAAACCCCGAATATTCACAGTCTATTCACTCAGAATATAACTTATATTATAGAACACCATTACTATACCTTGTCCATCCAGGCTTCAGGACAGAGAGCTCAGGTACACTCAGTATAATACTAAAGGTCTCAAATTTAAGAAGTCACTGAAGTTTGGTTTATTTTACTAGCATGTAGATGAGTCAGGACTTACAAGTGCACTTATATGGCTGTCAGTCCATCCTGGCAAATAATTCAGTGTGATGCAGTCACTGAGCTCTGACAACAGAAATTGTATGAAACTTTTAAGGTATGGCTGAAAGTTATTTGCCTTTGAATTAGCCATTAAGAATGATCAGGACAAAACAAATCCACAAACATTTCTGCTGAAACTGGGCATGAAACTGGGCTTGAAACTTCCTTGTACTTCAGCATTTATGAAAGCTTAGGAAGATTTTCATATTTACTTCCATTATTGAGGTCCAAGTTGATTTATTAGGGGCAGGTTATCTGAAGCCAATTTATCTCTACTAAGGCCAATTTATCTCCTATTCTGTAAAGCAATTGTTGTATTTTGTATTTCCTCTGACTGAGATGGGAAGGAAGGGGGGATTTTACTTTTCCCTTCCCTTCCCTTCCCTTCCCTTCCCTTCCATCTGTGCTTTGGAGATTATCCTTTGTTAGCAACAGTAATGATTTGAATTCACCAGAGAGCAAAACATATCAGACACATAAACAGGCTTCACTTTCTTCTCTAAAATCAGTGCTTTGTAAGAGTGAAAGAATGTTGAAGATTCTTTGTTTTGGAAAGCTGGGGCAAGCATCTGTAGCTTATGAACATGTTTTAGTTCCTTCAAATACAAGTTTCTGTTGTCTAGGTGCATATGCAAAAATATATAATTCTGTACTTTTGATTGTAATGCACACATACGATAGCTCACAATCACTGCTAACACTGCTGATTATTTTTCTTTGGAGTAATGGAAATATAACTTGATAACTCTTTCTAAGTTACTAAGTTTGTGAATTCTTAATTTACTTAAGCACCCTCGGCTAAATCTTAACAACACCCCTTTACTCACAAGCAACACTTAGCACAACCATTCCCAGGAGAAATAGTAATGCATTGTTAATAGGAAATCACAGGTCATTTATCTTAAGGCTTGGTCTTTGTAAATTCTCTTTAAGCAAAGATGGTATCTTTTCATCTAAGTTTGAATTTGAGACTTTGGGTGTTACGGGTAACATATTTCTCTAATAAAATGCTGCACACTTTTACTAGTCAGCGTTACATCTGGAATCTGCATGTTCTTGTTTTGTTTACATTCCAGAATAAGAGAGGGAATGAGGATTATTTAAAGAAAAAATATTTTATTATGATGCCTGACCAACCTGACTGCTTTCAATGAGATGACCGACTCTGGACACGAGAGAGCAGTGGCTGTTTCATACCTTGACTTTATCAAGGCCTTTGGCACTGTCTCCTCTAGTATTCTTGCAGATGAATTGATGAGATCTGGAATGGCTAAGTGGATAATAACAAGGTGGGTGGAAACCTGGCTGGACCCTTGTGCTCTGAAGCTGGTGCCTGGCAGTACAGAAACCAGCTGGCTGCTGATTGCTAGTGGTAAGGCTTGGGAATCAATCCCAGGTCCAAAATGCTTAATGCTAATAAAGATTAACAGCCTGGACTAAGGGACTATGTGTGCTCAACAAGGCCCTCTTAGCCTAGAACATTCTCTGAGTGTTTTCATTTGGGGATTCACAAAGCATCTATGAACACCAGCAGCTGTATGTCATGGTGAATGTGCTAGCTCTCCTTCCTTGTAAGAAGCACCTATTTCTGAACAGGGCTTGACAGCGTCAGTGCAAATTCAATAATGCATCAACTTTGTGTCAGCAACAGTAAGAAGGAAGTGGTGTAGGACCAGGCTGGAAAAATTTGTCCAAAGTTGATGTTACTACTGTTGGCTTAGTTAGTACTTGTGGAACTTGTTTTCACATATAAAAGAATCAGGAGCTCTTGGTATTATCTCTTTGTTCTGAAATGGTAACAGGAGAAAAGATGGAGAGGCTTCATGTTGCTTCATATGCTATTTTCATGTGGCTCAGCGGCTCCTCTAGAGCTGTGTCCTGTCTTGCTTTCTAGGGCTTGCCCCAAAATCTACATCTGTTGCTCTTACATAAGACAAACTCAGTAGAAATATTACTGTTGTGGGCTTTTGCATGAGAATGAAAATATTGCCCTTTATTAAGCAAGCAGTTTAGTATCCACCTCGAGAAGAAAAGACTTTGAATGTCTAGGAAGAGAAAGATGACAGCTATATTTTATATATATTTAGCAATTTTGAGGTTTAGAGTTCCTTATTTTTTTTGTGGCCTCTACAGCCATAAGCACTAAAACAACCAGTAAGCAATAAATGATTTCTCCCCTTTCCTGTCCCCCCCCCCCAAAAAAAAAGGTATTTTACCCATTGGTTAATTGCAGCCATTTCTATTTCCACGTGGTGTTTTATAAATTACAGATTTAAAACACTTTAATTAGACCACAAGACACTCACCTTTCTCTTATGCTGTTTATACAGTCTGTTTTCAAGAATGCCTGATACATGTGATGCAAGTCACTCTTATGCTTCAGGACTGTCGGCAGTTTTTGGAGAGGCCTTCCCCCCCACCTCCAGCTGACCTTTGCTTTGGTTTTTTGGGGGGGACTAAGAAAGAGGGAGATATTTTAAAATCAACTTAGTGTTTAAGAACGTTCCAAGTGGGGGATCTTCTCTCTCTCCCCAGTGAAATCCAGGAAGGCACAAATCTGATGATTGATTAGTTACCTGCTGGGATTTTTCAGTCCCTGACCCAAAGACCACCCATGCCTTCTTATTTGTTTTTTTAATGTTCATTTTCAGGTGCAGGGACCACAACAGTGAGAGCAGGACAGAGAACACACACAAGAGAACAGGCACCATTCATCTCAAAACAGTGCAGAGCTACCATGTTTGTAAATCCTTATGACTGTGAAATATAAATGTTATCATTCCCTGTCCAGTCACTGTGTTACATTTCCACAGACACAGTTCACAGCAAAGATGATCATCTCTTGTGCAATATCAGAGACAGATGCAAAGTTAAGCACGAACACTTAGCAGCCACTATAAGAAAACGACATCATAGGAAGCCTTGGTTTGCCACCTCTGATCACATCTAAGTCTTCTGTAAACTAGTTAATCAATGCATAGTCTTATTTCAGAGTAATGCTTTTTCCTATAGAAATTACTCTATTGTTTTTTTTTCCTTCTCCATTCCTATTTGTGTGTTTGTAACTGTGTGTGTATATGACTATTTTTTTTAAGAGCAAGATGTTAAGATCTACTTTTTCCTTAAACCTTGATTAATATTCTCAGCTCTCTTTTTGGCTCATTTCTTCTTGCAGAGGTAGAAAATCAGTAGTCACCTTCAAAAAGAATGTGTGCCAGAATCTGACAGAGAAAAACATATCTCTGCCATGCATACGTCTCAGATAGATTCCACAAGCTTACTGCTGCCCCTTGAAGCTTGAAAAAAAAAAAAAAAAAAAAAAAGAGGAGAAAAGTACTTTGAAATCTAGAAGTTCTCACCCTGAATATAGGACTTTTGATGTACTTGGAAGTCAGCAATTCATTAAGTGTGCCATTTTGGTACTGGAACAACCTATAAAACATTTACGTCTCTAGAAGCATTTCTCATGTAATGACAGGAACAATGAAATATATCCATTTTTAGAATGCCATAAAAAGATCAATATCCACTCCAACCAACTCCCAAACACAGCACAAAATTTTATGGTACAGATGGTGCTATCTCAAACATGGCATTGCCAAATAGAAAAAGATCTATGACTTGACTGTATAAAGAACTTTCTACCTGTGACTCCCATTTGCCAGGGAGGAACTTCAGGGTTTCGGTTGTACTTTACTGCCTACTGGTGCTAATCACTCTGAAGGACCATTTCAGCCCTGCTGCTTAAGATATTCTGAATGAATCCAGTAAAGAGCTAAACTATACAACCTAAAACATTTTTTTTCAGGAGAAAGTTGCTTCAGTTTCAGAAATGACAGTTTATTAACAGCAGGAACTTAGAGGGATTCCTACTTGAACTGAAACATTTGTACTTTTAGGATATTGGGGTGTAGCATTTAACAGCCTCGCTTCCAACACACAAATAGTCTTACAGAGCTCAGCAAAACCCATTGCTTTGTTGCTTAGAGATTAGTTACTGACTTGTAAGCAGGTCTTGTTCTTTGCTGTGGGTTTATTCGATGCTTGGAGTCATGGACTTCCTTAAGCCCCTTTTTGAATCAAATGACATTTGTTTGTCATTAGATGTCTTTGAGATGTCATTCTTTTGGTTGATTTGATCATTTTCTATTTGGCTGTATTCTGCCTCCTCAATCTCCTCTTCACAAAAATGATCGGATTTGCGTCCAGTGTCTTAGCAAGCAGTCAAAAATGTCTCCACAAATCTTTGGATGTCAATACAAATGCCAAGAGTTCCAAAATAAAGGTACTCTGCAACATTTTAGAATGGCATTTTCACTTTTATTAAAAAAGTTTGCTCTTTTCATCAACCACATTTGCCCATTTTTACATACAGGTTTTAGCATCGGAGAAAAATGTGATTTGCAAAGTTAGATCTGATTAACTGTAGTGTGGGAGTTTCTAGAAGTCAAGATATCTGTTCAGAACACTGATCTGAAAAGGTTTGTTAGTTCTCAAATGTTTTCAGTCTTTTTGGCTTGCTTCTGCTCTCTCCTCATTTCTGCCATTTAACTCAATGTAGGACTTGCCGTAGTATGAACTCAGCCTGCCCTAAAGAAAAAAGATGTTTGCTTTAAACCATAATATCTAAGTAACAGTAAGAGATAATATCTTCATTTCATTATGCCGGCAAAAATGTCTGGGCCAACAAGACTGCCAAGACTCATAAAACTCTTCTGCGTCACTACCAATTTATTGGCATGAATCTGTCGTATCTTACTTTGATGTTTGCTGTTTTTGACTACAGCTCACACCAACATTAACTTCCTCTGATTTTTAACTCTCTCTTATGTATTTGGACACCTTTTGGTAGTGGATATTTTGGGATTGGTGTATTTTGTGTATTTATTTGTTTATTTGGAAATTGATGTAGGAGATTGTCTTTAAATTTGGTGTTCTGAGAAAGGGAGGATCTGTGTGAGTTGATAAGTACCTTTTTCCTCCCTTTTTCTTTTTAACTGTGTGTTTTAAGTGAACTTGGACTGAAAAAAAAAAGATAGGCTCACATATTTTCTTACTTGACACATAGTGCTTAAATGTCATTATTTCAGACAGTCTCTTTTTAAAAATAGACATTTGAATCTTCTGCTATGATGAGACCCAGCTCTCAGCTCTTTGTAGTACAAAATGCAATCAGCCACTTTCCATTACTATATAGTATGTCAGTATGACTTCATTCTTAACACAATTTACTTAAATTGGACATTTTGGCAGATGTGTCTATGAGACTAGGGGAGCAGAACTTCTATTAAATCATATCCTCAAACAATAATAGATTGTGCTCTAGATTTAGCTATGGGGAAGTTTGCAGCTCTGCTCATAACTTACAGGACATTATAGGATACATTAGGACAGTTTACCAGCAAAAGATTAAAAAACATCCTGATCGTAGGCCAGAAATGACATGCATAGATAAAGAATTTGATTTGTGATGGAGATGAAGGGGTTTACATAGCACAGCTACCTAGACAACAGGGGTCAGTAAACGTGTCCACTTGTAACAAGTCCAGTGGCACAGATGAGAGGAAGCGAGCAATTCTCTGGTGAAAAATGCCTTTCTGTTCTGCTTTGCTGGGCTCATACACTGCCCTCCTTTGGAGAAGTCACAAGTTCAAAACATGATTCTCCACTCTAGAGGTAACAAATTGTGCAGACACTGCGTTGTTTTTTTAGGAATGATGTTTGTGTGTACACATATTACGTTGCGTTTTACAGTAATTAAGACAGGCCAGAAAAATTCTCCTAGCACTGGAAATTGAAAGTGGTAAGTCTTACGACTATCTAAGGAATCTCTGCTCGTGATTTCAGAGCGGCTCAAGAGAGCTCAATCTCCTGCCTATACAAAGTGGGGCGCTTCTAGCAGAACCTCCTGGGCAGGAAGGCAGATTGTCAGCCAGAGACTCAGACTTCACCCCCAGGAAGCACTAGGGTAATTTTTGACACATGTTGGCTTGAGGGACAAGTTCTAGAACTTGGAATATTCTGGGGTAAATCTGAACTCATATTTCACATTTGTGCTTTGTTTTGCATCTTCTCTTTGGGGTTGTCTGTTGCTTCCAGTGAAGCATTTGATGTGAGGCTTTCTGTAAACTGATGTAGGGGTCAATTATTAGCATAAAGTTAAAAGTATCACTGGTTCCTAAAGATGGCATCATCTGAAAAAGACAAGATGATGAAATCCATTCAGTTCTGCAGATCTTGATTCCAGCATGAGCTTCACTAAATTTTCTGAGAGCATATGTGCAACCCATTGTAATCAAAACCTGGGATGATCAAGCTCTCAGTGCTATAGAAAATATTTTATGTAATATTTCCTCTTTTCTTGATTTCCTAATCTCTTATATCTCTTATATTCAAAGAAAAGAAACATAATGTAGCACTGGAAGTGTTGTCTGGGTCAGCAAATCAATAAAACACATACTTAAATTTCATTGACTTAAAACTGAATTGAGCAGTAACAAAGTACACAAAAATTTCAACCCTCTGAACAGAGAAACACTTAAAACATACTTGACTAATGAGTATGAATCAACTTGTATTTAAATACATCTGAATACTCATAAAGTCATAGATTAGAGGGCAAAAACAACCCCCCAAAAAATCAGAACACGCTTTACCAAAATTGGACCAGGAATTTTCATTCTAAATATAAACAAATAAAATAATATTATTTTAAATGGGTAATTGCTGGCCTGCAGTAACTAACAAAATACGTGCAAAAGTAAAGGGGAAATAACGATTACCCTCCTGATATGGATGGAGTAGCAATGCAGTCTGATCTCCCATGCCTTGAATGTCACTGAGTTGCATTGACTTTTCCCTTGCACCATTATCTGGTGAAAACTTAATTCCTGGCTTTTATCTCTCACTAGTGAAAGATGAACTTCAACAGGTACTTTCTATAGCAAAACAAAAACACTCCTTAAGCATAAAGGAGTAATAAAGTTATGACTTTTAGAAAAAAAGTAAAGAAAAAAATAAACAGAAAAGCTGTTTACTACTCTATTGCACAGTGCATTTTGAGCTTAAGAACTGGAAAACAGGAGAGAGAGTCTGTAACTGTGCTTGGTTTTGGTCTTTTAGGTGTTCCTTAGAAGGTTTGTCTTTAGAGCCTTTATTCTGTTTGTGCTTTTGCCTGCTCGGAATTGGAAAGGAAGAGAAGCAAGCATGGGTTGCAGAGCTGCAGGGACCAACCCTGCGCCCTGGTCAAGGGATTTCCCACAGGCTGGTTTTTTTCTTGCTACTTCCTCAGCGCAAGGTTGAGTATATATTCCTTCCTTCCCTTCCCTCACCACCACGCAGAAATGAGCCATTAAGATGTTAAATTTGCAATGAGTAAAGTTGCTGCCAACTTACATCAAACGGGCATTTGGCTCACTAGATTTACGGCTCATAGTTTGAATACAGCCCAGTAAGAACACTAGTTGACCTTTCAATGAGCAAAATCTGTTGAAGGCACAGAAAGGTTGGAAAGAGTTAAGGAAACGACTTGGGAATCAGATTTTGAAGGACCCAAAGTACCAAAAGGTGATTTTTCTGTCTTGGTAAGTTTGCTAGCCTCTGCAATAGTCAGACTTTGTGCCAACAAAGCACTTGTGTAGCTCTTTAACTTCAAGCACACAAGCCGCCTGACTGAAGTCAGCCGGATTGCTCATATGTCAAATATTGACTATATTAAATGTTTTGCTGGCTTAGATCCAACAGATGTTTATCAGGAACGGCTAATTTTTGAAAGAAAGCAGCTGCATTCAACAATAAAAGAAAAGGCCTACTGTGGGAAAATGGGAAGAAAAAAATCACCTGTAGCAAAGGCTGGGTGGGGATATCTGGTTTGATTAAAAAAAAAGAAAAAAAAAAGAAAAAAATCTTTAACAATCTTTTAGGGTGTCTCATTATCCCAAGACTTGCTTAGACAGAATTCTATTAGAGTCTGTGCCACCTGGGGCAGCAGAGCTGTTTTCCATCCATTCTTAATATAAATGACAGAAAAACATATTCAAGTTTGTCTGGGTATTTCCTGTGTTCTCGTTTTCTAGTACGGTAACCTATATTTAACTTTAAACATTTATAATTAAAAGCTTGATCTTTTCAGCTCCAATTTCTACTAACAGTCCCCTATTCATTTGAATAAGTACACAGATGGAAAGCTATTTTCAGATGGGATCATTAAGAGTAAGTATTGGCTTATATTTACTTCTGTGGAAGTCAGTGGGAAAATTCCTACTGATTTTTACTTAGTTTTGAAAAGCACAACTTCAGTATCACTTTACCAAGTGCTGTCCAGGTATAATCCTGAAGAAAGTAAGCTAAAATATTTAGTTAAGTATGACATAATACTTTCAGACCACACTTTTCTCCTTAATATGGGTACCCTGTCTGCACAGGCAGCCATATCAGTGTTAAGTCAAGGACTTCCTATGGATACAGCTCTCTCTTCCCTTCCCTCCCCTCCCCTCCCCTTCCCTTCCCTTCCCTTCCCTTCCCTTCCCTTCCCTTCCCTTCCCTTCCCTTCCCTTCCCTTTCTTCTCTCAGATACAATATTAGGAAAGAAGGAATTCAAGTAGCTTGTTTTTGCACTTGAGCAATATACCATTAACATCTGACTAAAGTCAGTAGATGATGCAGTTCTGCAAGAGCAGGGAAAAAAATGTGATCTTGTTTAATAGAATTATACATACATACACAACATTCTTATATAGATATAAATATATTGATAATTTCAGCATACTGACTTTTAATGCTTCTTTCCTGCTAGATTCAGGATGTTTTCTGCAGAATGAGGCTGTGGTTCCATGGTGATTTAAGCCTGCACATACTGACACGACTGCAAAATCTAACCTTACCAAAAAATATGTGCATCTTTCAGCTAAATTGGTTTCTGAGGTAGCTCATAACCTAAACTGTAGTAAAGCAGAAGATGGGGAACCCTGGTTGAAGGCAAAGGTACGGGCATGTGATAAAAATGATCAATGTCCAACCTTTACTGCACGTTTTTCACATGATTAAGTGATTAGTGGTGTGTTCTGTCAGTGTTGTATGCTGCTAATGCTGCTGCGATGCTAATAGAGTTTTTCTGCTAGGTCACATACTTAATGCATAGCAGGGCTGTCTTTCATTTATCAGTGTGTAGTTAGGCCAATAACTATCTTTTAACAGACATATTGCTAAAAATACACTATTCAGATGGTATAATTTCATAAATATAAATAAATATGATATATATTTTTTTTAGTTATGGATACAAATCATATCCATGTATATGTGGATACAAATATAATATTTAAGAGTAAAAAGGAAGGGGAAGGAATACATATATTCACAGGAAGATGGTGAGAGGTGCACTGTATTTGGTATAGAAGTATAGGAAACTAAATGAAACAATTCAGAAATTGTATCTAGCAATGTTGGATTTATCTGTTTAATTTCCTGCAATATTTTTTTTTCTTTTTGAGGCTTTAGAAACTGAACCTCACCAGTTATTTCTGTTTATTGTTTTCAATATATTTAGGTTTACAGCTGCAGCATAGTAGATATACTACATGGTTATTATGATATAAATATTTTCCCATTATGTTTTGAGATGCCGCTGTTTCCAGTATAACTTTTCATTGATTTTGCCTACCATAAGTATTCCCCTTCACCCTCTGAAAACTGAATTTGCATCAGGTTTCCTGAAAGTATTATGTGCAAAATTCAGACCAAATGAGTGAGATATATTTGCCGCCTCAGCTCTCCTATGCAACACCACCATCACCTTTTCCATAGGGTGGCTGATGGTTCTGATTTTTAACTCGAAACAAGCAATTGAGGCTCCATTTGAAGCAATAAATGCCCAAGGAAAATGTGTCAGGTGATATAGTTAAGATTACCTCAGTAATTTCAGGTTCAAATCTTGCATGTTCAAAAACAACTCTAAATAAAGTTAAGTCAGCTTCTGATTAATCACTTTTGAAAATAGAGACTAAGCAAGCTTTAACTGGATAATAGTTTTTGCAGTTCGATATGATTTAGCCCATTAATACGTAGTGCAGCAGTTCACAACAAGCGGGACTGAAAGTAAATTCCCAGGGAGGTCTTTCTTCTGTGTACCAAGATAAGCTTTCATATTTTGGTTGTCAGAACCTGCTCTTTACTCCTCTGTGATGTTTTGAGAAAAAATACGTGGTCCTATAAATGTCTAACATGACTCTGATCCTCCTTAACTCTGCACATTTCCATACTATCATGGGAGCCGTCATATCACTTTTAATACTTCACTACCTCATTAAAAAAAAATGCAGAGAATAATGTCAGCATCCCTGTTTTGATGAATGTTTTGAAGCTCACACCTCTAAGAGCACCTGAATAGACCATCCCTGTGGGTTGGTTATGCAGGAACCCTGGATCAGCCCATTGCAGGGTAGAGGGAAGCTCTCAGCACCAAGGTGGAAGGTGCAGCCCTCTGCAGTTGCTGTGTGTGTGGATACAATACTAGATCTGTGTGCTAATAGCTGACGAGAGGACGTGCTGGTGATGGTATCTCACTTTAGCTCTCCGGCATGCAAAGTTTGGTCCTATGGTGCTTTCCTCAATGGAACCAACGGTGCCGGGTGCCGCGGGTGCCTCTCTCGCAACGCTGGATGTGGGCGAGTGTAGTTCACCTGCTTTCCCACTCTCAATATGCTTTTGCGTCTCTGCTCTAAATCGGGAAGAGAGAAGTCCGTTTTGGGTACAGGAAGAAGGTAGATGTATGCCAAATCAAGATGTATGCTGAAAGAAAGCGCAGGATGATTACGAAAGACACAAGATCTGAGGGTGTTGTTCTTCTATACAGAACGAACTACAGCTCTTCACTGCAATGTCCCTTTCCGCCCTTTCTTCAGCACCAAGCCATCCATTACAAAACTCCTGCAGGCATTGATTCCCACTTCTAACACTGGGAGCCTTTTTTTTTCTTTTTTTTTTTCTTTTTTTTTCAATTGGGAGGTGGACCTATCATGTCTGCTCCTGTGCTGTTGTGCAGCTGGGGTGTTGTGCTCCTGGCCTCTCATCACTGATTTCAGTCTCACTGTGGGACTCTACATAAATGCATCTCTGGGAAGAATTAATTTATATTTTGATGATCAGTTAATCTGCATAGCTGCACTGCATACTATGCTTTGTGATAGCAGCCAGGGATAGTAAAATCCTGATAGCTCTACAGGCATTTTCAAGGTAACATGAGATGCCCTTGCCCCGGAACAATATCAGCTGTCTCATTAAGCAATTTGGTCAGTACTGCTTCTCGTGCGTGCCTATCAGCTGGGGCTTGTTATTGTGGGCATCAGATAACATGAGAAAATCCCTCATGTTCAGCTGTTTCATCAAAAAAAAAAATAGTTCTGAAGGGGGATCCTTCAGCTGATTTGCAAAATGTAGGTTACAGAAATGTGAAGGGTTCATAAGAGGATTCACCAAAGGGTAAAATATTCTAAGGCTTTAGACTTTTCCACCTTTTCACATTTTATTCTACCAAATAAATTTACTTTTAGATGAAAAGTACAAGAGGCTGCAGGATCTAAAATATGGAAGGCCAACAAGAAGCAGTGCTTATAATTTTAAACATTTTCTTTCTTTTCAGGTCTATTACTTAGCTGGAGTTGCAGATCTTGAGGGAAGAACTACCAGATTTTGGTAATGAGGATAAAATGAAACCTTTTTTCCTTCTACTCTCTTTTCACTTTAATAAAAACCTCTCACACATAGGCATTGCACAGCCTGTTCCATGACACCCTTTCACAGCCTCTTAATATGGATTTACACATGGGGAGTTACAAGTCCCCTCTTCAGCCCCTGCCTCCCACTCCTCTGGTTCAGCCCCAGCACCACAAATGCTGCTGCAGCAGGGCCCTGGGAATGCAAATGTGCGGGTACTGTCCCTGGCAATAGGAATCATCTCTGTGAAAACCTCGGTCCCTTAAAGAGAGAGGGTCTGAGGATACAGCACAGCCACTAGCGTTTTTATTTCCTATTTCTCTCTCCAGGTAGACCTGCAGGTTTCCAGGAGTTCCTTGTAGTGTTTTAGATGGATATACAGGGAGTGAAGAGACAAAAACCTTCGGTACCCACAAACTAACTCAGCTGCTGCTGAAATCTTCCCACTTGTGCAACAATTTATTGCATTGGTTGCTTTTTGTCCCTGTTTGAGGTGCAGGCTTATGAACTGAGAAACTCCCTTGATGCTTGCTGTGTATTGGCAGAGCTGTGTTGCAAATGAATTTGTCATTTTATAATGTAAAGGCCTTGGACTTCACTTTCTGTGAACTGTCTCTGTTGACTGTTTTCTGATTTTTGCAGCCTTCAGAAAAGCTACTTATTTTTTTTTTCCTCCAGGGATAGTTGGAGAAGTGCTAAATTATGTGGTGAGTTAAGTTTTTCTATAAGCAAGTTGAGGAATGAGGATGCTTTTGTTAAAGCTGCTTGACAAAAACAGCTGTTCTCTGTTAAGTGGAGCCTGCTACTGTTCTTAAACTGATTTTTTTTTAATTGTCACTACTACAAACTGTAGCTGGGACTTTCAAAAACTGAGCTGAGCACTGTGTTTCTGTCAACAGGTTGTAGGATGTGTCTGCACATTCCAACTTGCTGCGTTAGCTATTACCAGGCATTTTAGGATCTGACACACCATGCTCAAAGAATCACAATAACTGTGGTTTTTTTTTCCATTCTGCCCAAATTGCCTAGAATCTAAAATATTTTCTAATGTGTATATATATGCATACATATGCTGCCTGTTAAATTCCTGATTTCCATTCTTTTATTTCAGTTCCAAGAGAGTGTTGAAACAGAGGACCGTGTCTAATTTCATACAGGAAGCTACTTGTGGCAAATCAGAGCCCTCTTCTTCGCCTTGGGCTTCATTCAGACATACATGGAAGGCTTGTAGGGGGAGAAGTGCAAACCAATACAGAAATATCAAGATCTTGTCAGGGTAAACCAGACACAGACAAAGCTCTAAAAAGAACCATGACTATGGAGAGAGGGGCAAAGCACTAGGAAAACACGTGGTAAAAAAGTAAATCTCAGAGAGAAAAAAGCACTTGCGTTTTTTGAATATTGCTGAATATAGCTTATTAAACCACTCAGAGTTTGCGAGAAATCAGACATCTTGTTAGTTGCATCTCTTTTTTGTTAAATATTAATGATTTGGGAGATTCACATCACAAACTGCAGTGTTGTTTTATCTGGGAGGACAAACCATAGCACAAAAAGCAGCTAAAAAGAGGCCAAAAAGACAGTAAGTATCTCATCTGGTGATGTTCATAACATGGGGAAAAAAACAAACAAACAAACAAAACACGTGATAACTTTCAGTTGCAGGGATGCAAATAGCTAAATGTCATTTGCACAGTTGTTCTGGAGTTCCTGCGGGGCTGGATGCTCTCAGGGACTTACTGTAACCACTCAGAAATGCTTATTATTCTCCAGATAATGCCAAACTTAACTCGCCTGACAAATAATTTGCCTGTTGTACTGTATGATGACTTGGAACATCCATGTATTTTTGTTTGTTAAGAGATGCGTACTTGTATTCAGAGTTGTTTGCCTATACTTTACTAGTTAACTGAGCACACAAGGTATGAGGCTAAGAAGATTCATTGCATGCAGCGGGGGGGAAAAAAAAAACCACAACAACCAAAAAACCAGCAGAACGAATGTTAAAATCCAAATTCTGCTAGAAGTGGGCAAACAAAATCATAGATTCAGACTCAAACGAAGAAGCAGCCATTCTGAACATCTCATCTCTACTGAGGAGCACAGGAAGGAACAACAGTCTCTGTCGATACGGGCAGCTGGGAGAATCCATAATAATATCATATATGTTTGGTACGGAGTGGTGTGTCCATGTACATCCACATGCCAAGCAGCAGAGCAATTACTGTTGCTCACATCTCCATTTCATTTCCCTGGCTGAGCACTCCTGGGATTTTGGACTGCGGTTTCATTATTCACTTGGCTCTTCCATTGGTATTGTGCAGGTATCATTGGCTCTTAATGCTCCCATGCTACGCAGAAGAAACAATTTACATCCGAGTAGGTCGCTATGGCTACTGGCTACCTGACTGTGCCCTGTGCCTGCAAGAGCCAAAAATGAAGGTGCTTCGCAGAATTCAGACGAGGATAAACCACCATTCACGATTTTAAATCATAGCTGCACGTACTGCTAATGCTAACAGCACACGCCTGTGTGTTGGGTTGATTAGGTCCAGTTTCTCCCTGTTCTTGGATGAATTTTTACAGACTCTCATTCTCAGGGTTGCCAGCTGACTCCAAAGGAATGACTGTCTCTAGAGGACACTTTACATGACAGTGAGCAGATTAATTATACCTGCAAATGGTTTAAGGGGTAGCATAAAGTCTAAAGGTTTTCCATTAAAATTAATTCTGTGCTATCAGGAAATCCAAAATCCTACTGGATTGTCTGAGACGCTGTACTCTTTTTGGAGGAGTACAGAAAAAATCCCAAACTGGAACTAACACAGAAGGGTGCCAATTAAATGGGCTTCAGGTCCTCAACTTTCAGGGGCTCGTTCAGAAACACCAGCTGCGGTGCTTCGTAGTGCTCTGTTCTCTACAGGAATCATGCAGGCAGGGAAACACTATCATCCCCAGTAAGGAAAATGATGAAAACTGAAGTGACTCCAGAATGAGACAGTGAGTCAGTATCAGGGTCAAGACGAAAGCTCATGCCTGCCAAATCAAGCTGTCTCAGTAACCACCTCTGTGAAGGCAGTGGCTGCAGCATACTGAAAGAAATTTGACTGAGAAATCATCCCTCATACAAATAAAATACAGCTGAGAACCGGACTAATAACTATTTTGTCATTGCCGAGGAAATAACTCTCCATGAGCAGAATTTCAGAGCCGTACGCATTTTGTAAGAATCCTTGCGCATACGAGGAGACATTTGGCAGCGCGGTAGCTGCTGCCTCATCTGTCATTGCAAGCCGTGTGCGAGTCCTCCCGTTACGGCTCTCGGCAGTGAGACCCACGGGAGTGTTGAGGGAAAGCCTGCTGCTATAAAACAACCAAAGAATATTCTAGTGGTTGAAGAATGGGTTTTGTGTTCTTCCAACCACCACCTGTTTTCACTTAGCTATTATTCGGGGAGGGAAGTTGGAGGATTTTGAAGTTTTCCTTTCTCCCCTCCAGCCACAGCCAGACCTTTCTTTTCATGACAAAGCAATTCAAAACTCTTCTGACTGACCCCAAAATATTTTGCTTTTCTGAGTGTGGAGCAGTGAACATAGAAATATCTGTTTACTTATTTACCACTGAATTACACTGTTATGAAGTAGACTTTAAGAGTTTTGTTGTCCACTGTGGACTAAGATTGTATAGCTAAAGAATGTTTCCACATATAATGATATATTAAAGTGTGGTAAAATAGTATTAGATATCATTCACACCCAAAGACATGTACACAGAGCAAAAAGGTACCCAAACAAACCCCAACATGCTTGCTTGGACATCATTTTGAAAGCGATCCCATTAAGACTGAAGCTCAGGAATTAAAAACACATTTGTCCAAACTTTGCCATTATTTAGTCAAAGCACTTCATTAGATTCTAAGAAAACCCCTGTTGTGATTTAGCCCATGTTGGTTTTTCCTTTGTAGGGAAAGATTATTTTCATTGCCATGGCTGGAGCACTACCAAGACTACCACCGCTTGTAACAGGGGGTTAAATAAGACTGAATTTTATATTAAGGTAGAGAGAGCAAGGAAAATAGTCAATTTGACCTTCTATAGAAATCCTAACGGAGAACACAAAGGGGAAAATAGTACACACATTTTTTCTTCTTCTTCTAGCAGGTCATCTCCAATTTTGTAGAGTTTACAATCAGGTTTTGAAAGCACCTTAAGCTACAGCCATTCTACTTGGCTACCTTGATAAAATCTTAGCAAATATTGTCACTGCTTTTGACCAACGGCCTGGCCATAAATGGTCTTCCTGTTCTCTTGACCTTTCCCCATAAGAGACTTTTCCACCTGGGCCTTCCCTCACCTCCCACAAGGGGTTTGATCCCACGGGTTTGCCCCGTGCCTAGCGCTGGAAGAAAGAGGCTTCCACTTGCCCACCATAAGGATGGAGGGGGCTTGGCTGATTCAGAAAGGCAACACTTTGATTTTTTGAAAGTGCGGTTTGATTTTAGCAACAGGAAGAAGTGTTTACAAAGACCTACTAAGCCAACTTATAATAAAAGGGCTACATGATTCTATTTTGGTTTTCTATCCATCTGGAAGCCTAATTTTTTCTTCAGAACTTGCAAAAAGCTTCCTTCTGATTGCCTCCATTGTTTCCAGGAAGAATTGTTTTTGAATGACCTCCATCAGCTCTACCAGGATGCTGCTTATTTGCAACCATCGCACTGCCTTTCCAGTGTTTTGAGTTCAGAAGCCAAATGGTTAGAAATATTTGCACAGTAAATCTTCCTGTAACCCCTCCGTGCCATGCGATCATTATCCTAATGATCAGATAACAATATTAAATTATTGCAGTACAGCCTGCCCTGGTTGCTGTTTAGCTCATCCTAATTTACGAGTTGGGTTGTATCATGATCGTGTGTCTGTTCAAAGCATGTACCTGCCACGCTTGTGAGAAATACTGCGTACCGTAAGTCGGGAGGGAAAGGGGGCCTTGTCTGCCTGTCACAAATCTCTCAGGCTCAGCAAGCATGACTCAAGCAGCTCCCCAGAGCCTTCATATGTATGGGAAGATCCATATTTGCATGATCATGGTTGTGGGGGGAATGCTGTGCTCCCAATGCATTTTATCGCACCTTACAGCCTGCCTAGCACAGGAGAGCAGTTTGCTCCCAGGAAACACCCTTCTGTTTCAGGACACAGCTTTGACCAAGAGCCTTGGCCTTGACCTAGAAGACACTCAAGCCCAAGCACAGCAGCAGGGCCAGCACGGCCCAGGCCACCGTGGCCATGCTGCTCGCCGGGGGGACGCTGACCAGCTGTCCCTCGAGTGAGGTGTCTGCAGGCCCCCTTCTGCAGCGGGTCTGTCCCCCACACTCCTTGGGGCCGCGATGAGAGCAGAGCTGTGGCTGTGGAGTCAGCGGTTCGGAGACAACACGTCAGGTTGTGTCAAACTGGATTTCCACTGAGGGAACAGCTGCTTCAACTTTGGCGAGTTTCCACATGAAACTCTGCTAAGTCACCCGTTCCTCACTTTCCTTTCAGTGCAAACCATTACAGTGTTATTGACAGGGCCAGGGAGCAGGCCAGTTTCTGCCTCCTGACTACAAGGTATTTGAAGAGGTCATAAAATTTATCTGATTCCTTCTTCATTCGAGGGTCATTGAGCCTCAGACCCACCAGTGCTCCTGCCCTGCCTCCTCTGCAGAGGGCACTTTGGGATCAGCTCTGGCAATTAACAGCAAGCACAAGAACACGGCAGGGACGGCAGCCAGGCAAACCCGCAGCAGAGCAGGGCTCAGGTGTGTGCACAGGTGTCACCAGCTACGCTCACCCTGCCTGTTTATCCCAACTGTATGGATAACAGTGGAGGATCCTAGTTTGGTGTACAGCCTCGGTGCAGAGAGAGAGACGGAAAAGCAGCATTTTCCAGCTGTTAAACAGCTTACATAGTGCAAATCCGTTTTTAAGGAAAGCGCTCCGCCGAGGACAACGGTGCATCCTGGAGACACCCGCGGGCGCAGGGGCCTCCTGCAGGAGAGGGACACGCTGCCAGCAGGGCAACACGGCGGCTGCCGAGGCTGCGGAAATCTCCATCAGAAAGGCTGAAAGACCTTGTGGCAAGCGAGAGGCACGCTAACGAGAGAAAAACAAAATAAAACAAAACAAAACAAAACAAAACAAAACAAAACAAAACAAAACAAAACAAAATAAAACAAAACAAAACAAAGCGCCGTGTGCCCGCGGGCCCTGCGAGGCGCCGCGTTCCCCCGCGAGCGGAGCCGCCGGGCCCCGCCGCTCCGCGCGGCGCCGCCAGGGGTCGCCGCGGTGCCCGCTCCGCTGCGCTCCGCTCCGCCGGGCGCCGCGCGGCGCCTCCCCGCGCGCTCGGGGGCGGGCCGGGCCGGGCCGTCAGGTGACCGGCCCCGCCGCGGCGCTCGCTGCCGCCGCCGCAGCTCAGTCGCGCTCCCCGGCAGCGGCGGCGCGCGGATTTAGCAGCCGGAGCCGCCGCCGCCCCCCTCCCCGCCGCCGCAGAGCGCCGGCCGGCCGGCCCCGCTCCCCTCCGCCGCGATGCTGCCCCACTTGGCGCTGCTGCTGCTGGCCGCCGCCCGGGCACTGGAGGTAAGCGGGGCCGCGGGGCGGCCGCTGCCCGCCGCCCTCCGCCGCTTTGTCCGCCCGCAGCCGCCGCGCTGCCCCTCGCAACAACGGGGCCGCTGCCGCCCCGCGGAGCCGCCGGCGCGGGAAGCGGCGGGGTGGCGCCGGCCCCCGCTGCCGCTTCCCCCGCCACGCGTGTCCGCGGCGGGAGCCGCCCGCGCATCCCGCGCCTCGCTGCCCGCCGCCGGCCCCCCGGCCGCCCCGCTCGTGCCTCCCCGCAACTCCGGGCGCCGCCTGGCACTGGGTGTGGGGCGCAGGGGTCTCCCCTGGGCGCCGCGGGCTGCGTGGGGGGAACCCCGTGGGCGCGCTGCGGGCGGCGCCTCCCGCGGCGGCCGCGCAGGGTGCGGAGCCCCAGCGCCCCCGCGGGGCCGCGCTGCGGGGCTGGCGGCGAGGGAGGAGCGGGAGCGGCAGGGCAGGGCAGGGCGCCTCCCCCGCGCGCAGGTGCGGGGGCTGCCCCCGCGGCGGGAAAGGCGGTGCCTTCCCCCCTGTGTGCGTGTATATACATTATATATGCGTACATATATATATGTGTGTGTGTATGTGTGGGGAGAAATGTCTGTACGTGCGTGTGCGCGCCGGCCCGGGGAGGGAGAGGGAGGGCTGGGGTCGGGCGGGCGGCGCGAGAAGATGGCGCCGCTGCAGTGCAGCAGAGGCGCCGTAGCGCGAGCTGCGCCCGCGGGCGCCGCGCCGCCCCCCTAGGTGTGCGGCCGCCCCCGCCCCGCCGGTAACGGGCGCCCCCCGCGCCGCCGGTAACGGGCGCGCCCCGCCGGTAACGGGCGCCCCCGGGGTAGCCGCGGCTGCCGCCGCCGCGGGGCGGGCTTGGGGCAGGGGCTCGCCGCCCGCCGCGGTGGGGAGGAGCGCGGCCGGGGTGGTTCCCCCGCCTGTGGAAACGGGCTGCGGAGCAGAGTGCGGCGGCGCTGCCCGAGCGGGGTGCGGGCAAGGCGGGGGAGTTGCCTGCTGGTCTCCTCGGGAGTGACGGCGCCCCTTCCAGCGGGGCCGTGGGCTGGGAGTGGGCCCAGGGCCGGCGCTCACCCGAAAAGCCTGGGGGTAACACCCTGCACACGGCGGGGACTTGCTCTCCCCTTGCTCCCCTCGCAGAGGCTGCACAGCAAAATGAAAAATACCTCCACCACGACATGGTTTTGCGAATGAGGAAACCGCACACATGTAAAGAAACCCAGAGGTTTCAGGCTTCCTGGCACAGCGCTCATTTGGACTTTATCAGCTTGATGCGGCTGTTTGTTGTGTGTGTGAGGGGATGAAATCTCTGCCTGAGGTGTTTGCTTGAGGTTTTTATTTATTTTTTTTAAAAAAGAAAGCTTTACAAAATAGACATTTACAAAAAAAAAATTTACAAAAGAGTGTTTAGCCTCGACCTTAGAGGGGCTAGCACTGCCATCCGATCGCTTTACACCCGTCTGATAAATACGTAACGCAGGTGTGCCCGTAACGTAGGTGAAGCTGCTTCTGTGGGCAAAAGTACTTGCAGGAAAAGCTCCCAGATTTCCCATGGGAATCATCCTGGAGAGAGGCCTGTACCTGGAGACATGAGGGACCCAGCGCTTTCAGTGGCGCTTGCCGTTCACCAGGATAGCCGGGTTTTTCAGTGAGGCACCCTTGCCTTGAAACGGCTGTTTAAGCGAGCACTGATGCTTGCGCAGAAGCTTTTGGTTTTGTTCTGGCTCTCTGTGCAGATATGTGAGATTTTGTGCGTGCCTTTTGGGGTGGTTTTCTTTCTAACGCTTGGCAGTGAGGTATAGCATTCTTATGATTAGGCCCATGTCACTTGATATTCTTACAGCTAATGTTTTGAATAAGCTATTGCTTATACAATACAAAACTATTCGATAATAGGAATGGCATTTGTGCATTAACTGCACTTGAACTGTCTCTGTGTGCTCATGCATTGAAACCTCAATGTTGGTATTAGGTTCTCTTTCAGTGTCCTTTCTGGAAATTAACGTTTCTCCTGCCATTTTAACAAATGCTTTCTGGAAAGCAGCAGAGGACCTATACTTTGTTTTCAGGCGGAGTTGTATGAGAAAGAAGGGATAGTCTGAACACAACAAAAAATCTAAGTTGCATGTGAAGAATATATTGTAAAAATTCCACGTAGATGAGAATTTATGTGACCCTAAGGGAAATCTTCCTTAGTGCTTTTACATACACATTATAGTTGTTTAGTATGTTGCTTCTTCCTCCCATGTAGATCACAATTCTAGGGGACTGGAAGTCCATTGGACAAGAATTCTTAGCATTTGGGAAGTTATCACTGAATAGCTATTTTTTAATTAAATTTCTTCTCAGTAGTTTTGAGTAGATAATTGAAATGGAAATTACTCGTCTTTATGAATTTGAATGAATAATCCCAATTTATAAATCATTGTTTCCTTTAACAACATATTAGTGGGGATATCAAAGTTTCTGCAGTTCCTTTTTTGCTTGCTGCTGTTGTCCCATGTTCATAAGCAAAACTATAACTGTAGCAGTAGTTGATGGAAATCAAAGGATTCAATTTGTATTTTACAAGCTGGACCTTGGAAAGTTAGTTGATTAAAAAGTTTATTGCCTAGCTTTTTTTTTTTCCTCCATGTTATGTGGTTTTTACTTTTTTTTTTTTTTCCCCCTCCATTTATTTATTTCAGACACAAAAGACTTCCTCCATGCTATTTTTTTAATAATTACTTTGCATTCTGGAAAGTTAAATAGAAGCTTTTCTTTCATTTCTATTCGGGTGCCCTTGAGTTACTTTAGCTGAGATTTTTTTGATTGTTTGTTAAAGGATCCCTTTTGAGCTTCCCTATTTAAAATTCTTTCATGACAGGAGACTGAGGTGTGAGAGAGAGAAGCAGGGCAAGCATTATGGATTTTGCTGCACGGTCATTCTATATTTTCTAAGCAAAGGGATCAGTTACTTCTTCATAGAACACAATTAAAAATATGAGGGAAATGATAAGATGTTGAGATTATTTTATTTTATTTTCCCCCCTGGGGTGTTTGTGATAGACACTGGTGATCTTTCTTGATAACATTTGTAGAACTTGGAGCTTAGGAAAATAGCTTCAGGAATAACAATTACATGCGACTGCTTGGTGAATTGGCAGCTCTGTTTTTTTCTGGACAGAATAGTTTCTTGAAACTCAGAAAAATAATTAACACAAGCTGTTGGATGTGGAAAATTAGTCAAGAAATGAGCTCATAGGATCACAGAATAACTCAGGTTAGAAGGACCCTCAGGGTGTCTCCAGTCCAGCGTGCTGCATAACATCTTGGCGACCTGCTCCACTGTTTGGTTTGTTCATCTCTGGTTTGAAAAATGTCTTCAAACTCTTGTTTATTTTTAAGATATTATCTATAGGCTTACGTTACATAGGTGATCCTTAGTTCCCGCAATGATTGTCTTTTTGGCATCTGTTATATCTTTCAAAAAATTATATAATGACTAGAAATTGGAAAAATGTACTTGAGTTTTATGAAAAAAAATTAATCTGTCACTCAAATATACACATGTATATAAATTTATGCATTAATATATGTTAAAATTGCCTGATTTGTATATGTACATATATACCTATATTTTTATGCAAGCTATATTAAACCAATAGTTGCTTATATACCCAGGCGATGAAGAGAGAGAATTCCCTTTTTTTTTTTTTTTTTTTTTTTTAAAAGGTGTATATATAATAATTTATTCACTGAAGATGCCAAGTGTGCTAGTATGGCTTTAATGCTCAAGTTTAGAGCTCTGTGTTACTAGGATTAAATTCGGGGGATTATGGTTGTGGTGGTGGGGTGGCGGAAAACACCCCGTAGTGTAAGATTACAAGCGAAGGAAAAATGGGGAAAAAATGCAGTACTTCCTGTAAGCTTCGTTAACTGTTAGAATGTGCATTTGGGAGAGTTTGCAACAGTTCCTGCTAGTCTGAGAGCTGCCAAGATTTGAAAAGAAATGTAGATTATAATCTTGAGACCAGAATCCCTCTGAGACAAAGGACATTTTATAGAAATAGGATATTATTTCTGGATCTCTTTATTTAAAACATGGTCTTATGAGTCTTTGTTCTTAAAATTTGATCTGGAGCTGTCCTTTTTCCTTGACTTTTCAGATACAATGGGATTTCTTTTTGGTAGTCAAAAAAAGTAGATAACTAAATTTCAGATCAATGTCATACTACACTGAGTAGAGGCAGATACATTAGTGATTCAGTCACTAATGTATCTGCCTCTACTTCAGTGTAGTATGACATTGATTCTGAAATTTAGTTATTATTTTTTTGATTTAAAAAAAATCCTGTAGAAAACTACTCAATTTTGTAATTTTGAATTTAGGTGCTCTGCTATAGATTCCAGAAGATCTGAAGCTATATTTAGTTTTGAAAAGTCTCTACCCTTCCCTCTGCGAATTTAGTTGCATAACAAAAGAGAAACCAAATAAATGGATGCGAGAGTCTATGTCCAAGGGGATCAAATTGATAACAGGCAATTAGTATGTCTGTATATGGGTGTTTAAAAGAACCGATCAACCTCAAACTTCCCTCTTATGGAGGTTATGTGATTGTCTTGCTGCTGTGCTTTTTGAGAGAACAAATATTTGGCAATGTATAAAGAAATTATAAAACAAAGCTAAATTATTGCCGCTTACATATTTTTCCATCATGTGAAAGAAACGCCATGCTATGTAATTAACATCAGTATCTTGCAGTGCTTCCCAAAATTTGCTTTCCTAGATAACACACACATCTGTTGTTTGAATGTAACATTGAATGACCCTTTTCAGAAGAGGTGACATCCTTAAACCCAGCTACTAATTGCATGGACACTTTCATAATTGCGTGTTGCAGGTTTCCTTCCCTCCATCCATTGAGAGAAATAGGAGAGTAGAGTGCGGATTAATTAAAGTCCAAATGTGATAATGCTATAAGCTTCTACAGCAAAGTAGTAGGACTGCTGCATTGCTGTATTTTCTTGATGGTCCTTCCAGCAAACTTGGGAGAAACTGATCTCGTCTTAAAGACTTAGTATTAATGGAGACATATGGACACTGATTCCAGAGGCTTTCCAAAAGAAGCAAAAGTTGTCAAGTGATGGTGTTTCATTTGCTGCTGGGCAACAAAGCTTTAAGCCAGACATGAGCCTCAATGTTCATTTTGTCTTCCAGTTTTGTCTTTTACTTGATCTTTTTAGACTGTAGTTAAACACTGCTGGTAGTGCATCTAGTTCAGGAGCTGACTCTAGAAGTTACTCTTCCTGCTTGCATCAGTGGTTAGCCCTCTCTGAGCTGAACTTTCTCTTCTCTCCTTGGCCTCTCTTGGAGCTGTTTTTATTACACTACAATATTAGAACAAGCGTCACCTCTTTTTTTAGTAGGTCTCTGTGCTTCGCTAGGATATTGTGGTCACTTTGTCAAACAGATCTCTACAACAGCTGAATTGGCCCATCTAAAAGCAAAGACAGCTTTTTTGGGGTAAGAAACCTATTAAATCACACTTGTCCAAGTTAATTTAGCAGCATTTAATTGAAGTTTTGGCCTTTGCGTTCCTCTGGTAACCTGCAGGAGTGGATGAGTGGATCTTTTCACACCTGAACCGGCTTTGTTTCCTGACTGTTAAAAGTTAATGTCAAGTCAATGTGAAAGACAAAAAGCCCCAAGGAGCTACATTCAGGGATGGATAGCTCCATTCAGTTTCTGCTGACCTATTTTAGGTTAATCCAGATAGGAATTCCCTGTTCACCCTTCTAGGGTTTGCCCATCCCTAGAGTAGAGTTTATCTATTCAACCACAGTAGATAACATAGGACAGGAATGGGGCAAAACTAGTTGTACCTGTTAGTAAAAGCATTTAAAAATTGCTCCTTTTCAGAGCAGGCTACCAGTGTGGCACTTTGCTCTTTTTTTGTTGTTGTTTTTTTGCATGGTGCTAGTTGGAATTGCAATTAATAAAGCATAGCACAAATCTGATAGAAATTCAAGATGTTGGGAGGATAGAAGAGCAAAATTCCATGCTGTGTTTTGGGAATTGGATTTGTTTGGGAATTTGCTTCCATTGCAAAAAAAAATTTAGCAATTTTATATGTAACACAGATTTAGGTAATAAAATTACTTCTTGCAAATACATACAATCTGTGTGATTATTTTTTTTCTTATGGTATGGGTGAGAATTACCTCCTTGTGCATCTTAAAAATTAGAAATAGCAGTGTCCGTCAGGCAAAGAAGAAAAAGTGCTAGGAGAAGTATTTTGGAATTATTTCCAATCTCCTCGTTGTGTTGTTATCATGTCATCTTTGTGCCTGCAGCAAACATGCTCTTTCCTTGTCAGTGTGTTGTTGGAGATTGCTCATTCCGAAGCTCTGACTCTCTTGTGCAATCAGTATTTTTCTGTATGTTATAGGCTAAGAAAAGGATGCATTTTTCATTTTCATTTTCTTTCTCAGGTGCAATCACGTATGTTTGAGACAGAAATAGCCAACCTAAGTTCTTGTTTTCATACTTAGTTATGCAAATGTATCTGTAACTGGAATTTTGAACTGGATCTGAAATGTGGAATAGTGAGGTAATAAAGCAACTTCATAAGTTCCGCTTTCTTGTGGTTTGAAGAATCCCGTGAAAAATTATATTTCCTCCCTGTCTCATGTCTTGACATATAGACAGATAGAAAACGAAGAACTACAGCAAAGCCAAAGGTTTGACAAGCAGCATATCAGAAAAGTAAGTTTCTTCTACGCTCTGAATGGCTTCTAGGATTCCCCTCTCCCCCTGAAAAAAACATCTTTGTATACAAATCCCATATAATGTCTGTGTGTTTATGTTTATGGCAAGAGAAAATACAGTGTTACTTAGAGGATAGTAATTTGAGGAAGGAAAAACCTTCTGTTATATATAACAAAATCGCAGTGGCTTTAAAATTACATTTCTTTTTTTGGTTATTTTATTTTATTTCCCTATAAACATTTTACATTTTTATGTGCTATTTTAAATGATTGACTGAATACAGTATGGGAATTGGGCTTTTTTTTTTTTTTTTTTTTTTTTTTTTTTTGCATTCACAGTATTAGTGAGAAACTAGGTCTCTTACAATGAGTCAAAATCTAGCTCTACTTAGGTTGTTTTGGAGTTTGTTACCTACTCTCTTGCAGTTGTTACGTGGGCTTTTCTGTCCTCTGTCCACTTCAACTATGAAGTGGAGTAAAATTGCTTTTAATGACGCTGCTTTTGGCATCCTGATTTCATGAGGGAGTTCTTGCCCCAGTTCTGACTTCAGCCCAGTGAAGTTCTAGAAGGAAAGTTCTGACCTGCTTAATAACAAACTTGTAAAACTGAGAATTTTGGAACTCCAAATTGTCATTCTTTTGTCATTCAGAATTCAATCGCAAGTAGCTTGCTAATTGGAACTTCCAGCTTCCAGTTATTATTTATTGAATGATTTTATTATTCTGTTATTTTACTTACTACCTTTTATATATTTAATTTTATGCAAAAGGTTAAGAACAAGAGCTGGAAACACTAAATAGTCAAAGATCAAGTAAGTGACCCAGTATACACGCATGTTTGAGAGGGTTTTGGGGACCTCTAAGGTAAACTGTCCAGACAACTGAAGCCTTGGTTCACTTCTGTGTGGATTCATTTATACCCTGTCTTTGCCTTCTCCTTTTCATTTCTCATAGTAGAATAATAAGCTTTAGGATTTTTTTTTCTGCTAGCCTTATGGTCTGAAAAGCTGTTTTCACTTTTTAATAAGGCTTCTTAATGATCTCTCAAAAGCAGAGATCACGTTGCTGAGCCGTTGAGGTGCAGTGTTTCTTCTGCCACTGCTCAGTGCTCGTCTGTTTGGTTCCGTGCTAAGTGACATCTTCTGTAAAACTCAGGCCATCCTTGGTCAGAGCAGGAGCTGTTTTCTTGCTGTCAGTGGCCAGGACTGGGTGACTTCTGGGGAGAGGTGTAGACGTCTGCAGTGGGCAGCTCTTGCTGAAAAGGTTTTTTTTTTTTGTGTGTGTGTGTTCATCTGCTCTTACCAAATGTTAGCACTGCAAAAAGATGCTGAATTGCCAACAGGGTTCATCAAGTCTGACGGCGGGGGAGGGGGCTTTCCTTTGGGCAGAATCTGAAGTCTTTCCTAAGGTGTTTGCAAGAAGATGGTGGGAACCACTGAGCTTCTAAAGGAAACAAAATCTCTGATAAACACCAGCAAAAGGTTAAATCAAAGCTTTTTACTTTGAAATTGCAGTCTAGACTAATTCTAGAATTAGACTTGCATGAGAGTTAGACTTTGTTAAGCAACTTTAGATTAAAATTTAAATTATAGTTATAAATGAAATTACTAAGATTTTTTTCTAGTTGAATTTAATAAAGTTTTTTTGTGGGAAATGGTCAACAGTATTGGAGATAAAGACCCATACTCTGAAAATTAGACTCACCTGTGTTGCTTGGCCCATCTGACATGCCCCTTTCACTTGTGTGAGACTGCACGTGCTTAAGTACAAATATGAGCATAAGTGCTTGTGCTGTTACGGATTAAGAAGATTCATCTCTTAATTAATGAGAAGAAAAAGCTGCAATTAATCTGTCCCTAAAAGGAAACCTGCATGATAAGACACTGCCCTGTACTACTTCTAGGCATAAAGACAGCATATGTTTGGTACAATGCTACTGACTTGTGAATCTTAGCCAGTGGGTAGGAGGCTGACTGTCCCAGGTTTGTTTTAACACTGATGTTTGCAGCTGATAACCAAGCAGTTTTCTCATTGCAGCAAGGGTTGCTGAGATCTGTAACATGACTATTTTTCCCAATATTGGGCTCCATCATGATGAAGAGATTTGCCTGTAATGTGCAGGACATCTGATGCAAATTTTCTCAGTATCTTTGGGTTTAAATTTTCTAGCCACCTGCAGTTCCCACTGACTTCAGATACTCACCTGGGCAAAACACAGTATGGTAATGGTAATTTGTACAATTATAAGAGGCATTTTGGACTTGCATACAGTAACCTTTGCTGGATTTATGGAAAATGTTATTTGCCTGTTGATCTCAGGATATGAATGTTGGTGTTATTAACATAAAGCCTCTGATTAAGCTTAGGACTCTTTCCTTTTCTGTTATGGATTGGCATTTTCTTTGAGAAATTACTTAATATGATTTTTGGGTTTCTCCAAAAGTTATTTTGCACTAAAACTTACGGAAGTATTTGAGGACACAATTAGAAAGTGTCCAGTCTTATTTTAAGTTACCTTGAAGAATATGCAATATGTTAAATGATCTTAATCCTTTAAAGGGAGCTTGTTTGATCTGGGTTTCCTGTTACTCATCCTGATGAAACACAAGACCGTGTTTGGAGTTTGAGGTGGAACAAGACTCCAGGAAGCAGGGTTGATTTGGCACATTTCCCATGCTTGTATGTACTGTGCAGAGCAAGTTTTGAAAATTTATCTGCTTACAGTTGTCTTTGGTCCATGCATGCAGTGGCATGCTTAGCTCTCTGATTTCATAAACAGGAATTTTACAGAAAGGAAAGAGGAGGGGGGAAAAAAGAGTTTTAATGAGTTTGTGGGGTTTTGTGTGTGTGTGTGTGTGTGTGTGTATTTTTGACTGAACCTGCAAAAGAAAAACATATGGGAATGCTGATCCCTGAATAGTGTGTGTTATAGGCAGTGTCTCATGGGTGTTTCCTACCAACTGAAGCCTATTTAAATGGTCAGCAGAGGTTTTTGTGCTCCAGCTTAATCACAGCCTTCCCAGATTTTGTGTATGTCTGCCGATTTATTTTTTTACGTATAGAGAATACTTTTTTTTAGGGATTAAGGTATGTGGAATGTGGGACATCAGAAATATAAAAGAAATCAAATTTAATGCCATGCCTTAGATGTCAGTACCTGCCATGGGAACTAGGCTTCTGTCAAAAGCTGAATTTGTCCAGTGAGATGAATGAAAACTGAAGTAATTGTCAGTCTCTTCGTGTAGCTCGTTTTGCCCTCGCAGTATCGCTTGTTTGGTTCGTAATGTTGCCTGAAGTCTGTTTTCTTGGAATTCTTGTTATAATTTGCTCCCTAAGAATATTTAAGGAGACATCTGTTTTCCTTCTCTCTGCAGATGATTGCAGTTCTCATTCTACAGCTTGCTCATGACAGCACTGATGCCTCTGGGGTCAGAGTGTTTCTTGGGTATCTTCCATACAAATGAAAATTCTTGTTCTTACTTACTCTGAAGTCAATAAACTGTCTTATAAGCACGTTAGCTTTGTCCTCAGGTCAGTGCTGTCTCTCTCAGGTCTTTTTTGGTATTCAGTTGCTTTTGTCTTGCTCTGGTACTTTGAAATCTTGTTTCAGCAGTAACATGGCAGTGCAAGATTCATCTCAACCAAGTAACCAACCAAAGCACGTGTGTTAGCACTTCTGATTTGAGAAGCAAATGGTGCAACCAACTTTCTAATTAAAAGACTTTCTAATCATGCTAGCAGCCACCTCACTGGTCTACTTAAAGAAAACCTTTTACGCTGCTTTGTGGAGTGTGATGCTAATGCCAGATTGGGTGGTTTGCTGAAGTCAGTGAGAAGGAGCAATATAAAGCTCCCTGGATGTTTCTGGTAAGCTAGTGAATCTCCAAAGGATCAAAAGGGAAAGTTGGGAGGAGGTCATACAATTACTACTTAATCCTATGGTGTTTTAACACTCCTTAATTGAAAAGCCTGTGGACTTTTGGTGAAGCATTCTTTGGAGATACAGCCTTTCTCCACTGCACTTGAGTTCACAGTACAGCTTGCATTAGGATACAAAGTCTTATTGCTAAACCTGGTGCTGTAGAACTCCGGAAGTGATGTGTTTTGGAGGAAAAATGAATAGAGGAAATATTTTAAGTCAGTTGTTCCCATTACTTCAATAACATCTTACAAAAGCACATAAAATTCCTTTGAGAAGTATGTTAGCATTTTCAGTCCTTATGGCATGGAAATTGGAATGATGTCAAGAACAGCTTGAATTTTGTATGCCACACTTCTGCCATTCTGTCCATTCTTTGAAAGGGGTAGGGAGACTATGTCAGCTGGGGGCAACCCACCTGCCCCGTTGGGTTTTAGCTTTTCAAGTCTGTAAGGATGCTAAGAAAGTTTTTTTTTTTACTTCCTTTTGGTAGTTGAAAAGGGCATATATAATCTAAAACAGCTTTAGGAAGAACTTCATTTAAAAGGATTTTTGTTGTTCTCCAAAGGTTACATAAATAAAAGGTAGGAAGGGAGTGGTTATAGGTAATTGCAAGGGTAGGATTCCTACAACACTCTACTTTCAGGGACGATTTAGATGTGCAAATTGGATGTCAAAAAACAAGACTGAGAACTGACACTTAAGCTGAGGATTTGGGATTAAACTGAATTTTCCAATTTTTATTTGTCCTAATGGTCTATTTTAGTTTGCTTGGAAAATTTTATCCTGCCTCAGCCTCCCTCGTTTGGATCTGACCTTAAATGTTTTTTAATAATAATAATTAAAATACTTCTATTCTCTCTACTTAACTCCCTGTTTGACTTTTTGTAAAAATATTCTTGGAAGGGCCCAGATTATTTCTCTCGTCTTTGACGGATGGTATGTATTGTCTAATGCCCTGATCAGCAAATGTGGCATCTCTTTATCTTTTTTTTTTCCTCTTTTCTCAGTCTACCTTTAAAAAACAAAAAGGCAAGAAAGGAAGGGTTATAATTGCATTGCTTTCAGAAGCAACATTCTGGATATGAATATTTGTTTGTAGCACAGTATAATAATGCAGCTTGCGTTGTTTTGATTAGCTACTCAAACGTGCTTGTGATAATTGCCAGATCACCGGCATTTACTACAGTCATCTGAGTGTTTGTTTTTTTTTTTTTTTTCCTAGCTCTATTCTGTCTTTTGAAGCATGTTGGAAATATGGCTAGACATAGCTAAAGAAATATTAATGAAGGAGAGTTTTTCATTTAAGTGCTTTGTGCCATACTAACAAAAGGGTTACTACGAGTTTCATAAGGAAATTAAGAGACTGGAGGCTAGATGAATTTTATAAACATTGGCTATAGATACTGCATTTGATATTATGCACACAGGAATCTTAAGGTTTGTTCTTTGTTTTAATAGAAATGTATGCTTTTTTCTTGTCTAGGTGGGTTATTTATACATACATATATATAAATACACACACATATGTGTATATATACACACACATACACATATGTGTATGTATATATATACACACACACATATATATAAATAAAATATACACACGTACATAAATCTTTAACACCTTCCCCCTTTCCTCCTGATGTATTTGGTAGCTGAAATTATCTCCAAAACTAGTTCCAGGTTTGATAATGGGTTTGGTCACCAGAAGCTGTCCAAACTATGCAGCCTAGTAATGCTTGGATGTACACATTAAGCAAATATTTGATAATGCTGAGTTAGCTGCCAAAACACACCCAGAGAGGTTTCCCCTCTTTCCACCCACCTCCTCCCATCATTAAGGAGAGGGAAGATGCATATACTTATAATGAAATTACATGCCTTTCTTGCAGTGACTGTCACTGGGAAGCGCAATGGTCGGGACGTGCCTGCCTTGCTCTGGCGCTGGGAGGTTTCCTTGCTTGGGTTCCCACTGCTGCCTGGCCTCGGATGCCCCTCTTCGCTCCTGTGGTCTGAGCCAGGCTTTGGCTTTTCTGCCCCTGCACTGCAGCCTTCCTGCTAGACACAAACTCTTGTCATCATTGCCTGCATCCTTAGGAGCTGGGTGCTCCTGGTAGTTTTGAGCAGTTGCTATGGATTTGAGGGAGCCTTTTTACAGCTTTAATTCCAAATCTGCTTATCCTGTAAGGCAGTGGTTTTCAGTTTATCAGCACATCTGTGGACTATTTCTAATAACTTTACTGGGTCTTTGCCTTTTCAAGTGAGGGGTTACCATAACTTTAGTAACTTCTGCTTCTCGTGTTGTTCCCTGAATCCTAGTGTTTCCTGTCTACTACAAGTAATGTGGCTTCAGGGCCCGTGGCCAGAAGATCAGGTTTAACACTGCTCACTTAAAGCTTCTGCTAGGGGCTTGAAATGACCAGCTAGAGCTAAATAGGTGGCTATAAAGAGAAAAGTTCAGTTTGAAAATAATTGTGTTGAACGGAAGCAAAAAAGGTAAATAAGGAGTCATTTGGGGAAGACCGATTAAAGCAATTCTTATCCCTGATGAGGCAGCGACGCTTTCATTAAATCTATGAGCACATTCCTGCAAGGGCAAGGTCACATCCGGCGTGGGAAATGGATCTGCACGGCCTGAGGAAATCCACTGAGCGACATGGGGCTGCTTCCAAGCTTCCCTGCAGGGCCCTCTAATGTCAAGGGTTTCGCTGTTGCTGCTGCTTTTCCTCCTCTAAAAGAGCAGTGCAAGAGCAAGAGTTTGGAGTAGCTGCTGTTTTCTGTTTCGGCCCCGAAGCAGATACCTTACAGACGCTTGGGAGTCTTTGTGTGCTGCCTTTTGATGTGGGCTGAAGCTGGCAAAGCAACCTGTATGTGAGTGCATTTTTAAGCCTTGCCAGGTCCTCTTTATTTTCAGAAAACTGCTAGCTACAGGTGGTTGGTACCCACAGGGTGGGAATACAAAATCTGTTGTAGCTGCTGAGGTGGAACCTCAGCCTCGCCTGAAATGGCACCGCCTGTTGCTGTGGTTGTGCTCCGTGTTTGTACTTGTGCCTTGGTGTGTATGCCCACATAGGCGCCTTTACCGTGGATAACCACTGCTAATTATGGCAGGCTGCAGAGTTGTTGTCTGAGTCACATGAGCAGAGCTCACTGGTATCTCTAAATTTGCCTTTGCTGGCTTGAGTGGAAGGTGCAAATTGAGGATCATCCTCCTCATCTTTCCTTCCCTCCTCCTCTCTCTTAAAACCCTCCTGCAAAATCTTAATTCTTTAAGTATGCTAAACCTAACGTTGGCATCGAAAACTAAGGCCTCCTGGCTTCGTAAGTTTGGAGTCCTTGTCCTTGACTGCTTCAGATCCCCACAGAAGCCCAACAAAATGCAGCATCTATAGAAAATGAAAATGTTACCAAGTGGGAAAGTAAATATTATCCACCTCTGAAATCTTCATTTTTGTAAAACTTGGTGAAGATTTCCAAGAGTCCATCTGTGTTTCCATGCTTTCTTGCAGAAAGTTGTGTTGCTGATAAGTCGCTTTACTATCCAATACTATGCTATTATCTCCCCTTTCCTGAGCAACTGAATATTCTTCAGTCTTTATTTTCCACTGTAACTGGTCCTAACAAAAACAGGTTTAGATTTAGCAGCACAGTTGAGAAGTCCAAGCCTGACTGTGGTGGTTCTTGATCATCTTCCCATTAAAATCACCTATTTATTCATGATTAACTTAAATTATTGTCATGCTTGTATGGGCTTAGAAAAGTGGGTGCTGATGTGAAATCATTGGTGAGGTATGTGCAGCCTTTTTCTCCCAAAGAAGTGTTGAAATATTAATTTGTTAATAATTCGATAATTAATAAGCATCGCGTCTTCTTTTTTTTTCCAGGCAGAATGACTTGCAGAGTTTTTCTGTGATATGAAAGTAAAGACTTCTACACTATATGCTACTTTTGTCTGTATTTCTTAAAGCAAAATTAACTATGCTATCTCTTAATATTTTCCAGCTATGTGTGTGTATATACATATGCTTACATTAATACATAAGTTTAAGAAGGAATATAGCTATCAATTTCTGATGTATTTTCATAAACTTTTTCTAATGAATAACTCTTATCTCTCTAAATTTGTGAAGTGTTCTTGTTACAATTTTCACAACATTTTTATGATCAGAGGGCTCGAAATGAGATTTGAGCAGAATTGTAGTGGACTTCTGGCAGCAACTGATATAAATTTTTCACAACATGACACTCGGAGTGCAAAAATAATCAAGCTACCTGATGCAGAAAGAGTAAGCTGTGGTCACAGCTAAATAATTATCTAGGTGAGTGGCAGCTGATCTTCAGGCAGCCATTGATAGGAATAGTCTTGGTTATTTTTGTTTTTTTTTTTTATTTTATTAGTAAATTCACTGTGTTTATTTTTCTGTTTCTTAATTGCCTAGACAGTTTCCCATTTTAGACTTCCAGGAATAGGGCATAAATGCGTATTGTGTATATTCTGTATTTCTAGATGCCTAATACTCCTCTGTTAAAAACGTATCACCCCTGTAAATGGCAGATACCTAAGCAGTTGAGTTGAAATAGATTCTTGTGAAAAATGTTGTCTCGGGATGAAATGACTGGGGAGAACTGCATTCTGCGCGGCATCGAATCTGCGTGTGAGCGAACGTGAGCAGCGCGCACACCCGCGCTCGCGGCAGCCCCGGCTGTGACGCAGCCTTCCTCGCACGCTGCGCTTGCTGGAAGAGCGGCTCTGCCTTGCCTGCGACTGCAAACGTGTCAGATTGACAGCCGTGCTGCTGGGCTGGCCTCTGCTGCGGGTCACGGCCTTAGGGCTAAAGGAGCCTGAGGAGGGGCAGCTGTATATGGCAGTTTCCATTGGGCTGGCAGTCATCTTGCAGAACGAACGTGGTATTTTCCAGAATAAAGATAAAACCTTGGTAGTTGAGGGGAACTGGTTGACAAAATGAAATGGCAAGCAGCCATTCTTGAATGAGGGCTAGATAGAAACCTGAATGTCTGCCCATCTTGGAGGGAGACTTCTTGACTCTTCACTACTGGAAGTTTTGTTGGAAGTTACTTATCTGAGGGATGGTCTCTGGATCTCTGCAAGTTCATGGGAGCAGAAACTGCAAACCAGGTTCGCATAGTTTGTGTTATATGAATAGCATGAAATTGTAAACGCTGGGTAATGATAGTCACTGATACATTATTAGTGGGATGAGAAGACTGAGGCAAGGGATTTATGCAGTAGTCATGTTCAGTTTATATATAACAGTTTGCACCACTGAGCATTTTCCCCAGTTAGATTTAAGTAACCTAGTGAAATCTAGACTGGATGAGTTAGATTGCAATCAAGGATATAGAGAAACAGATCTGAAATTGGAAGACAGAGAGAATGTTTGGCTTAATAGCTAGACTCCTAAATCTAAATACACTGCAATCTGTGTATGAGAATACTTCCTATTTATATTTCACCTTGGCTTTTAAAGCATCACATGGGAATGTTCATTTGCAACCTCAGCACTTGTGCTAATTGAGGATATTACTCCACATTTTATGGTTGCGTAAAACGAGGTAAATAGCATCAGTCACGTGCTCCAGTAGGCACTGGCCTGGTAGCAGAGCAGGATGCAGAGATCTGAGGCATCTCCAGACTTTCAAACCTGCCTAGCTCAAGGAAAGAAAGACCTTATATCCAGGCCATCATCAGAGCAAATCATGTCGATAGGAGTGATCACAGACAGCTAGTTTGGGTGTGGAGGATGAATGAGTGTGTCAGCTTTGAAGGCAAGGACAGATCTTGTCAGCTTGAGAGTCTTTTTTCCTTTTCTTGCCCTTTGTCTAAGTTCATTTTAAAAGAAACCTTGAGGAAACTTCCTTTAACAAAAAATAAATAGAACATTGCATATAAGATTATAAGCTGTCCTTAAACTTGAGAGTTTTTGCTCGAGTCTTCCTCTGGGTTGCAGTGCTTCTGCAAGAAGGAAAACTCAAGATTTCTCGAGTTAGAGAAAACTCTAACTAGTCGATGCTTTTATAGTGGGCTTTATTAGTACCTGGGCACTTAAAATGGTCCTCTCTCTTTTGAGAGAACAAGGATACTTTATCCAGTATTTATAGAGTGTTCTTTTTAGACAAACAGCGGCTGTATTCTTATTTCTTTTGTTTTGCTTGGTTTGGGGGTTGTGATAGATGTAAAATGCTGGAGTCAGGTTTGTAGTCAGGAGTAATAATAAAAGAAGCAGTCAGAATTGAGCTCTTTGCTGGCTTGTGGCAGTGTTTATAGCACTGTAGCTGTAAAACTCAAAGTGGCTTGCCCAGTTGTCACTTTAATGCAGCAATCAATGCTACATCTGGACAACAGGACAAAGCAGCTTCTTGGGTAATATACTGCTAATTTCCCTATCTGCCAATTAATAAAAGCCTAATGGTTCAGATGTTACCGCTATACGTAGCTATGTGCTACTAAAAGAAAAGGCTGGAAGAATTTTCAGATGAAAAGTAAGCCTTAAAACTTGAAACTGGGTGGCTTTAGTCTCTCTGTTTCTTTGCTGTAATACGATCTTTCTGTGAGCACTTAATTTTCACGAGTGTATTCAGAGATGATGCCACAACCAATTGCTCAATGTCCTGAAATTCTCCTCTGTGATTCATTTGGTGAGTTTAACCCATTCTCCTCACTTTCCCTCCTCCATAGCTACCTCAAGTCTGTGTCCAGAGCAATACTGCTTAAAACACTTCATTTTTTTGAGTGTCTTTTGGGTTTGCTGAAATGAGATGCAACCTCGGGTGGTAACACTCTACAGAGGGCTACTGTCCTAAAGTTTCCAGCGCTGATTGAAGCTGTGGGACTGGAAATGTTAACAAAAGGGCACAGATCTGCTTGCTCCCTGCTCTTGGCCCTGGGCTTGGCTTTGCCTTTTGCAGTTCTAATTACTCGTTGTTTTGCACACTGCCTTTCTCCTCACTGCAACGGGGTGTTAATTGTGCCATTGCTGTATTTCATTTTTGCTGACCAGTGGGTTTTAAACAGACTTGCTCACTAAGTTTGTGTCCTGGAAGCTCGAGCTGAGGCGCTTGCAGATTCCTCTTAATCGATTTGGCCTCCGCATGACCAGATCAAATGGTTTTCAGTGTGATCTTGTTACAGTCGCATCCTGTAGCTTATTTCAAGTGTTTTGATACCCGCTTACCCACAGACAAGTTTGTTTTCTGCTTGTTGTAGTTCGTTTGTGATTAGACTGAATGGAAAATTAGAAAACAGGATAGTATTTCTGTAAAAATCCTGGTGCGCGTGTACTGCGGTTGCATTAGATTGGTAGTTTAAAATGAGCTTTTTCAGCACTTTGCCCTGCTAGTCTGATAATAACCCATTCCTCTATTGAATTGGTAGGTGAGTTCATGGCAGTAATGGTTTTAATAAGCTGCCAATTTTGGAAACTGATGGTCCCATGCTTTGCTCTTTGGAAAGACAACTCGCATAATCTTGTTATTTAGATAAATGCAGACTCTGTTCTGATTTATAAACAGTCTCCACAGCTGTAGTGGCAGCTGGTTTTGTGGGGCAATAATTGTTCTGTCCTAGGGAAGTTAGTGATGTTTCTAACAGATACTGTGCTCATTTTATGGAGAAAAATGTTTTGCACTTCCATCTGTGGATTTGTGGCCGCTATCAAGTGGTCATGTGGGAGAATAATGCCAGCTTACTCTTTAACTTGTGTCCTTGGCAAAATGGCTGGAAATCACTATTTCTAGTAAATGTCACTGCTGTATGAAATGGAATTAATCCTTCCCATACTGATATATACAGCATAGCAATGTGGTTTGTGCAGGGATGGGAAAAGAAAAAATTATCTCCTTTTTTTCCTCCTTCTTGTCTTCCTTCTCTTCCCTTCTTCCCCCCCCCCCCCCCCCATGTTGCTGAAAGAGGTAGGTAACTTCCAGTGGCAATTTCTGGAATTGGCTCTTGACAAGCCGCTTCACTCTGGTTGTTGCATTTATTTTTATGTTCCTTAAAGCTTTGTTGATGTTTCAACACATCCTGACTTTGTGGTTGCTCTGCTCTACTAAGTTGGTTTGTGGCAAATCTTTTCCAAAATTAGATGTAGTACCTGAGACTGAATAGTGGTAAAGGCATTGTATAATGTTTTCATCTTGCATTTCCTCGATTTAAATCTGCAGGACTTCATGCATAAAGTTTGAAGGTAAAGCAGGTTAAAGGGAAGAAGCGCTTTCAAACTTTATTCCTGTGGAAGGGAGTAGCATTCGAGGTTGTGATGCATGATCAAAGAGCAGGAGACATGTATGGCATGATTGGCTCTGCTGACTTCAGTGCTATTATGTTACTTAACCAGTTAGTAGTGGCATCTTATGCTTCCTGCCTCTAAAATCTTTTCATTTTTTCCCCACGGTTCCTTATCGTTTTAGCTTTCTGAGATAAGAATGAATGGATTCTTGTTGAATGGACCTATTGTTGTAGACAGGGATTTTATTTGGACAGTTACTCCTTTTTACTAAAAGCAAGAAAAGAAACAGCCTTTTATGGTAAAATGGTTCCTTTGATGGTTCATTATTAACTATTCTTTGTAAAGAGAGCAGATGAGCTATTTAAGTTACCTTTACACACATGCATTTTTTTTTTTTTTTTAAGTAAGATGATGTAGTAAACAAATTGCATGTGTAAGTTCAGAATTAAAATGTCAGCCATATAGCAGTATTGCGGTGCATTTACATGTAAAGTGTATGCAGGTACAGTGAAGGCTGTGCCCCAAATACCTATGAAGAGGCACGGGATTTAAGGTCAGGCCTATCGGCAGTGGAATGGACTTAATGGCCATAAGCATAGCAGGGTATTTTTTTTGCCTTTCCTTGATACTTTGTACTTTGAATATGCTCGTTGGAATCCATAAATGGTAAGTAGGAATAATAATGTTTGCGATTTGATGCAGCAGCAGTTCTTGTTTGCATCGCCCCTTCTCTTGAGGACTTGTCTCCTCAGAGGATACCATGGTGAGCAACCATGCAGGGGTACCTTGCTCCCTGCTTCCCTAATCCGGGCACAGTTCTTGGCCCTTCAACTGATAACCTTGCTAGCTGGGTTCGCTGGCACCTCTGTGGCTGTTTTTCTACTCTATTTCCCTCAGTGTGGAAGTATTTTGCCAGTAAGCTGAATGTTGCTGAACCTAGAAAATAAATTTAGGGTTTTCCTTTCCTTTCTTATGTTTACATCCAAAACATCTTTGTTTTGCTGTTCCTGTAACGTATGTTATGCGAGCCCAAGTAGTGCAGGAGCTCAAACACTTGTTAATGCTTGAAATGTGCCTGTGCATATAATCATATGTATCCATTGCATGACTATTGAATAGATTTATAAAGTCTGTTTATTCAGACTAAGTTCTTTTGACAGACCTTAATAAAAAGTTTGTGTTAAAGAGTGGATGTGTGTTTTCACAGCATGTATCTGAGACACAAGAATGTTGTCTGACCTACTGACACAATTGATAGTGACTCTATGTGTGAAGAAATGGGTTTTGGAAGTCCCAGGAAAATAGACCAGAAAGATCTTGTTGTGTGACCACTCTGAAGGTTTCCAAACATTAAAAAAGATGAAATAAAGATCATCTACCTATCTTTGAAAAAGCTGAAAACTGGTTGCCTGGCATTTAAATAAACCTGCATTTAATCTGCTTTGCAATACCATGAGGCAATAAAGTATGTTGTAGTTTTGTGCCTTTTCAGGCAAATGTACTCTGCATTATTATTAAAGCCATGAATATCAAAACCAGTTCAGTATGAATGTGTAAGGACACACCTGGTGAAAATTTCTGATTAAACTCTTGGAAACATATTTTAGAAGATCTAAAATTCTCTTAGTGCCTTTCATTTGGAGATTATTTCATCAACAGGGGGAACAGATATTTGCTAGTGTCAGAAAATGTTGAGGAAGAACGAGCCCTATGTGGTAATTTGCCAATATTTAATGCTTTTTGGTGCCTGAGATTAGATTGTGTTTTATTTTTTATGTGTAGCAAGTCTCTTTATATTGTGATCTGACACAACAGAGTGACTTCTCTTATCAAAAAGTTTTCCCGAGTGGATTTTGGTGTAGTTTTGTAATGGAAGCAGGGAGCTTTTGCAGATGCCCACAACATGCACTGAGCCTTCCATTAGGAAGTCAGACTGTGTAGAGGTTAAGTGTATAAGACCAAGGTAATGACCATTGGAAATTTGCTCTAAACACTACATAATGCTAACTGCATTTATCTAGAACAAAGAAAATGTTATTCTTATAGTTTGTGTGAAATACTGGTGTTCTCGACTGTCATTACAGTATCTCTTAACCTTATGTTGTTAGTTTAGATTTGATTTAATTTTCTGGCTTTATGTAATGAAAGTAAAAATGCATTTGCAACCAAATAGATGCTGTTCTGGTTATACTCCTGGTTCTAGTTACACCCCTGGTTACCTTGAAACGACTTCTGCTCTCAAAACGGTGTGCCAATGCACTGAAAAAGCCAAAAATAATGTGCTGTTAGTGGAGAACGTTCTCTCTTTTGGTTGGTGGAAGGAGCGCGTAATGTACATTGACTGAGATTGGAAGAAAAAAGAAAAAGCAAGGGAAAAAGTTAATGTAACCATACTAATAAAATGGAAAGCAGCCATATTTGTTGGAATGAGTGATTTGAGGGACACCTCATAGTTACTGCATGTTATATGTAATATATTTGTGGGTGTTTTGCCAGTAGAAAGCTCTACCTTCAATGGTGTGCTTGCTTAACCTTGAAAGTTAACTGTGCTGCCTGAGGTAAGAGTTGATAGCTTATTTCTCTACTCTTTCCTCCTAAGTGAGCAGAAGAGAGCTGCAAAGTACTCCTGCATTGTTGGTGTTTGATAGGATTTTGTATAGCAGAGCACCAGGCACAGATTCCTCCTCCCTGGGGTTTGCAGAACATGTGACATGGTTCTCCGTGGGCAGTATGGCTGTGATGAGTGCGAGTTGGGAAAGAAGGGCATTATTTCTTTATTGATGACAGGAGTTACCAGGATGCTACAGCCAATGAGTTATATAACGGCAAGTCGTTGTATTAATCTTCCAAATTATTCATTCAAACAAACAAGCGAAACTATTAAAATACTAGTGTTCAGTGTAACAATAACCTAATGGGGGTATTAATAAATGAGAGGTCTTCATCCTGCAGTACGTTGTTCCAATATGGTTGGAAAAATAGGAAGTTTTTTTTTTTTTTTTGTCTTGGGAGTGTGCTATTGCTTTAGTTTTGTGGCTTTTTTTTTTCTCTCTAATGAACTGTGGTGATTTTGGTTCACATATTGGTCAGGAAACAGCACTTTGAATCATATCTTCTCATTTGGATCAGTTATTTCATATCTGATAAAGATAGTTAACAAAGAATAAGACTTCTCATTTATTTTCATCTTTTGAGGGTCTGAAAATACCTCAAAGTTCATTTTAACCTCTCTTTCATGTAAGTCTGTGCCATTCAATTAGTATAGATTTGAAATACTCCTTAAGGATTTTCCTTTTGAGCCCAATGCTTTTCATGAGATTTCAAATAAAATATGTATGAGCATTTCTCTGCCATTCCCGCTGTTATCAAGAGTGAGAGCAGCTGCAATTAGTGATCTGACCTAGCAGAGTTCTCAGAGTCCTCTCAGTCTATCTAAGAAAAGCAAAATACCCTACAGAATTTTGGATTGGAATTCACCTCTTCAATCAATACCTCTGTTCTTGTCTCAGTGTATGTAAGCTGTAGTTAACTGTAGGAACTGTGTGTTGTCTTCATGAAAGAGCAAGAGTTCTAAGGTTCAAAAGAGGTTTTGTATTAATCACTACTTCTGCATGTTGGAAGAAAGCCCTTGGATTAGACTCCCGCAAATGTAAGTAACAAAATAACGCAGTAGGTTTGTGGTCCACAGTGCAGAAGAGTACAGCACACTTAATGTACCACCATGCATTGTAGGCCATGACACTCCATAGCGCTCAGTGAGACTCAGAAATCCAAAGCTCACAACAGTATTTGCAATATTAACGGAACAAGGTGGGAAACATCAACAGTGTTGTGCTGTTTTTCTTTGAGGTGAGATTGTAAGGACACAACATTGAAAGCCATCAGTGCTCCCACCTGCTACCAATTCTCCTTTGGGTGAAGGAAATCTGTATGGAAGAACTTAAATGAAGAACCGAAATGAAGAACTTAAATGCTTTTAGGCACTACAACAACTGTTCTAAGAAACCGTGACTAGAGCTTTAAAATTTAAGGTATGATTCAGAAAAAAATAAATATTTCTCTTTGGCATTTTCCTTCATATAATGGGTAATATGGCTTAGAGGTTTTTTTTTTTTTTTTTTCCCCTATCCTGTGTTGCTTCAATTGCTTATAATTTTTTTTTTAATTTGTCTTCAATTTTGTAACATACTTTGGAAAGTCATGAATTTACCATAATTAGCTTCCTATCTAGTTCCTATGTCCCGTAATTCTAGTTTTGAATATTTTTGATTATTTTTTCTAAGGTGAACAGTGGTCTTCTGTAGAATAACCAACTTGTAGAATAACTCTTCCATTTTCTTATTTCTGGTCAGAGGAAGGTGGAGGAATAAGGTATGAATAAACTTGAGAGGTTATGATACAACCTATAACATAGTATGGTAGCGTAGCCTACTGAAGAGTGTTATTCTGTCTTCTCCTCCTCCTCCTCTGTGATCTCAAGTGCTGGGAAGGAAGAGGTGCTGGAATTTGAGCGTTAGCGCAGTGACGTAAAGTTCTTCCCTGGACTTGTGTAGCATAATAGCATTTAGTGAGCAAAAATGTGGAATGTACAAATTGTAAAGTGAAACCTGAAATGTGTCCTGTTGCAAGAATGATGGAATATATCGGTTTCCTCCCAAACTGTAGAATTGTTTGCCTTTCTCTCTTATGCAGTTCTCAAGGTCTGTTTCATTTTTATTTAGATTTTAATCATGAATATTTTATGTATGCAATAATGGTAGACTTATTTCTTTTAGAGGCAGATGAAATTAAGTGAACAGTCTCTAGAAGCAGAAATTGGGCAGCCAGAAAAATGGCTCTCACTTTGCAACATCTGGGCGTAGCAGCCGAGTTTGAAGGCTGGACCTTTCTATAAAGCGCGGTGTGGTTATTATAAAACATACGATAATACGTGTGTTTATTGTGAAAACTTGCACTGAGCATGGAGTAGCTATTCAGTGAGAGCAGTTGGGTACTGAGTGACAGTAAAAAGCATGTGTCTTGTATAACACTAGGGGTCTTTTGAATAACAAATAACCCGGAGTGCTCTTTAATAGCACTTTAATAGCAGAATTCTTTGTCCAGTGGCATTTGCTCTAGAGGATGGGGTACGTAGGAGCGCTCTGTTAATATAATATCCTCCTTGCTGCAGCATTCCTGCTGTGCAGAGGCAGAGTCGGATACATATTTATGGGCAAAAATTGAAGGGTTGAACCCTAATTCAGCTCAAAACTTTATCAAAATTTGTCCAACACCTATTTGGCTCTGCCATTGGCAACTACACTTTGGCTTCTGCATTTGTTTTGAAAGTAATTCAGCTAATTTGCTGCTGTTTAAATGATCAGCCTCAGAGTTTCACATGAAATTGAGCTGATGCAGAGTCTAGGTCCTGCATCGCTAGCAGAGCTTCAGCACTCAGGGCCATGGTGCGTGTGAGGGTTCCTTCAGCATGACGGCATGTGAGGTGAGCAAATTCCTCTGCTAAGCAAGAGCCTTGCACCTCCTGCCCCTTCTTGGGGGGCTTGTGAAGTACACTAGGTATCTCCTCCACTGTGCTACCAATTCTGTAGACTTGTTGCAGTTAGTTCAACAACTTAGTGTTGCTTTTCTGCTTCCGCAGAATGGTACAAGTTTCCTTGACCAATAGAATTTTCCAAGTCTCTACAGAGTTATTTTTCAAGGAAGTCTGTTTGGGGAAAAATTGAATACCCCATACATCTAACCTAATTTCATCAAAGTAATATATTGTGAAAAAATACGGAAAAAAATAGCAGTGTGAAATATCAACCATGTAAGAAGGGTGTTTTGTACGATTTTAGAATTTATCTTGTTCATAGTGCTTATACAAGGGTGTGCGTGTGTGCACTTTTATTCATTTATTTTATTTAAAAAGCTACAAATCCAAACATTTAGGCAGAGACAATCAAAATCATAGGGACTCTACTGTAAACTAAATTTTATGATTTGTCTATGTAGACATGTCATATAGGATCTAGAAGGAATAAAAATGTTGCTACAGAGGTTATTTTTAGTAATTTATTTCCTTCTTTTCTCTCTTACTTCCACAAAGCACTTCTAAATGGAAGGTTTAATTCCATAGATGTTGAGTACTAATACATTTAAGGGAAGTGGGGTAGTCTCTCAATAGACAGCATGGCCTCCTTTCATGAGTAATGCTTTTTTTGTTCAGTTTCAGCAGGGAAAATCATTGTTGGGGGGAAAAAAAATTCATTAAAAAGAGGTGCAGAGATGTCATACAGGTGATTTCTGGTAGCATGAGATGCTTATGCAAAGCACTAGAAATGTGATGAACGAGGCCTGAAATTACACAGCAAAAAGAAGAGCTACTTCAAAAGGCATCTTGAAAACTGAAGACTGCTAGTCTATTAAAAATAAGTGAGTACATTGCAGGACAGTGACATTTGAGCTGTATAGCTTATTTGAGTAACTGACATTGCTCAGATGCTAACTTGTTTATCAAACTTTCAGTCTAAAGGTGTATTTCAAAGAGGTTTTGACCTGACAGATGTGATTCAAAGTTGCTGTGTGGAATGTAGTCTGGCTCTGCATGCAGCTGTTTTTTCCTTCTGACATCCTTCTAATGTACATACACATCTAAGATATAGTTTATACCTTAGGGCACCCTTCTTCTTAATATAAATGAAATCTAGCCTCAGATTTTAGGGGACTTGTATACCTGTTTTCACTCTGTAGCTTAAATTTCACAGGAGAGAGTTTTATGGGAATAATAAGAATCTGAGAGTTATTACTGAGGTTGGAATAATTCTGTAGTCTGAGATGGTGATATGAAAAAGACTTTCATATCCTCTTTACTTAAGATAAAATAAGTGATGGTGACTCTGAGCATGGAAACAGAAAATATAATGCTACAGATAGATGCTTTCCAATTAAAATAAAATAGGGTGACCATTTTTTCTTCTAAAATTTTAGTTTAATTTTTAAAAATAATATAATCTGATCTTGTTTTAGTTTTGTTTTATGGCTTTCTGTGATTAGATTTACCTGCAGCATCGTAACATTTCTGCATGCTTGGATAAGCTAAGAGTAATAACAACCTTGTTCTGTTTAATTGTATGATTAAAAACTTGTTTCCTTGACCTCAGTCACCTGCTGGATTGCATCTTCATTGTGTTCAAAGCAGGTAGAGGGTAATTAATCCTGACAGTAGTGTTTGTTTTTGTTTTTTACTTTTTTTAACCTGCTATTCCTGAACAAATTATGTTGATACATAAATGACCATAGACTTTCAAAATCTTGGGAGCACTATTGTCTTTTTCTCACTTTTTTTTCTACCTTCTTAATGCATTTTCTCATCAGGTCATAAAATCTTGATGCTCTAAAATTTTTAGCTCATGTTGCATTTTTAGTGCATGTTGCTTTCCCTGCCATCCCAGATAACTGCATTTGCCACCGTTTTCTTCCTGGCAGAAGGGTGGTCGCTGTGAAGTGCAACTAAACTGAGGCAAGGTACCTGCTGGTTGAGTAGAGCTTGTGGTCGTGAACGTGTTTTGGTCACTGCTGTGGTGACTAATAAATGCAGGTTACATAAATTTTGAGTATGGAGAAATAAATCCAAGCTTGAAGGGGCCAGGCAGTCTCTCAATATAATCTAGAGGAGTCCTGCTCCTGGTTTTCACACGCAGACATCCTTCAGCTGGGCATTTGCTATAGCCAGGCCTTGTCCACCACAAAGTGACAAACCTGAACAGGCAGGTCCGAAGCTCTCTTTGTGCAGGTTGTCCAAACTGCTTGCACTGTTGGTCTAGTTATGCGCTAAATTATGTAGAGATCGGCTGCATTGTGTTCAGGGAGCTTCTTGGAGATGGTTTATACTTATTGCTTTATTTTAGTTGCATAGGAAGCAAACGGATGTTGCTTTAGTCAACTAGAAATGTCAAATGGCAACATCAAACTGCAACAAGAATGTGGTAATGAATGTCTGGATGAACTGCAGAATGGGGTTGGGAGGGTGGCATGCAACTCCTACGTGCTTAATCATCACTGCATTTGAACATTTTTCAATTTTTACCTTCAGCAGAAGTTGTTAAACCTTCAAACTGCGTTGTCTATTGGGTTGAAGGGCTGGAACTGATGTTAGGTTTAGAAATGAAAAGCAGAGAGATACTTTATCTCCTAAAATAAGGAGGACATTTGTTCTTGAATAAGGTGTGGGTGTGGAGATTGTTCTTTGAAGTAGTCTTGAAAATAGCTGCAAGTGGAGCAAAAGATTTCAAATAAATTCATTTTGAATATGCATGGCAGTTGCTTCAAGTTAGTGTTTGCACAATAAAAACAATTAAAATCATAGAAGCAGTCTTGGAAACTGCTGGGGAATGTTTTTCATGTTTTGGTGTTTATAGAAACGGCAGATACAAGGTCCAGTGCTTATTTTTCATGTTCTGTTGTAGTTCTTATTTTAAAATTAATAGCATAGCTAGCTGGAGTGAAGTTATGTAGCTTTGGGCTTTTGACAACAAACCTCTTGAGGCAAAATCTTCCGAACGTGCATTTGCTCAGTGTAACCTTAGCTGTGAACAGGGGCTGCAGTTGTTGAAACAGGGATTATGAAGCACTATTAGCAAAGAAGTTAATTACATTTGGGCTTGCAGAAGACAATGACAGGAAGAGAGTATGAGGATAGGATAACACTTGCTGCCTTAAATAGCAGTGCTTAACTGGAAAAGGCCTGGAAGATGGAATAGTTAGGCACTGAAAGAATCCTAATGCTGCTTTTGTTATGGCAAAATATTCTCCTTTTTTGATTTTGTAATTAGATAAGCTTCTTTTAGTTCTAAGGTCTCTGCTACAGGAATCCTCTTCTGAGGGTCTCAGAAACTGTATAAATTGCATACTGTTTTGCAGAATCTCATGTGTGCTCTTACTTGTGAAGCATTTTACCACCTTTCCTCAAATGTATTTGTTGAATTTTCAGGGCTGGAAGTGGGGAAGGCAAAAGAATCTCTCTACTGCTTTTTGAGTTGGGAAGAAAATAAATCACGTCCCCTACATCCTCGTTCTTTCAGAGTTTGCATGCTGTCTTTTTTTTTTTCCTGTATTTTCTTTAATTTGACATTTAAAAATCAAATAAATATTTGAAAGGACTACATTCTCTCTGAAATGCAAAAGTCACCCAACGCACTTATTTAAAGACCATCTAACCAGTAATTAAGCTGCTTTGTTTGGGTGTCTCTGCCAGAACTTACCTTGTTTTGTCCTAAATCAAGTAGGCTTGTGTAAATGTTTGTTATTTGAAGGAAGCTACCTGGAAAATGGCTGGACATAGTCCTCTATTTTCATGATCTGAAGCACCAAGCATATGTACAGTTAATGCACTTAAGGATCTTTCTCTTATGGAACCTTTTTCTGATCCCAGGCTTGGGTATTTTATTGGATTTTGGTTTTATGTCCTTACTTAAGGACATAACAGCGCCCTCTCTGAGTAGGCCAAAAACTTGAAAACCCATACTCAAAAGATATTTTCAACTTCCTTATTCCCAAATAATACAGCTTTAAAGTACTTTAAGCTTTAGCTACTCCCAAGACGGAAGCAACAAGGTAGCAACATGAAGATGCAGAGCCCTTGAGAGGAAATGACTACTGCAGCTGGAATGCAGATCTCTTAAAATGCCCAAACTCTCCTTTAGGGAGAATCTGCTGGCAGCATCCATCACTGCGTCTGTGATGCAGATCATGTCCTTTCTTTCAGAGCTTCTTCTCTCATTTTAATTACTAAATTTCAGGGTTTTAATAATTACCTTTCCTATGCCAAAACCATAGGGTTCTTTAGCACTTTGTGATTTATTACTGCAGTGTAGTTGCATAAAAATCTAAACAGTATGTGATTCATTGAAATAATATCTCAGAATCAAGTAGCTGCTATTTTTGCACAACTCAGATTTAGGTAGTTTCCTTTCTAGATACCTAGATCAGGGTCGATTTTCTAGCTTCTAATAATCAACTGTCCCAGTGAGAAAAAAAAAATGAAGAGTGCTGCTTTTTGTTTGTTTGTTTTCCTCTTCTGAAGTGTGTTTCAGTTGGTCTTTGAAAACTTGTTAATGTACTGCGATTGCTGTTCCAGATACAAAAATTCTTTATGCTGCAGATAAAGAAAAACCAAGCATGATATTACAGTCAGCTGGAGACTGTGCGCTAATTGGTTTAAGTGTTATTTAATGATATGCTGAGAGGCAGGAATAAAGGACATGTTGCTTCTTTGAGGTCCTATGCAAAGTAAACAAAATAACACATGATTACAGTTTCATAAATATATTTCTGGCTATTACTTTTTCAGAATACTAATATGGCAAGTAGTTCCTGTTAATGTAATTTGTGTTGCAGGTGTCGTTCTTTGGGAGACTAATCTGCCCGAGAGCCTTGGGATTAGCCGAGGAGAGATTTGCCACTACAGGCACTATTGTAACAAACTGGACTGTAGCTTTATGGCATTTGGTGCCACTGTATAGAAGCTGCCTATCAATGTACATCGGTGCTCTAGCTGATTTAGTTGTATTGCGATGCCCGGGAATGCACGTGGCTGAATCAAACCATTGACTATGATGAAAGCATAGATGGTGAATAAAATTCTCTACCAGTTTGTTTATGTTGGCTAGAAATACCTACCAATTTGTTTATTTCAGCTAGAAACACCTTTGGCAAGGCAAGCTGCTGAGGACTCAGTTAAGGCAGGTTATTCCTGACTTGGAGTTTCTCTCTGTGCCTTAAATACAACGAGTTGTGTTGTGCCCAAGTGCCTGTGCTAGATTTCCAATGGAACTTGGAGCCTCTACATTGTTTTTTGTCCTCTAAAACAATCTCAGTAAAATACTTACTCGAGCGCAATCTCCTGATATGCATGCGGAACAATCTCCTTCCTGGAAGCTGCGTGGGTTACACACTGCAACTTTCCCCTAAGGTGGTGGCAGCTGTAGCTGGGACGTGCAGTGAGCTGGCTTCTTGCTGCCCTTTGAGTGGAGCATGTGTGAACTGAGACCTGTGGTGATAACAGCCCGGTATTTCACTTGCATCAAAATAACAATTGTATGAAATAGCAGTTGTTCCACAAAACATATTGCGTTTTTATTTCGAATTATCCTGGTGTGTTATTGCTGAGAAAGAAATTCTTGGGATCGAAACTATTATTGAAACGCTGTGAAGTGTTTACTTAGCTTTTAGTGTATTTTTGTTTAGACTAGAGGTTCATTCTTTGTATAGTTCTCCTAAACAATGTGTAGGGACCTGAAAGAATCACCAGGTACCTTGGGAATGCTCTTGAATTCAGCTGTGGGGCACTGGCGACAGGGGCAGTATGATGTGTCTCCCAAGAAGTTTTCATTTGTTCTTTTACTCTAGTGCATAAAATAACAAAAGGCCCTTTGTTATACAGGATTGCAGGGTAGGGCAGGGTAGAGTAAGTGGAAGCAACCAAAAGTATTTTTCCTTAAAGTATCCATTATTTAGAATAGCTAATTATTTTGGACCGAATACATAGAAAGCATTTTTAGCTTTACGGATTTCAGTTTTTGTGTGTATGTATTTTTATTGTTGTGGGGTTTTTCATTTTCTTTTTAACCTGTGTTGTTCTGCTACAGTCAATTATGGTAGAGGGAAGCAGTATGTAAAAGCACACTATATAGTTTGCAGTAGTCAAGGGTTTGTGGCCAGTGATCTAAAAAACTTGCACCTGTATGTCACTGAGTTTGGGCCAGGATGAAATGTTTCTGAAATTACGTGGTCGTATCAGGCTAATGATCAGGGAGGGGAAGAGAGGTATATATTCAAAACAAACAAAACATGTTAGGCTTTCAAAGAGTTTGTGTAGGCATTATAACAAAAGTCAGAGGAGTTAATAGTTGTTTATAATGTAATGGGGGAAAAAAATGTTCTTTACAAACATAGGAATGTGCCTTCTACCTTTGTGGTGGCCTTGTAGGGGTGCGTTCTTAATTGCCACATTGCTCGAGCGCCAGCAAAAGTTGGTATGAGTTGTCTCTCATATCTAGTAAGCTAGTAAGGCCTAGGTATCTTGTAGCACACCCCTTTGCCCTTTCATCAGAAATGTTGTTAGGATTGTCCACGGTGCTCTAACCACCATTTCTGCAGGAAGCTCTTCATTAACATGAACTGTTTCTGCACAAGCAACTTGCTGAAAAGCAAGAACCTGCTTGTTTTCTCAAGAAGTGCCACAGCAAGGAACTTCTTAAGGAACTTTTTTTTTTCCCTTTTTTTTTTTTTTTTTTTTTTCCTCCTGATATGAAAAAAAACAGTATCTTGGTCTGGAAGTCTGTTATTTCAGAGAACGGGCAGGAAGATAGCAGCACAAAGGCTATTTGTTTTCCACAATAAGTCTAAATTCTCTATTAAAACTTTTGCAGTGTAGCTGCAATTTTCACAGTTAACACACTTAAAAATGCAATGAATAAAGTTGCTGTTTTCTGCTAAAGGTGAGAAGCTTTTAGCTTAAGTACCAGGGCTACATAGTGATAGTAAGTCCATACTTCCAGGTATTAACTGGTTTATTTTTGCTGTTGTGTTTTCTGATAAATGTTCCGAAATGGTTGAAAATGTGTTAATACCCCTCTCCAGGTATTTACAAAAAGTTAATTGGAAAACAAGGTGTTGCATCTTAACCTGAGATATAATGGACAAAGCCATTAACTAGCTATCCTTGCTTGCATTAAGGGCGTTGGGAAGGAGTTCACCTTTGGAAACTGAACATTTGAATTATTCATGAATGTGATATAAATGCTTCTGTTCTGTTTATAGTGTTTGTTAATTGCTCCTGTATTTCTTTATGATTAGAAACATTTAGCTGTCTTAATCAATAAGATGAAGTGCTGTGCTGAGCAGTTAATTAGTATAGGCCTGTCAGCTCCGAATCGAGAAAGCTAAATGTGATCATGACTTGCTTTAGTAATTTGATTAAGGTAGGAGAAGAAGTCTGAAGGGAATCGCTTTGGAAGGAGACGTTCATAGGTGGGCGGGCACGTAATTAAATTGATAGCACTCTGAGTAAACTCTTACTTTTATTTCTAATTTTAGCTCTCTCCTTAGTTAAGGCCAAAAAAAAAAAAAAAGAAATCTCTATCTGTAATTCACAAGATAAGACCCCCATGAATCTACAGCTTCTGATTTTCAAACAATTAAAAAAAAATCTATTACTTTATGATGGCTGCATACATCAAAACTGCATGCAGCAGTCATGAAATGGCAGATCTGTATTGATTTAACAGAGATACTGATTGGGTGAAGTGATTGAGAATTAAAAAATACCTGTGAATAAAGACCATATATGTCAGAGATGGAATGACTTCTTTTTTTATTAAAATTGTGTTAGAATTGTGCTTTATCTAGAAGGGGAATTTTCAGTCATTTAAACTGGAGGACTCTTTTTTTTTTTCTCAAACAAAGTGTAAATACTTGCTGCAGTATTTGAGTTTTAGATAGGTCACATCTGAGATGTTCTGCTGCGCTTCTTGAGATGCTAAAATAAAGTAGGCACAAAAATAGACAAAAATAGGCAAGGTAGTTAACGTGTCATGCCACTTACTGGAAAATTCCATATTTGCCTAATGGAAACGTAGCTGTTAATAGTGAACCAGCCTTTGGTTGCCATTTAAGTTGTATAAGAATCGTTAGGCTTACGGTAGAAGAGGAGTGTCATAATAAAGGGAAATGTCTGCCAACAGAGATTTTCCTGAAGTACTTAATTTTCCAGGATAATTTGGGGTAATATGTAACATATTAAAAAGGTAGGAAAATACATACTCCCAAATTCTTATCTAAACACTATTTAAACTTACTTACTTACTAAACTAAACACTTATCTAAACACTATTTGTGGCATGTTCTTTTAAAATGTAAATTTAAAGCATTAGTGGAGTTTAGATGTCAATACCTCTAAGTTTTTTGTTTCTTTATTTTTGTGTGTGTCACAGTTTCATCATTTTAGGCATATGAATTTTTTTTTAAATGAACAGGGGAATTCAAGAAGTTGCATATGTTTACCCATCATAGGACAATTGCCCTGTTTCTTCAGCTTTTCCTAAATTTTTAAAAGGTATTTCTTGAGAATACTTGAGAATTCTTTTGGCTAAAAGATCACAAGTTAAAAAGATGCTCTATAATATGGGCTTATATGTAAATGTCTTGTGCTGTACAGGATCCTGAATGCGATGGCTTCAGCTTTAGAACAGTGAACTCTTTGCATTTCCTTCGTAATGAACCTAGCACTAAGAAGAGGTTTACCTTTGCCTTGTGTTTTCCGGGTATTAAAGCTGTGTTCTCTTTACAGAGTAGTTTAAAACGTATATGCTTAAAGTAGGATGGACCTCAGTTTTCCAGAGGACAGAACAGCTGGCAGAAGGATCTCTTGATTTGTGTTAGGATGCCGCTCTCCTTTCTCCTTCCTCTCCTCCTTTCTCTTGCTTGTTCCCTGCAGCTCTGTGCTGTGCGCTCTCCTAGTCCCTGCTGAATCCCTCTGGGTCAATTTGGAAACTCTGGAGAAAGATGGCCCAGAGGAAAGACCGGGGGGAGAAAGGCAAGAACTTTTCTGTTGGGTGGCGCATTTAGTCACTTCAGGAAAGGTCCATACATCTTTTCAGTGGAGAAATTAGAGAGATGGGAGGAGAGGAAGGGCAAGATGAGGAAAGATCGGACTCCTTATCCATCTGGTGTCAACAGATGCCAGTCACGGAACTGCAGTCTTGTAGTGCAAAATATAAAGAGCTAAATAGAGTTGAAGGGTTGGTTGTATAACCTTCTCCACCTCCTCCTTAAACTTTCAGGCAATAAGGATTTTCTAGCAATTCATTTGGTTTTATTTTCCTGAGGGGATCTGGGGATTCAGTTCAGTGCTTGTGGTAAATGTGTTGCAAGAAAAGCATGACAACAACAATATGGATGAGAATCTGACTGTTGTGACGATGATCTCTGGCCTAAATGTGAGAGGACTTCTCCTAATTTTATCTTGAGTGTAATATAATCATTTAATAAAAATGTTAATACAACTTGCCTAGTTTTGTTTGCTGTTGTCATTTTATTCTACCAAATGGGAAACTTTGCACAAAATCTTCTGAATAGTTTTCCACATCTGTGTGGAGAGGAAAATGGAGCTAGAGTGGCAGGTTGTGCAGAGGAGGATTAGCTCCATTAATATAGATCATACTGTTATTCAAATCACTGTTTTTTTTAATGAATGAGGATGGTGTAAGCATGCTTTTGTGTGTATATTTGTGTAATAATAAGCAACAATGTCACTGGACTGCGAGATGGAAGAATTTTAACGGTACTTAAATGGTATGAAAATCTCTAGAGAACCATGTTAAGAAGGCTGCATGGGTTGTGTGGAGCATGTGGTCATTACCCTAGCAGCTCCCCCAAGGAAGACACTCACCTAGTTGGGCTTGTTGATGCCTACCTAGTTTTCAGCCTTCTGTAAATCTGAGGGTTCTGGCAGAATGATTCAGTCCATTCTTGGTTGGAAGCAAATTCTTTGAGGCTGGCGCTGGTCACATGTTTTCCGTTGTAGTCCTGCCAGATACTTCTTCTTACCCAACTGCTGGGGTAGACCTGCTGATGCATGTGTTTCGACTGCTGATTTATCTACTCTTAAATGATTTCATTCCCACCCAGCGTCTTGAGACAGATTTCCGCAGTGGTAGGGGTTCATCTGAGTTGCACAGGGATAGGGTGAAATTTACGGAAAGGACTGGTCTTTTTTTAACAGGCTTTTTGAAGGCAGGGCATTTGGAGTCTTTTCCTGTTTCTGTGGGAGCATAATGCAGATTTCTGGGAAGATTTCTGACACTACTCGAAAAGCTCCCGTACAAAAGTAGTGGAGGAGAATCTTTGGGATATTTAATTTCATAAAACTGCTTCATATTAAAAAAAATACTAAAATATTAAAACATTGGGAGAGAATAATGCTCAGATAAAGAAGTTCTGAATAAGCCTCCACAGAACCTTTTTGCCCATATATGCAGGTTTAGTGCTTAAACCAACTTAAAGGCTTGTGAGAGAAGGGGGTTGAGTTGCTTTTCTTCCTAAATGCATGCAGAAAGCTAATAGATGCTACGGAATTACATTAATTCAGCAATTGCTGAGGGAAATGTTAATATTTAACTCCCTGCTCAGACATTTCAATATGTCCTCTTGGACAAGGTTGAGGCATTGTAGACAGTGCCTCTGCAGCAAGCAAGGATAGGTAGCATAGGTAGATTAGGTAACATATCTTAAGCTTATGTGTTTTAATGCTTATTCATATAGATGGTATTGCACTATTGCACTAAGAGTTGGACATAACCCTTAGCACTCCCATGTTGTTACTTCAACCACTTTCAGGCTGAGTTGGATCAAAGCTTAGGCGGAAGACTCTACTTTTAACCCATTAGCTATATAAGACATCTAAAATACAGCCTGTGCTCTCAGGCGGAAACTAGAAAATGAACTAGAGGTGGTCTTGGGGGGGTGGAAAAAAAGGGCAAGATCTCTTGAGAAAACTTGCTATCTTTTTGCACCTTCCCCACGCGGTGCCAGGACACACGTTAAATTTCTGTAATTGTCTGTGTTTCGACTTTGTATGTTGTTTTTATGTTTAGCCCAAGTCAATAAAAAGACAACTTTTTGCCTGATGGAGTTTATGGTTTTACACTTTGTTATGCCACAGCATGTTGAATTTAATGGAGATTTTGTTTGTGTCTCAAATCGGCCTGAATCAAATAGTTTTTGTCTCTGCTGCAGTATGTGGGTAAGCCCATTGATTGATTTGGGTTTATTTGAGCTCTTAATGGCTTGGATGGGCTGAAATGTCAGCCATGAGTTTGAAACTTATTATTTTTTTTTCTCCTTTCAGGTGCCTGCTGATGGAAATGCTGGCTTGTTGGCAGAGCCCCAGATTGCCATGTTCTGTGGCAAGCTCAATATGCACATGAATGTTCAGAATGGAAAATGGGAATCGGACCCATCGGGAGCCAAGACCTGCATCAGAACTAAGGAAGGGATTCTGCAGTATTGCCAAGAAGTAAGTTCCTCATGCAGGGAATAATTTTAGTGGTTCAAGTACAGGTGCTTGCTGGAGACATTAATCTGTAGGGATCTTCCATTTCTCTCTGTTTTCTACTCCATTGTGTTTTTATCCTCTTTTTAAAGAGGCTCTCCCCAGAACCCATTAAAATATCTTCAAAAACTGGCTGCTATGGGGTCACCAAGACTATTGTGGGACAAGTTTGTCCTTCTGTCTTCTGCCTAGGGGACATAATTCTGTTGGATGTATAGTCAAGTACCGGCTTACAGAGTATCTTGAGTAAAGCTGAGGTGAGGGTTATTATTAAAATACCCTTGTTCTTGCAGGACTGATTTTGAAAGAGTCAGCTGTAACATCTGTCATTTTGCCATCATACTGAAATAGTCTGGGTCAGTCTGTAGCTTTTTGAACCTTTTGAACACTGAACCTTTTGGAGCTTCTTAATGGCAAAAGCTTCTATTTTTATACTTTTACAGATTGAGTCACAATGAATGATTTTATATTTGAGAGTAAAAAGTTATTACCCACTCCCATCCTAAGAACAGATGGTGTATCTAATTTTGTTTTGTCCCCATGCTGTGATAGCACGATAACCTGTGTGTGACAACTTGAAAAGAAAATGTGGGTTTCATGTCATGAAACAAAAGGGCATGGTTTGAATAGCTTTAGTCACTAGGTCTTTTCATTTCCTTGCTACCCTTTTTTTTTTGCCTTTTTCTTTTTTTCTGTTGTTGTTATTTTCTTAGCTGGGGCTATTGCTTATTGCTAGAGCAGTATTAGCCTTGCTTCCTAAATGCCAAACCAATTCCCATGAAAAGGCCTTTTAAAAAACAAAACAATTCACTCTTCTGATCTCATCTGTCTTACTGTCTTCATTTTGATTCTGTCATCCATCAGTTTGATTTCTTCTAGTAGTAGCTTGGTTATTGTTGGATTTTGGCTTTACTGTCAAGAATATTAATGTGATATGTTTTTTAGTAAAAAATTGTGATGGATGATAAAAATTAATACATTTTCAATAGCTTTGTCTTTTTACGAAAATAATTATTTTAGGGGAAATTTATAATACTTTCTTTTTACTAGGAAAAATACCAAAAGTATTAGCAATGTTTAAGAGGCTTTTGCTTTTCCATTTGTCTCCTCTGGGTTGTCTAAGTAAAGCTGATTTATGCATAGTGAAATTATTGAGGGGGAAGGAAGGAATAAAAAGATGAAAGCAAATGGTGAGTAAAACTCCACAAAATAGTATGGTTTTTTTTTTTTTTTGAAGTTGCAGAAGGAAATAAATTCATTAAGAGAAAAGAGATGTAGAAAATTTGGGCAGTTTTAAGGTGTAAGTTTTTAGTAGATGGTAATTCAGTTGCATATGCTGCAGGTACTAAAGGATTCCAAGCAAAGACTGGAAAAACTGTAAATATTGGGTGTTTGTCAGGGTAATAATTTTGAAAATTTGGGTGGTATTAAAAAATGTTGTTGAACAAGAAAAGAAAAAGTGATCAGGGAGTGGTAGCCATATGCTGATAGATGACAAAGGGAATATTAAGGGATGTAGGGAGGTTATGATTGGACGTAAAGAAAAAGTTCTTCACCATGAGAATAGCCAAGCACTGGTGCAGGTACCCAGGAAGGCTGCAAAAATCTCTATCCTTGGAGATTTTCAGGCCTGAGCTGGATGAAGCCCTGAGCAACCTCATCTGACTTCTGCTGTCGGTGTGTGTGGCGCCTTTTCAAACTTGGCTCTTCTGAGAGTCTGTGAATTTTATCTCCTGGCTGGAGAAGTGGGCAGAGAAAGGGGGGATGATCTGTTACTTCTGTTTATAAGCCTACATAAATATTTAACCTCCAGGGTGGTGATAGTCTTGATCTCGGTGTTAAGTGACACTTCATTAGCCTAATTTGTAGGTGATCGTGTTACAAATTCAGAGCATCTTCTCCACTTACAGCTTCAAGCCCAGCCCGGAGGGGATGCTTGGAGCTTGCCATGTCACGAGGAGAGCTGCCGGCGGTTGTGCTGCCTAAAAGTGGCGCAGGCACCTTCTCATTTTTAGTTGGTCTCAATTACTACGGTGACTTAAGGCATCAAAATGCCTCTCTGCGCCTAGAGCTTTCCCTGCCATGCACCCCACTGGCCTTGCTGTATGTCCATGGGAAGCTGCTGTCCTGGCTCTCCTGTCCCATCTTCTCTCTTCCTCCTCACCAGTCCAGTGTTGCCAATTGGGAGACACCTGTGAGGAAGGGACAAGCCAAGGGGCACTTAACAGTGCTTGGTAGGAGCCCTGTGGTCTCTCTTTGTGAGCAGCTGGTTTGGAGGTGGGGATACCATAGGAATGTCTTGCGTGTTTTTTTTTTTTTTTTTTTTTTAATGTAACAACAACAAAAAGGAAATGGTTAACAGATATTTGGAAGGTCAGATAGGCTGTTGATGAGAGGAGTCTAAAAGCTACATGGAAGCTGATCCAACCCTGCAGAATGGAAAGAAGCTCCATTTTGGCTGTTGATTCTGTGTTGTTCATGTTCCCTGGCACTATGGCAGCTTTCTTCTGTGTGTCTCCCTGGAGCAGCAGCTGCTCGTGCCCCTCTGCAGAAGTGTTGTTTTGTTGTCCCCAACTCTGAGCACAAAACAGAAATGACAGGAGACAGATGACAATAAATGCTAAGATTTCCCCTGAATCTCTAGTGAAAAATCTGACCATCCTGTTCTACCTGTTCTTTGTCAGAGATACCTTGAGTGGCTCTGTGCCAAGCACTGTGATTACAGCTGTAACACAGAAGACGATAGTGCTCTAGTGCAGTATTTCCTTGTAGAAGTAGCCTGTGTGTCTAGTTTCTCCTGTATCAAAGACAGACAACAAGGATATATAAAGAAGATCCAACTGGGCAGAAACTTTCCATGCAGTAAAGTGAAAATCCTGCTCTATGGCTTCTAGACCATAAAATAAGACAAAATACTTTTAAGAGGAAACTCCCTTCAATTCCCTGTTAATCCAGGGGGATACTCTGTGCAACCTCTAGCTTGTTTCCTCTGTGAAGTTATCTTTAAAATAATAATAAAACTTTTAGTAGAACTTATGAGTAGATGCATTCCTCTGCCTCCTGACAGGCTGTTTTAAAAGAGCTTTTCCTTTTAAATGTACGGGCAGACACCTGCTTGGTGATCAGGACACATGGCTGGAAGGTATGTGGAGTACAGCAAGACATGTATTTCTTGCAGAGAAGTCCCAAGGCACTGTGTTCTCTTCCTTGAGCTTGTCATCACTGCCTCTCCCTGTCCCTTGCCAGTGTAGGTGGGTTTTGAAGCCTTGATACAGGAAGGAACAGCAGCAAAGCCTTGCAGGGGCAGAAAAGGAGGAACAAGGAATGAGCAGAACCACCTACATGGTGTAAAGATGTGTGTCACTTGTTGTTGCATCTCTGCTTTTGAGTGGGAGCTGAGTGCAGCACAGGAACTATTTGGATTTATATTTGGACAGCACATCACACAATTTAAAGATTACAAAGCTCAGACTGTACACTGCTGATTTGAAAGGAAGTGAAGATACTTGAATGTTACCTTCTGGTTTTCCTGAGTTCAGTTAAACTTTACTCCTGGAGTAACAAGAAGTGGTTCTGGAAAAAGAATACGCTGATCCTTTCTGGCGTCAATAGTGCACATTGTGTGGGGTTTCTCATTTGCTTTTGTTTCTAAAGCAGGACAGGCTAAACAATGCACTTGTTTATTGAGGATATGGCAACCTAATCTGGTTGCTTTTCTCTTTCAAGTTCTTGCAGCAGAGTCAAGTTTTCTTGCATTTCAGTGGAACAAGGCACCGCTCGGAGAAGTAGCATCCAATCTCACGCTAAGCCAAAGGTCACGGCCGTGATGCGCACACAGCCGTGGCAGCACGGCGGCGGCAGCAGCGCGGTGCTCGCTGGGACTGCCGTGGTGCTGCCCGGGTGGTTCCACCCGTGCGCCTGCCGGAGCGGCCGGCGCGGCGGGAGCACCCGAGCGCTGCACCCAGCCGCGGTGCCGACACCGCGCGGTGCCAGCTGCCGGGAACCCACCCCTGCCATGTGCGGCCCCGGGGAAAGCTTGTCCTCCTAATGGCTGCTAATTGGAGGTTAGTTCATGCCCTGGAACGTGGTGACAGAGCTGCCCCAGATATCTGCTTGTTGTTGTTTTGTGAAAGAAACTGCAAACCCCCACCTGCAAACACTGGTGTTGCCAGGAGCTCGGATTCAGCAATGTTGTTGTTGAAGGACGGTGGATTTTAGGAACCTTTTGTTTTGCTTGGACTTATCTGCTATCTGGACTTAGCTGTTTATCTTGCTAAACCATTTTCATAAAATTGGTGTAAAACTGTCCTTCGGCAAAGGAAATAGTCACGTGAATATGCAGAGTAGAAAGTTAATTTAGGTGGATTCATTTCCCTACTTAAAAGGGAGTGAGGGTTCAGGTAGAAGACTGGTGTACATTTTATTATACTAGCAATATTGAACAGCCACTATGTGCTGAATTTAATTTCTTTGAACTGTACATTATAAAAGCTGCTCGAAGGACTGAAATTTTCTTCTCTGTGCTGAACTTGGTGTCCAGTGGATTTTAAAAACAGTACTCATTGTCAGCAAAAAATTCTGTCTAGTACAAGGAGGCGTTTTTTAGCTTTTTTTCTTTCCCCCCTCTAGTTTGGAGGTGCTCATTTTCATTTTTTAGTATGCATGGATTTGAACGGAATGGGGATGTCGACCTGGAAGCCTGTATGTAGAATAGTGCCCCATAATCAGCAATGGGCTCGCTGCAGAATCTTCGGCTAGTTGCTTAGAATAACTTTCAGACACAGAATATTCCTGTAATCCCTTCAGTAGGGATTATACTCTCTGAAAGAGCTTCAGTTGCTAAGTTTCCTGAACTTGGGTCAGATGTTCACATTTTTCACCTCTCTCTTGATTAGCTAATGAAATGTTACCTGACTTCTCTTCCTTGAAGGCCTGATCACAAGCAGGTGAACCAAACTGACAGTCATAAATAGTAATGAGAATTCAGAGGATAAATTAAATCTGTTACTTACTGTGGTAGGGACCAGCCAGCAATATATTCTAGGTGTCCCTGCTTGAACAGGGGGGTTGGACTAGGTGATGTCCAGAGGCTCCAACCTCAGCCATTCCGTGGTTCTGTGTGCAACCCAGAGTGACTTCTAGGCCACATCTAGTGCAACCTGAAACGTGACAGTAATAATGCACTATTTAACCCCACAACCTCCTGCATCAAAATAGTGCTTAAGGGCCCCCTACCACTTTTAATGGACTGAAAGGGCGATCAGGGTACTGCCTTTTACTTTCCTTGAGTTCCCTACCAGCAACATTTCCAATAATCCTTCTGCCCCTGTCACACCTTCCAGAGTTATATGAACGGGACTGATGGTAGCAGTCTCCTCTCTGCGGTCCTACCTCTTGTTGCAAACTTCATCAAAGCCTTTAATAAATCTTCATAACATCCAGAAATGGTGATAATTTAAAAACAAACAAAAAGATAGAAGAGAGTTTTAACAGAGATGTAGTAAAATGGTGTTGCTCCTTCCATAGCACCATTTCTTTACGTTAACTTGTCGTCTTCATGCTGAGAACTGCTGTTTTTTTCTGAGCTGCATAATGTCCTCTTTCTAGTTTCTCAAACAAAGTTCATTGTATTGAAAAATAAAATGGTTTTAAACCTGCACTGTTGAGCTTCTTAGTTTTTCTCAGTGCAAAAAGTGTGGTTTTCTGCATGGTTTAATGAAATATCACGGAAAATATAGAGATTTTTGGCAGCACAGACTGTCCTTAAAGCAAATGGCACTTCAAGGAAAATATGTTTTGATGTATTTTGAGATGGGCACAGTCATGCTTAAAAGTTTTGGAGAGGTCTATCTTAGCATTCTTTGTCTTGACTGCTCTGAGGTCCATTCTTTTAATTAAATTTCAGTCTACAAAATTCCTTCGGCCTCATTTGCTTCAACGAAAACTTAGCCTTTGGAAACGCAGGGTCTGCTACTGTTAGCATATTAATCCTGCAATTATATTTTAGTATATTCACAGTGTAACTCCTTTAAGAAGAAAGCTTTTTAGCCTATATTGCATTCTGTACTTTTAGCTATGGTTCAAACTGAGTGACTGATAAAACCTGTAGTATATGCTGCAAGATACTCTCTTCCTTTATTAATAATAAATTTTTCCCCTTCTTTCCCCCACAGGCTTTTGTTTATATTCCAAAAAGAGAAAAAATGTAAAACACCAAAATCTCTGTATGCTGTATTGCTTTTATGATAAATAATCTAAGTCTTTTTAAAGTTACGTGTTTTTTCTTGGGAAGGGAGTGTACTTTTGCTTTGAGGCTTAGGAAGAGAGGATGGAATGGAAAAGGATTATCACTGTAAATACATATTCAGGAGATCTGTACTGCAGTGCTTAATGATGCTGCTGTGCTGCATTTTCCCCTACATTAATTTGGAGTTTCCCAGATACAATAGCTCAGGTGAAAGGTTCAGCTCAATCTCCAAGTCAAACAGGTGAAGAGTTTGTGCCAAGAGTAAGATAAGATGGTTAGGTTTTCTTTTGACCTTTAAAATATACGAATGTGATGGGTTATATGCTGGTTAGTGCTGCTGCCCTTTCAGCTTGTAGTTGAACCAGCAGATAACCATTTAGCATGTGTTCGGATGGTGAAAACCATCTGCTGAATTGAGGGTCTGAAAGACAAGATGATGTTGGACATCACTTGGCAGTGTGTTGTTCTTCATGCTGGTAGCTCGCTCCCTAAGGTTGCCAAGGGGCCCCCTAATCACATGTGCACAGAGCCTCTCTGCAACACCTGGAGGAGGGAATGAAGTTCACCTGGCCCAAATCCTGACCGTACGGAAGCCCCGGACGCTTTCTGAGAAGGCAGTGTGGTGCTGGATGTGATCTGCAGAGCTGCTGCCTCTGCGTCCGTGCTGTTGGCGCAGAGGACCTCATGGGGACAGCGTGGTAGATCTCTGCGGCTGTTTTCACCCGTTCCTTCTTTCCTTCCTGCATATAATGTTATGGTAGCATTCTGTGTGGTGGCTGCTGTTTTCTTTAAAGATGCTAACGCCACCACGTTTTACCCTGTGTGAGATGGACTGGAGCAACTGTTCCCCCAGGAAATAACATTAGAAGCCTAAAAGATGATAGGCATAAGGTGTTAAGATAATTTTAGGTAAATTACCTTATGTAAAGAAAATCCTGTTATAACAAGACAGCTGTTAGATTTCAGCCCTTCTCAGGAGCAAATGCCCATTCTTTTGGAAAGAAATACCTTGTCTTTTTTTTCCCACTCTTTCAAACTGTGGTGTGTGGATGCTTTTAATCTGGCATAAACATATTCTGGTTCCAAAAGAAGTTATCTCGAGTCATCTTTAACTCCCACTGTGTGGTACTTCTTGTTCTCTGCCTTTTGACAGTGTGTGTGGGGAACACACATCTTTAGGTCAGTTCCATCGTCCAGCTCCTGTGTAGCACTGGCTCATGGAGAAATGTTGGCAGGAGATGGTTGAGAGCTGGAGTAAGGCAGGATCAACAACACTGGATCTGCAACTGATGAACGGGACTGCTGCTGCCACCGTAGCCTCTGTGAGTGGGCCTCTGTAGATGGCTGCAAGTGCAATTCCTTCTTGGGCCTGGTCCTTTGGGAGTTGAGGCTACTTACAGGTGTGGGGTTGGTGGTTTTGGTTTGGTTCTGTGCCCAGGGACTCTATTCCTTGTTGGTCTCCACTTGGTGAATCCTTTGGCTTCCTGCATTTCTTGGGTCATCCCCATGCACTGTGGATGGCTCTGTAGCTTTTCTGTGCTGTACCTCATGACTTTGTCCTGTGGTATGTGACGCTTTTTTTTCCTTCTTTCCCCTTTCACCCTTGCTTTGTATTCTGAAATACTTAAAAATTAGCATTACTCATAAGAGATCTGTTAATTTCCCTCTAGTACTACCTCTGAAGCTTTTTAGTAACAGACAGTGGGCTGGTATGTCTAGACTGATGGCACAGAATTGGTTCATACTCAGAAATCTGTCTTTCCAAGGAAAAGGGAAGATGCATTATGCATATGTTTTCAGTTGTCAGTTTTGCAGGCAATCAAAAAACTGTCTTTCTCTCCCTCTTTAGCTTTGAAGCTGTCAGGAAGATGATGCTTTCTTGAATTCATGGCAGGGCAGTGCCCCAGTGTTAGATTGGGGAAATACTACTACATTCTTTTTTCTTTTTCCCCCTCCATATTTATTGCCATCACTTTCTAATTCATGCTGTGATACTATCCTCTGATTAACAATTATCTCATTAAGATTATTTTGTGGTACTATATTGAATACCTGTCTTAATCCTCCAAATATCCTATACCCCTTTTAAATAATCAACAGTGCCACTGATAATCCATTTTGATAGATATATGCTCCTTACATGCATATTATTCTACATGGTTGTGAACTAATTGTAGTATGTTCATATAAGCCTGGAAAAGTTTCTGAATACCTAGCAAACTACTGACAGCTTCATACTCCTTTTCCCTTGTTAAATGTGGCATAGTCTTTCATAGTCCTAATGGAATTTTGGTTGTCAGAAACTCATTTTTTACTTGAGTGGAATGAGGAGCCCTTTTCCATCAAGGGCTATTGCCTGTAAATTTCTAATGTGTGAAATGTGAGTGTTTTCTTTTAGGCCCTTAAAAACTCTTGGAGAGGCCTCTGGTTTGGTGTTGAGACAGAAAACAGAGTGTTGGATTTAAGTTCCTGGTAACAAATCCAAATTACTATAATGTCTTGCGGTAAATCCTTGCTAGGAAGGGGGAACGTCTCCTCTTAGCTAAGTAGTATTTTTCTGGTAATGAGCTCCTATATAATACATGAAAGATATGTCACAGTATCTGTTAAAACATTAGCTTCCTATTTAGTAGGTGGTGACAACTGTTGCTTATATTAACATCTAAAAAAACATAATCTGAAGAAAATAGAAAACTTGCAAGGTAACTGCAGTAATGTGTTTGGAAGCATGGTATTTTCTTTGGTCTGGGTACAAATATTGAATTATGATACTGTTAATCTGCTATAAGGAAATACAATCTGATACAATCCCTTTTTCTTGCCAGCATAGTTTCTCCTTCTATAAATATCATTGTAGGACAGAAAAAAATTAACTTTGGCTGTTCAGCGCTTTACAAGATGTCTTATTCCAGCTGCTTGAAGAAACAGTGTAGTGTTTCAGTAAGACTATAAAACAGTTCTGTAGTCTAGTGAAGTGAAATCTGATTTATTTCATTCATGTCCGGAGTCACATGTGTCTTCCTGAAAAATTAAACATTTGTAAAATGCCTGGCTTCCTCCACTCATCCCTTAACTCCTTCCACATGCTCTCTAAAGACAACTCTGTCAAGGAGTTGTGGTCAATAAATGGTTTCTGTGTTGCCAGCTTCTTAAATTCATCTTCTGGGTTGGTCTTGAGAAATTTGACCTTTTTTGATGCAATATCAAGACTCTTTACTAGATTTACTTTATCTTGTACAGGTATGTGCTGCTGCGGCTGCAAGAATCTGTTTTGTTTCCCTCCTCCCCCTCACTTCTGCTCTGCCAGAATGCAGCATATGTCTGATCCTGCGAGGAGGGAACTCAGGGAGCAGAGCTGGCACAAAGCTAAGCCCTGCACAAAAGATGCTGGTTTGTTTCTGAGGTAGCTCCCCGAGGGACGGATAAGCAGCACCCTCAACTCTGGAGAAATATTTTTTGATGTAATTAGAGCTACAAAATGGGTGTTAAATCAAGCCTACAAGGAAGAACAGGTCACATTTTAATCAGAGATGCAAATGTGGCTCCATAATCTAATTTAGGGCAGCAGTAGCACGAGAAATGGAGGGTAATAGCTTCAAAATGCCAAAATACGTGCAAAAAGGGAGAGAAGAGAAGGAAAGCGAGGATGGACGAAGCTGGTATTTCTAGGCAGCACATGATGGCAGTAGGGAGGACAGAGGAGAACTGACAGATGCATGAAAGATTGAGAAACTGAATGTAATACAGCCTTACTCTTGTAGGGGAATCTAATCTCCTGAAATGTAGGTTTCTTAGATGAGTTGTTAAACATTCTTTCCATGCCTGCCATACAGTATTTTAGAAAAAGTTGTGACTCCTCCAGTGAAGGGTACAGTCTGAATTTCTCTCTTGAATATCTGGAGAGTTGCTCTCATCACATTTTTTACCAGGGGAAAACTGAGGCAGAGAGTAACTAAGTGACCTGTTGAAGGTCACGTGCTTAGTCTGGAGTGGTAGGACAGATTCAGCTGAGCTCCTCGTGTCCCAAAGTACCACAGCAATCGGTCCATCTCCCGTTGCTTGACAACAGGATGAAATTGCTGTTCACAAGCAATAAAAGCAAAAGACTTCATTGATTAGTACACAGTAATGATTGCTTTTGAAGCACAGAGACAAACTAATTTAAACTAGATGCCATGTATTAAAACTGAATGAGAATGTGCGCTAAATATCAGGGCTAACAAAAAGTATGAGAAATCTAGAAAACAGTACTGTAAGGAAAGCAGTGGCAGCAAGTGTGATGGATTGGATGCTAGATGGGAATGTGGCAGGTGATCTGGTAAATTGTCTGCATTGTTTCTCTCTCTCTCTTTTTTTTTTCCTTTTGCCTGCTTGAAAGGTCTCATTTATTTAGTGCTTGTGCCTGGCTAGAATTTAGGGTCCCAGTAGCTGTGAATTTTTCTACTGCTTTCGCTCCTGTCAGGGTTTCATGGCTGGAGATGCTGGAGGAGCTTGGATATCTGGCTCCTGTGCTCATGAGCATCCCTCGCAAGTGCTGCTTTCCAGGCTTAGGAGGCTTCTGTTGTTCCTGTTCACTAAGCTAAATTCCTGTCCTAAGAAATAATGCAGCGGGGGTTTTGGTATTTGCAAATTAATGGGAGGTATTAATTCATCACTTAGTGTAGCCTTACTGAAGTATTTCTTCCTCAAGAAGTACTGAGCTCTTCCTGGGTGTTAGAGGGTCACCCTGATAGTTGTCATATGACTGCATCAATAGTTTGATATAAAACTTACTGAAATGATTGCTTGCTAAAAATGTATTTGAAGTTCCTGCGAATCTTCACATTTACTTGGATGTTTAGATCCATCTGTGGAGCACTAAATTCAGTCCAGCAATGTCTCACTTTCATGCATACCGATCAATTAAAGCTTATCTCTGAAAAAGTTATTCTGCTAAACAACAAAATCTGTTAACACAGAGCACAGTAATAAAGTGGATTACATGATAACATAATCCTGAAGATAAAAGCATGTAAAGCTTTGATCTACGTTTTATTATTATTTCTGAAGGCTGCAGAAGTGTAGGTGCAGTTCTGCAAGGCCAGAGGTAATCGTGTGTCCCATGATAAGCCAAAGCAAGGTGCGTTCTTAAGGATTCTCTTTATTGTTTCTTTCTTGTCAGTTTGAAAATCCTTTCCATCAAGAAGCACTTGATGGGAATGGGCAAACTTTTTATTTGTTTCTTAACTTCATTCCAGTTCAGTAGGAGAAAAGGTGTCAAAGATGCATTTTAATTTTAAAATGATTATTTGCCACTCTTACTGTGATACGAAAGTTGCTAACAGTTGAGGTTGTTGCTAAAGGTTGTGTCCGATGTGGCGACTGAAACCTTTCTTAAGCCCCTTTCTTACTATTCTTCCCCTGAAGCCTTTGCTGGGCTTTCCTGCACAGAGCGGCTTGTGCTTGGGGTAGTTGGAGCGTCCTTAGCAGGATGTAGCTGCAGCCGCTGAACGTTAACGAGCTGCCTCAAGCAGCCTCAAGCAGCTCGTTTACTGGGGGGTTGTTGTGCACCAAACAAGAAGTCACAGCAGACTGTAACGGCTCCTTTTGCAAGTCTGTGTATTGGGCACAAGGTTCATCTTCTGGGCGTTCATAGCTTCTGTATTCTTAGCTCCAAAACTGGAAACACTAGTTCTGCATCATATTAAAACACTTTTTTTCCTCCTGGCAGTAAGAGTATAAAATAGCTGAGGTTTTTAATAGGCTGTTTGCTCTTTGAAAGTTATTTATTTATCTGCCTTTTAGGTTCTATTAAAAAACTATTTTTAATTGGTGCCAAAAGGCACTATGATTCCCATCATAGACATAAATGTCTGCTTAGGCAGAGAAGGGACTGACACTGCACATGAAACCTGCTCTCTAAATTGTTTCGCTTAAATAGTATTAAATCAAAGTCACGTTTTTCTTCTGACTGTTAATGTTGCCGTAGTACTAACCCAGCATATCTTAAAAAACAACACCACATTCATACCCCAACCTGGTAGGAAATCGGCTAGCTTGGGTGCCTGCAGTGGGGATGGCTGAACTTCTGAAGTGTCATTAATACAGTAGAGGGGGTTCTTCATGGCCATGTCTTTGCATCTCTTTGGAGATTGTGTCTCAGAGGGAGGCACAATCTTCAAAGGAAATGAAATGCTATGCTATTGCAAACCTCATTATTTTCCCCTTCAAGGGCAAAATGCTGCATAGGTTTGAAACGCTGAAAGTTGATCTCCCAAATGGGAGATGTCTTATCGACTCTCCCCATGCCCAAAAAACCTATATGCATGTATGCAGACATGCAGATGTTCAAAGATGGTAGAGTTGTTAGTGTATTATGTTTTAGGACAGCCCCTCAGAACTAGTATAGTTCAGATTTTAACTAATAGAGCAGATAACAAGGGGTAGTAATCAGAGCTTGGCAAGCAGCTGTGCCACTATTAACAATCTCATGCTGCTAGTCATTTTAAAGAAACTTCATGTTTTCACTTGATGTTGAAAGCTTGATTCATGCAGTACACAGCCTGAAAATTTGTAGTGAAATTTAATCTTTAGATACTGTAGATACTCTTTAGATCCCGTTGGCTGTGTCCAGTTGAGATGGGTCCTGTTCCACTTATGCAGTATTTCGGACTGGAAAGTGGCTGCAGGATTGCAATCCTTCCTACTCTCCCTTTTAAAACTAAGTGTTGTCAGATCTCAGGAGATGACAATAAGCTTGGATTTCAAGCTTATTCCCGTGTTCCTCTTGCACTGTTTACCTCCAGGCATTTAGATGTGCAAGTTCTGACTCTGCTGGAGGGTGAGGCCTGACATGTACTTGTCAAAGTTGTGTTGGATGCCACATGACTTAGTTATGCTGTAAGGATGTTCCTTTCTAGGGATTAACATTGCTTTGGCCACCTGAGTGTGGCAACAATTTGAAGTGCCTCTAGTTTCTTTGTTTGCCAACTATCTGAAAACTCTTAAACCTGATTTTTGGTAGGATTTTTTTTTCTTTTTTGTCTAGCTTTGTCTGAGTTGATGGATTTGATTCTTCCGTTGAAGAAGTCAGTGCCAGGGTTCCCACTGACTTCAGTGGAACATGTAATACGAGGCATCAGTAAAAATGTGCTGCCATCTGTGTGGGAAAGCACAAGAAAATGTCCAGGTTCCTTGTTGGTGCGGATGGAGTTCCAAGGCAGATTGCTCCTCGGCTTGTACATCTCCGACTTGCTTCTGTTAAGTGGGTGGACACATAAAGACAACCCAAAGACTGGGAATTTTAATGCCAGTCTAGAATCTGCTCATATTAAGGATATCAAATTATGCAGATTTATGAAGAGCTTCCGTCTGAATGTCTCCCTTTGTCACAGGAAGCAGGCTCTATAGCATTTTTTAAAATTTATTTTATTTAGCAATGAAGGATAAGAAACTTCTAAACTCTGGTCTCTGGCCTTGCTTGTGCTGCGTAAACAGCTTCAAGGCCACGAGCAATGGAGCTTAATGTGAACATGCAATGGTGGGAAGTGACTTTCAGGAGGGGGCAGATCTGTGTCACTTACTCTAGCTGCAGTAAGATCTGCAAAGCCACATGGGTCTGCTGATTTACTGAAACAACACGTGATTTTCTGTTGTAATGGTTTGCAGTGTGGGGAAAGTGTAAAGGGTCTAGGAGTTACGCTGCTAAAGAGCACAAACTGAATGTTAGAACTGAATTCTGGTGGCCTGGGAGACACTGTACACGTGCACCTGTTCCAGTGTCATGGCTAAAATCAGTGTATGTGTGCACTTGAACATGTATTTATGTGTGTGTATAATGCATCTAAAGTGGAGAATTCAATTTAGAAGTTTCTCAAAGTACTGAAAAGAGCAGGGAGAAGTCACTAATGCAATTCTTGCTGAATATTGAGTTGGTGCAAATTAGACACTTGCAACATAAGGTACAGCGAACTTCTTGACAGTGGGAGCTGAAGATTTGCAGATGCCATGTTCTAGTGAAAGTGCATGAGCACTTAGCATCAGGATTTCCATGTGCTCGAGTTAGGGTGTTAAGCAAACAAAAAGATTAGCCTTTAATACTGCTGCCTGGTTTCATGGCAGTATTGCACTCATTGGGAGAATTGCACTCATTAGGCATCTGCCCTTCAAAACTTCAACTCCTTTTCACTGATCGGGCTACTAATAGATAAGTGGAAACAGGCATCTTATGTGTGGGGTATACTGTTTGGTTTTGGATTTTTGTTTTGTTTTGTTTTTAAATGAGAGCTTATTTTTGCTTTAATTTTTATAGTAAGGGTTTTTTTTTTCTTAGCAATATGAATATATCCTTCAAATGAGAATAAAAAATTTCCCATCTTGAATGGGAAGGGGAATATCTGAAATTGTTGTATTCTACTTGCTCTGTGTGTACTAATGACAGTAAAGTGCTTTATAACAGTAGAATTGAGGTATTGTTTAAATTGTCATTTTGGGGCTATTTCTCAACCTTTTTCTGCATTCCTTTCATGCAGTCCTAAAGCAAGCTGAGCATGAGCTGCTCCTGGTTTCTGAAGGATGGAGGAGAGCTGCTGTTTCATGGTTAGAATGGGACATGATATGACTTTGTATTCTAGATACTCGATTCGGAAGTTGATTTCATTAAAAAGGAAACCACAGCCTCATTCCCCCTTGGGGTATTCAGAAAAGTGAATCCAGGCTCTTAGATTAATAAATTACCCTTTGGCGACTTCCACAGTAAACTCAAGAATGCATAAATTAATTAGATTATTAAAAATGAGTTCCCAGGCCTGCTACATTTTGACAGTTCTTGCATGGCCCTGAGGAGAACTTTGACATAAAGTAGGTCATTTCGCAAGGAATGGAACTTGGAATAGATGAATAAAGAGCAATTTTTTTTCAAGTATATTTTCATAAATTTTTGGCTGACATTTAGTTATGTTCTATACTGTGATCTACTCACTGAACATAACTCTATCCCAATTATCACACATTTTTTTACTGACAGAAGTGGGGACATGGGGCTTAATTAGATGAAGCTTGTGAAAATAATTCAGGCAGATAATTTGACTTTAAAGGGAGGTATGGTCCATTAATGTCAGAGTTGTGGGGTTTTTTTTTCTTTTTTTTCCCCCCAAATTTTAGGAAAAGGAAGTTACAACTTTTCGCATGTAGTGATTTTTACAGTGCTAATAAATTTGTAGTTTTGTGTATTCAGAAGGATGCTCTAGCTTTGATTTGTATTAGGATGAAGATTATTAAGATTTCAAGTCAAGCAAGATATGTTTCGGAAAGGAAAAATAGAGAAAGAACCAGACTTTCTGCTACCAATTTATGTCCAGACTCAAAAATTAAACAGAAAGCTCTGTGTGTGTGTGCGTGCGCACGTGTAAGTGGTTGTTTTTGTTTTAATAAGATCAGTCTTCCCAAAGACGGCACCTGAAGAGCTGCTGTAGCTGATCCAAAGCAATAGGTAACGGAGTCTTTTTGCAGTCTCCTTGGATGCTAGTACTTTAGCCAGAAGATTTTCCTTCAGACATCTCCCTTGAGTTCCCAGCTCTTTAGCGCAGGCCACTGCGTGACGTCGCTTATTGATGTGGTTGAGGAGCTGCCACCAGAAAAGCATTTCTTTCGCCTTCCTGCAGACAAGTGCTGAGACGGCCCCAAAAAAGCAGGTCTGGTCTTTGGAGCTGCGTAATGTCCTGCCTGCCTTTATGGGCTGACACCCTTGAAAAGGGGGCAGGAGGGATGAAATCTTGCCCTGGGCATAAAGGAGGAGACTTCTTGGCTAGTTGTGTCCTCCCAGGAAGGCTGCTGTGGCTCCTGTGGAGAGCAGAGGCAGTCGTGATTGTGTCACTTGGAGGAGGAGATGCGCGGTTAAGTTGATTAGATATTCCTCTGTCTCTCTGTCCTAGTGCTTAACCTCACTCCTACAAAAACTCAGTTCTAAGAGAAAAATGAAGAGGGACTGTTAATCGCTTCAGGTGCTGCTGCAGAGTAGCCGGCAGAGGCAGTCTCCTCAGCCTCCTCACCTCGTATCTATTAGAGACGGTCCATGGCAAAGGGACCTCTCACAGTGGTCTGGCAAAGTAGCCCTTGCTCTCTCTGCTGGTGTGATTAAATGCTGCTGCTGGTGGAGAAACAGAAGTGCTCCTTGTGTTTATACATTCAGTGCTTAAGATGGGAAGCAAGCAGTTTAGAAGAGACCATATGTTACAGCCCTGTTTACTCTGAGGTTTGTAGTGTGAGCAGCTGGGTGCCCTGTGCAGTTATCCAAGAGAGACTTTGGAGAGCTCATGTGGTAAACGGAGTTTGCCTGGCAGGGCTAACTGAGGCTTTTGGTTTGTTTTTCTTACTACATGCAAACATAGTGGTGTTATAAACAAAGGACTTGAATTGCAGGGAAGGGTATGAAGGTTGGCTATGCAACCTTATTTATGCTTCTGGATGCCTTGGCTTTGCCCTGTGTGTGGAGGAAAGCACTTAGACCATGGGAGAAAGCCCATGTGGGAGTGCGCAGTTAAGTCTGTGTTAATGTGTGGAGCCCCACATGGGAACTGATGGTGAACGGGCTACCTCAAGTCTGGCAGTTTTTGAATGCTTTAAATGTGGAGTGCTTGAATGCTTATGGGGAAATAGAAATTTTCCATGAAATTCCAGATAAAAGTACATTAGGAATTTATTTTTTTAAGAAAAGAGATTATTTACATAGGAGAAGGTCATGTTTCTCCCACTCTTGGTAACAAAAGCACTGAAAGCTATACTGGAATTTTGTGTGTGTATATGTATATAAATTCTGCTCAGAGGGAAAAGCAGTGGATTCATGTTCTCATGACCAGGACTGGAATAGCTGAAACACCCTCCACCTACCCCATCCCACTCCCATTGATGTATAATGCCTGGGAGGTTGATAATCTCCTGCCCTGCATCATGTGTGTGTATATGTGTGTATGTTTTTGTTTGTTTTTTCTGTTTGTTTACTTTGATTTTTTTCTTTTCTTTTCCAAAGGGGTAGGATTAGTAATTAAGGCTTCCTTAAGGAAACAACTTAAAGCCTTAAAATACATGCTGGCTTTGTATGCTTGGGAAAAAAATGGAGAGGTTTTGAAGATGCTTAAGAGACGAGAATAGAAGACTTGCCTTGACTTGCCTTTTGGGCCAAGGCATAGAGGTCACAGAGTGAGCAGACAAGTAGAAAGTAGGAACTAACAGGATGCGGTGGCAAGTGGATTGGTGAGGTGAGAGTTGCAATGAAAGAGGCCAAGATAGCAGGTGAGCTCGATGGCAGGATGCAGCTCTGTGTGTAACAGAGAAAGAGCTGAGATGTTGGGAGAAAGGCAGAAATTGTTGGATGGTCCTACAGGAGAAGCTTTGAGTGGTGTAGGAAACTCTGCTACGTGGGGTTGAGGTTTAATGCAGGTAGCTATTGAGACTGCAGCCTTTAAAACCTGGAAGAAGGTAGGGATGAATACAAGGTGATATGAGTGAAGATAACAGGCTTTATGAAGATAACAGCCTTTATGTCTTTGTAAAGCTGTCCTCAGAGTTAGATTCAAAGAAGTAATGCCCTCACTAGCCAGGGAGACATAGCCGTTGGCCATGGTTTGATTACTTCCCTTTCCTTTTAACTGATGGGTTCAGAGGGTTCTGTCTTTTCCAATAGCAGTTTGAAATCCATACTTCTTTCTAAAATATCATGCTGATTAGGTTGCAGGAGCAGATAAGACGTTCCTGGAGTTGCAGTCCAGAGGCAGAGGTGTTCCTTCTTGTTCAGCTTGTTGGTTCTCAAGTTGGCCTGTAACCACCTGTGGCTGCAATCCATTTGAAATTGGCACAGTGCAGCTGGGTGCTGGGTTTATTCACCATCCCATCATAATACTCCTGTAGCAAGTGAACCGCTTGCCTGAGTTATAGAGAATGGCATGAACCATTGGGACACTAAGTAGCCACTGAGTTTCTCTTCTGTGATGGAAGCGCCTGCATGGCTCAGCAGGGCACGACTGAAGCTGCTCAGGTATGACGGAGCGTGGTTGAGCCAGCAGGGACTTGGCAGAAAATCAAAGGTGTCAATGTTGACTTGCAGAAGCGTGCTGGTCTCTGAAGGTGCAGATTCTTGGTCAGCTGGCTGATGGGGACTCTTCCTGGAGGAGAGCTGCAAGTATGTTTTATGGAACATTTACTGTGTAAACATGCAAATACCTTTGTATTTGCAGTGCTAAGTTGAGCGTAGCTGTTTTGCTTTGGCTCAGCAACGAGGAGATCCTGTTCGTATTTCATAACTGAGGATGGAGTCAACTGAAGAACTGCACTTTTTCACATGATATTTCTTTGAGGAAATACAGAAAAGCCTCGTATATTATGTGATTGTGAAATGAGCAAGCGGGGCACTGTGTGGTTCATTTCTTGTGAAACACAACAGCTGCTATCTGCAGATTTTAGACCTCAGGGGACTCGCTGCAGTAGTCAAGTTGAGCACGCACAGCATGCTCTTTGTGTCAGTGTGTTAAAGTCTTTCTTAGCTCGTATGCCTCCTTCCCCTCCGTGGCTGGCAATTCAGCACGCGGCTTATGCCTTTGCACGTCCCTGATCCATGAGAGATGGCTGCAGAGCTGAGGTGCCCAAGTTCTGCTGAGGTTTAGGCTTGCCATAAATCTGGCTTCACTTGGTAAGCCCACATTCTAATCAAGAATTATGGTTAGAGAAGATGAACTTGGAAGAAAAATTACTGAATAGGCAAAAAATTAGATGAGTGGTTGGGATAGGAGGATTTTTTTTTATATATTATTTTCTATGGTTGGTCTTGTACTTAGTTCTTAATATAGTTGCTGTCACTTGGCTGCCTAAGGCATCTTTCAGACATAATTCCAACTCATAAATAGCTGTCAGATTTGGGGCAAATTAATAGCAGGGTGTGATTTAGAGACACTTTAGCATGTTCTAGTGCAGTGAACTTAGAGAAAACTGAGAAATCTCTCCCTCTTTCTCTGTGTTAAAACATTTAGTCATAGTATCTAAGATGCACCTTTTATTTTTTACAGTTCATGTTAATGTGCAACACCACCATTTATTTTCCAAAGACTGTGGGTGTTCTGCTTTTAGAATATACAGGAAGAGATATTCAAGCAGAAATAATAAAAAATGGGAGTATATTAAACTTTGCAATATCATCATAATATGCTTTTGGAGTTACTGGTAAAGATTTATTCGTATTTCGCCTGTATAATGAAAAATGCAGAAGTAAATTAAAGTAACCCCATTAAACTTGTAATCATCATCATCTTAATTAAGGTTAACCCTGTAAACTTTTGGAAAATTGATTTGAACGTTATGATAAAAGGAACAGAGATCTGAATGGGCAGAATTATTCAAGAAAATGAGGGAAATGAATACTGCCAAGAGAATAAATACTGTGCCTTTGAGAAGAAATGTCTTTTATGACTATTTCATATAATTATCCTTAATAATTCCTCCAAATTGCACCCAGATATTCAGAATACTTTGTCTTCCGTCAAGCATAAATGACTTGGTGAGGAATTTTTCAATCAATCAAATATACTTCATTATGGTTGTGTAAGTAGGATGTGACTTTTGGAGATTTTATTGCAATTAGTGAAGTGTTTGTCCAGAATAATCATGCAGTGCCCACAGGCGCCTAGCACAATCCATAGGATTTACTTGGTTCCAAGCCTCGCTGCGATGCCTCAACAGGAGTGTCCTTACTAAGGAAAAAAGTCCATTTTGACGGAGAAGTCTGTGGCGGGGGCTGCCACGTCCCTCTGCAGGTCGCGGGGTTGGTCGAGCCCCCCGCCGTGGCTGTGCTCCCCGCTCGGCTCCCGGGCGCTTGTGCCGGGTTTGCCGGGCAGATGGAGAGCTCCCCCGAGCCCAAACCCCTGGAGGCCGCGGGCCTGGCTCCCATCTGTGAGGGGATTAGTCCCTGCATCAAGTACGTCCGCCTTGCTGAATGTTGGCACCCTGCGGCGTCCTGCAGCTCCCCTCTGAACCCTTTCCAGCTCATCCGAGTGCTTCCGGCCTGCCCGGCTGCCGGTGGATGCGGTACCTCAGCTCCGGCGCGCGTCGCCGAGCGGGCGCTCTCACCCTCTGCTCCCCGACTCGCTGCTGCTTCAGCCTGCCCTGAACCGGGGGGACTCGGGGTCGGTGCTGGCCATGAGCTGCCACCCGCGTTGGTCTTTCCAGAAACAGACCCGGTCCCACGTGAGCAGCAGCCCGTGCCCAGGAGGCCTCGCAATAAGCGCGTCCAGGCGGGCGCGCGCTGCTCGTCTCGAGGATCGTCAGACCTTGCTCCGTCTCACGCGCGTGACGCATTGCGGTGGCGGCGACACGTCCCTCTCGCTGTTTTCATCTGTGCCTCTGCTTTTATATCTTAGTGATAAATCCGAGCACCACCAGCCTTTGTGTGGGTAAATTTAATTGCACAAGGATTGCATGAAGATGGCATTAAATTTCGAGTAACCTGAGCCCAGAGGCTTTTGTATTTTTTGCTTAAGGTCAATACATAAGGAAATCTGCAAATGAAAATTGAAGTAAATAATAGTCCAGCTGTAAATTTTGATCATAACTTAAATTTTTTTAGATAAATAGAATTTTATTTCTCCCCATACTTTCCCCTTTAATACATTAAATCAAATACTGCACAACAAGTTATGATAAAGTTGAAATTTTAGATTTCCTGTAATTTTCTAAAGCAACTCATTTTGACTATCCAGAAGGAACAATGGCTCATTAGGGACGCTATAAATAAATATGAAGCTCATCTTTCTGTGCCACTAAGTAGGTTCCACTTCAATTCAGAGCAAGTATCTTATGCAAGTCTAGTTAGAGGATTTTTTTTTCAGTGCATACACATTACTGGCATTAAGCTATTGATAATGAAATTCAAAGCCTGTTTTCTTTTGTGAAGGGTGGACAAGGCTTTGTGTGAGCTGTCAGATGACATTAAGAATTTAGTAGCTGATGTAGAAACAGAAGAACAGACTTCTTTGTCTTTCTGCTTTCCTATGGACTTTTGACACATTCTATTAACTGCTTTAAAGTTTGGTCCACACCAACCAAGGGTTTAAAAGGTGGTTTTGTGGAATAGTGGGACTAAAATAGTAACATTTTCTCAACTTTAATGTTTCAGTAAGGGTCTGCAGTAATACTTCATTCTTACAAATTGGAAATTCATCTTAGGAAAGCAGCTAAGTATGTCTTTCACTCCTGAATGAGTTTCGTTCTGCCTTGTTTTGGTGTTGCACATATGTTCTTGTGAAAACGTAAATTATTTGGATTTTTTTCTCAATTTCTCTTTTTTTTTCCACATTCCAGTCTAACTGTTTGAACCCTTTTTAGTCACTTTCCTTTCAGACCTTTACTGCTGCTGGGTGTGACAAGTGAGACTTACCTATTCTGCTGATAAATACTGTAAATGATAGTGTGTGGTGCATCAAGCTCATGGTTCGTGGTAACATCTGCTAACATACAACCCTGATCTTAATTGTTCAATCTAATGCCTTTGGGAACATAAACTGGAAAGAAGGCAGAGCGACTGTGCTAAGCCCAGTGTGCAAAGAAAATCAAATCTGCTGTACCTTTTGCATTAGCTCTTGAAGCAACTATGGTGCTTTGCAGTGTAATATTTACCCAGCAGTTGAGGTGTGAAATTTCCCACCATGGTGGAATCCTAATCTGTTTTGGCAGCGCTGTAACAAGCATCAGGAGCGTGAGCATGTGCAGACCTGTTTTGTGAAGCTGTGGGGACCTGAGGGGAGCAGTAATGAGATTGAAGAAGGAAGGGGAGCTTTCATTCAATTTGCAACCTTGCTGTTTCAATCCAGAATTCAGTATTTCAAACGTGGATGGAGCGGAGGGAGCAGTAATCCTTCTGGACTTGCTTTCTGCAAGTAACGCAGAAATGTTGGTATGTTGGTAGTACAGATGGTGACCCATCAGCCCTGCTCAGCTGCTGCAGAGTAAGCAAACGAACAGAGCAAAGCTATTATCTCCTGAATATAGGAAAAACTCCTAACTGATCCTGAGGTATCAGTTCTGGTCTATGGCCTTTCTACAAGTGAGCTCTGTCTAGCTTGCTCGGTTAGCAGGGAAAATGGCATCTGAAGCCTCTCCGCGTGCTTGCATGGTCCACTGTAATGAGTGGAGGGTGCTGTCTAAATTGGCAAGAAAATTCAGATGGCTTCTGGTTTTTAAGTGCTTACGTGGAACAAGAAGTATTCGATTAAAAAATTACAAGGTTGATGTTTAATGTCATTAGCGTAAGTGCAGCTTTTAAATGGAGTAAATATTTCTTTCCCCTACTAGTCTTTTTCTTAGTGCTATTACTCTGTCTGGCTTTGTTTGGTGCATGTTAAGCTGTTAATCAATCTAGATCGATTCTGCAAATCTACTGTCTGCTTCTTGTCCTTTAATGAAAGTGAGTAGTTCTTCCCTCGCATCTCTGCTAATGCTTCAGTTCCCTTCTGCTGCAACCACAGATGCGTGCACCCAGGCACATTCATTCAGAGATGACTGATCTCAAATCTCAGAAAGGCTGTTTCGTTGTACCGTCTTTTTAAGTTTGAAATTTGTGCTTGAGCTTTAATCAAAGAGCCTGCTTACTTCTTTTTTTACCACAGTTGGATTTTAAACTTTTGGTCAGAGGAGTGCTGGGAGGGATTGGCACTGGGTTTCTGTGTGCTCCTGAGGTATGTGGTTGGGGCTAATCCTTTCCCCTCTGAGAGGGGTAGAAATGTTCTTCCAAGCACTGGGTTTGGGACTCCTGGAACTCATCCAGCCTCAACCCAGCCTGCTGTAACAGGCTTTATATTCCTTTTCTATAGGATGTATTTGATCTGTCTCCAGGAGCTTGCTTTTCCTCAGGGTTTGTTTCTACTTTTACCAATGTGGATATGAGTAAACTAGCTAAACAGTCTACCTTAATCCTCAGATGTGACGTTATGCAGGCATTGATAAGTAGGACTTGAGGAAAGGCCAAAGGAAGCTAGTCCATTTCAAGTTTGAGCTTAGGAGCTAGCTGGTGGGTCAGTGATGGAGCAATGAGAGCGGCAGGTTATGTGAGTGAGCAGCGCGGCGTGAGGAGAGCCGGGAGCTGGCAGTCGCACCATGTGTGCTGGCAGGGCCTGCTTCTGCTCAGCTCAGCACCAAACACCTGTTAGGCGTTTGGCCGTGCGCCGGGAGCACATCTTCCCATTCGGCGTCATCCAGAGAGGATCCGGTTTGCGTGCTCTGAAACCGCTCTGCCTCGGGAACTGAGGTGTAAGATGAGGGAACGTACCCTGATCGAGTAGAAATGCTCACGTAGAGGCACCCGCAGAAGGTGGCAGGGAGGTGAGTCTGCAGTCAAGGTCAGTGTCTAAGAAGAGTCCTCTGGCAAGAGAGAGCAGCAGAGAAGGGGAGATGAGTATATATGAGGCTGAGGTGAGGGAGTAAGCCAAATACGTAGGTTGATCAAATAGGCTGCCATTAAGTGAGTCAGCCAGTTCGAGATGGTGTGTTGGTTAATGAATGCGGGTTATAGCAGTGTATTGCAGTATTAAGAGCAGACTGGATTTGGGTCAATTTGGGAAAGCTGGAAAGAAGGAAGCATTAGTGATGTAAGCTTAAATATGAACAAGTGGTTTAACAGGCTGCACTGAGGAAGAACATGATGCTGGTTAACATGACTAAGAGAAGCATAAAGGTATGCTGTGAGCTTCAGATGAATTAATATGGGCTTCAATATACAAAGTTTTGCAAGGAGAGTGATTCTTCTTGCAATGGCAAGGCATGGAGGAGAGAGGGTCTAATAGCAAATCATGAAGTTCTTGTTTAGGTGACCTTTGGGTTAAGAGTATAATCTGGCCTGATATTGGTATGTTCAGTTCAAGTGGAGATGACCATGTATGACTCTGAACAAAGATATGACAGTCAGTTGTTGCAGCCATCACATTTGGAGCCAACTGCTGCATTTGTTTACGGATGTGCAAATGCACCAGCTTTTCAGGTAAGGGCAAATATTTATACTGTGAAGTAAGTAGATACATAACATACAACAGAAGAAGGAAGAGATTCAAATTTGCGCACTGTTTTGTGATGTCCACAAGACCTACACATGTAACAATATTCAATGATTCGGAGAACATGCCTGGGATAACAGTTTTCTTATTTATATTTTAATTCTAGGTTTACCCCGAATTGCAAATCACCAATGTTGTCGAAGCCAACCAGCCAGTTACAATCCAAAACTGGTGCAAGAGGGGATGGAAGCAGTGTAACGGTCACCCTCATATTGTGGTTCCCTACAGGTGTCTGGGTGAGTGATACAGAGTATTTACATCTGTTACCTTCTCCTTCTTCCCTTGGATCTCTTAGCCTCTTCTTGAAGAGAAGGGAAAAAAAAAAAGGAATCCATGTAACTCTCCCATAACTTTGTATGATTTTTTTTTCTCTGAAATGTTTTGTCCAATTTGTTCATCCTTTAGACATGCATCAACTTAGCAGCAAATATTCTGGCTGTTTTTCTGATACTGTTTTCACAAGTAATTACAAAGCAAGGTACTGCTTGCTCCTCCTATTTTTGTCACTATCTATCATCTCTTCCCTTTTTGTATAGACCTATTCATGTTCCTTTTTTATAGTTCATATGAAATATTCATTATGTTTTCCCTAGATACATGCCACTTTTCTCGTTATTGTTTTCATATCTAGTACTTGATACTTTATTGTGGAAACCAATGGGATCCTATTTTTATTGGAAAGAAGTAGAAGCAAGATTTTAGAATTCCTTATTTCTTTCTTCAAGCTTTATTGTATCAGCAGCTTGTTATTTTCTTCTGGCCTTCATGTTTTGATTTACATCACCAGTTTAAAACATAGGCTTAAAAATTCAGTCTTCTGTTAATCTTTACTTCTCTGTTAGCTTTTTTGTCAGCATTTTGAAAACTGAGAATCATATTCACTTGATGTTGTCATTAACTTTCTAGGCACATTTGTTTTTCCTTGAGATTATTTTTGAATGGCTTAAATATGTTTTTTTTCCAGTATCATTTAAATTGTGTGATTAAAACGGCTGCTTGACTTCATAGTTAAATGCACCCAACAGTTGGAGATTGCAGTTCTATTAAGCCAAGGCAATTAAAATTTTGTCTGTGGGAAGTAACTCACGCCTGCTGATCTTTGACCAGTTATTCCATCAAATGAATAATGCAAGAAATTTCATATTTTTCTATTTTATTTTTTAAGAGGGCATGTTGTGTCTGATGCCCATCACCAAGTGTGCTGATTTCATGAAAATAAGACTGCAGAGTAAATAATGTGTGTTTTATCACCAGTTCTAATTTGGCAAGACAACAGATATGTGAAATATATACCTAGAATTATCAGGCAAATGTTAGCATTCTGTACTGTGTCTAGATACTGAATTATAATGGTGTGGTAAGAGATATGTGTGTCTAGCTCTCAGGTGCATAGTTGTTGATGTTACCACAGGTAAGAACACCTGGGTTATTCTGAGCACTAGTGTCATTGACAGAGTACCCGAATTCAAGACTTCTTTTTGGAACCCATCTGTACCAATTCTGAGTGTGTAAGAGAGCCCTTTATTGAGTGTTCTCCTAACCTCTGCATGAGTTTTAGTGATTACTTTTCCGCCAAATTTATTAAATGCTTAAAAGGGACGTGCTCTTTTACCCACTTGTCATGTTTCCTGCAATTTCATAATCAAGATAAAAATATCAGCTTGTAGTGTAGATATTGTTGTAGAGTAGGATAAGCAGCTTATTAGAGATGGGGTAGAACTGCAGAAACATCTAACTTCATCATAATATATTTGATAAAATTCCCTGTGAGTACACTTGCACTAATTAGAGATGTGATGGAAGAAGTTCAGAGTACTGGAGCTGTGGAAACTAATTTTTATTATTTATGGCATTGTCATCATAACCAAAGTACTGAATTATGATCAGGGAACCGTTATGCTCAGGACTATATACTTGTACAGGAAGGTTTCGTCATTGCCCTGGAGAACTTACAATCTAATTTAAGATAAAAGACAATGTCATCACAAGAGCAAATGAATATAAATTGGCTATGAATAAATTTAATCTGGAAATTGTAAGGAAGTGTCAGCAAGAATAAGGAGCTCTACCAGTCTTCTAGTAAAAGGAATATGGATAAGCCCAGTAATTCAACATGAGGCTCGTAAATTTATTAAGAGGATTGTGTGCAGCTGCCTTGCAGGAGTGAGGGACTGGACTTGGGTATTTAAGGTATCTCTCCTGAGTTGTTGTTTTGAATAACTCATTGTTTTGAAAGAAAGATTACCTAGAATTACATGTCTGTTATCTCAGGTAGCAAGCTGGGCTTTACTTACTGGTGGCAAAATATTTGAAGGTAGTTAAGCCCCTCATTCCCATTAATGCTTCATTTTTAGCTCCTCTGTTGTATTTTTGCATCCCCCCACATATGCTGCTTCTTGCCCAGGTTTATGTATGTGTGCCTGCCTGTGTATCTTGACATGTGTTTGTCTCTCTTGCCCTTCAATTTTTGACTTGGGCTGAAGTAAAAGTGGTAGAAACAAAAGTATGAGAAGTGGCGGGTGCTGTCAGCAGCCTGTGGGAGGGAGGGAGGCACCGTGGTAGTACTTCCACTGAAGGAGGAATGGCAAACTTGACCATTATCTTTCTCTTCTCCCCAACCAGGCCTTTGTTTTGTGTGTGTACGTCCAGAGTCGAATGCTGTGGCACGTTTTTCAGTAAAATGGCATTAGAGGGTGAGACTGGGAGAACTGATCATTTTTGCTGTGCCTGTGCATGGGGTCTGTGAGCAGAACAGCCCATGGGGAAGCGCAGCTGCTTAGTCCTCATCAGCTTGGTTTTGGTCTCTTATTAGCAGTGTTATCATTTTAAATGGTTCTGCACAAGCACTGTTTGCTTGACTGTCACTTAGCATCCCTTTTTGGGGAACAGCCCCCTGAAATTTTAGTAGTGTGAGGCAGGTGAAGTCATTGAGGGGCTTTTCTGAAACTTCCCAGTCCTTAGCCAAGGCCTTCTGAGAAGTGGAAAGAACATATCCTTGCAGCACCCGGCTACTTCCTTACCTTCTCTCCTGCAGACCTCTTTGGCAGTTAATGCAGTCTATTTGTAGCAATATTGACCTGATTAATAGATTACATGGTTTCATATTTCCTTTTCTCTATTGGATGCAGCTAAACAACAAATTATGGATTGGATGCAGCAACAAATTACTTAAGGCTAAATGAAAGCTCCTGATTTGAAAAAGCCACATGTTCATACAATAACTGCATAAATATACCCCCGAAAACATTCTAACTAACCCCCCAAAGTTTTATTTACTTTTGTAAGTAAAATTCGGATTTGTGCCCATTGTCAGGGCTTGGCAATGTCCTTAAAAGTGCAAGCTTTGCAAAAATGTTCTCGTGCAGTAAGTCTGGTTTATGAATATATCTCCTTCATATTTCCACCAACACAGACCATTGCTGTACAGTTTCAGTTTGCTGAGGAGGGAAAACATTTTAGGAAAATAAAGTTGTCAGGTGACTTTCCTTTTTGGTCACACCGAACATGCTTTTCTTGCAACAGGGTTTATATTTTTATCTTCACATGTCTAGAAAATAACATGTTTCAGTGTATGCCTCTTGTTGCTCCACGCTGTTAGCTACCTCGTGACATAAATTGGAATTTAGTTCTCTTGAATAATGATGTGGCTGCTACCGTCCCTATTTTCTTTTAAAAAATAGTGAAGAAATCAAAGGGTCAAACGATGCTGTGCGCTGCTTGGCTGGTGGAGGCACACGCGTGTTTGGTGCTCAGGCTTTGCTGGCCTGGGAATGAGGACGGGCAGTGCCGGCGTGCGCGCTGGCAGCCTCGCGCCTGCAGCACCCTCAAACCACGCGCGCCGCAGAGCCCGCGGTCCCGCGCGCTTGCTGCCTGGGAGGCTGCGGGACTTCGTTAAGCCGTGCCAGCAGCCCTGCCGTTTCTGACGCGGGTCATAAAAACTGTCCCAGAAAAATACCCTGGCTGCATCTCTGGCCTTATTAAAGCCAGAGAAAGAACTTCCCACCTGCTGTGGTAGGAAGGCAGGATTTTTGCCTGCCTCTTTTTTTCTGTGGGGAGAATATGGAAATGGGACAGTTCCTGGTTTGCTTTTTCCTCTGCTCGCATCCCACATGAGGCCAGCACCTTGTTTCGCAGTCTGTGTTGTACAAATTTAACCACCCTTTCCTCCAGGCTTTCTGTCGGAGCAGCTATCCTTGTCCCAGTGCTGCTATAAACCCTCAGAAATGCACGTGGCTGTGCCCCACTGCAGAGCGGGCTCTGATTAACTGCGCTGTGCAAACGGCTCGCTTGCATCGCCACACGCGACGCTGCTTTGTTATCGCCTCGAAACACTGTATTCAGACCGCGTTTGAACGGCCTGGATGTACTGGTATATGATTAAGTGTGTCTCTTCTGTCAATCAAAATTAGATTACTCATCATTTGTCCGTAAACAAGTGGATTAGGTTATATGACAAGTATTTCTTGCTGTTTAGCTGCATAATGAAAAGCCTGATTCTGTTTTTGATTTAAAAAACTTTGAAAATATTTATTAACTTGTCATGCTTTATTACTGTAGCAGCTTGTTAAGTAACCATGTGTTGACGTCAGAAGAAAAGACTTCCTGATGTTTTGATACACGTGTATAGCCAATTATAGCAAAAAAGCACTGAGGTTATGCCTGGAATAAATCATTTAAAAATAGGGGAACGTAATTGATGGTTCTTATGGTTCATTTGGTAATGTGCTTCCATTTTCACTTTTTATATGCAAGGGTATAAACTGCCTGTGTTTACTTCTGAAGCCTGCTACTTATAATTGTAATGGTTGAAAAAGACCTTTGAGATGGAGTCCCAACCATTAACCCTTCACCATCCTGCCTGCTAAACCATGTGCCTAAGTGCCTCATCTACATGTTTCTTGAATACTGCTGGGGATGGTGACTCCACCACTTCCCTGGGCAGCCTGTTGCAAGGCTTCACCACTCGGTGTAGAAATTGTTCCTAATACCCAACCTGAACCTCCCCTGGTGCAGCTTGAAGCTATTTCTTCTTGTTCTATCTGTAGAGAGTCACCCCAGCCTCACTACAGCCTCTTTTCAGGTAATTGTAGAGAGTGATGAGATCTCCCCTGACCCTCCTCTTCTCCAGGCTAAATAACCCAGCTCCCTCAGCTGCTCCTCATAGGGTCTGTGCTCCAGCCCCTTCACCAGCTGCGTTGCCCTCCTTTGGACACACTCCAGCACCTCCATGTCCTTGTTGGAGTGGGGGGCCCTTGCTGTTCTTTTCTCTGGGCTCACTGTGTAGCACACCTATTTCTGCTTAAGACTGAGAAGCTTCCTTCCCTCTCCCCCAGATATTTTACAAGGGCTTTCCCCTGGGTTTTCCATGCAGTGCCTAGTCAATTGAATGGCATTAAAAACTTGTCTCAGACTTTTCCTGTTCCTGCTGGCTTTGCTGCCCACCTGCAACTTCCTTCAGTCTCTGCTCAGCCATGTGAGCGGTGCAGACGAGCCTCACACCCCCCCGTCTTCATTAAATACAAAATGCACCAAGCCTCAGCCTACGCAACTACATCACATCCAGTGTTCCTGACAGCCTTAGCTGACGGGAAGGAGAGGCTCTCAGAAGGACTGACGGTCTGAATTGCTGCGCGAGGACACGCAGGGCAGGGAGATGTGAGACGCGGTGAGAGCGCCTCTCCTCGCCGCGGTGCTTGGCGTCCCTCACTGCGTGGGGATGCTTCTCCATATGTACCTGAGCCCCCGGGGCCCAAGATTCGTGGTTGTCTTCTGCAATAAAGGAAAAAATGGCTGTTAAACATCAGCTGGCTAAATGATTGTTTATGAGTTGATAATTTTATATTTTTATTTTTATTATCATTTCAAGTAATATATCATAATAACTTTTTTAATAAAAAAAAAAAAGGGCACACAGGTTGTTTTACATATGTAAGAACTTGAAAATATAAAATAAGCTTTGTACTTGAAAAGCCTTGACCAGTCCTCTCTGCACTAAATTCTTTGTTTCTTGTGAAGCTGTCCAGGCTACCCCAGTGTCTTAGACATTCCTACTTTTCCTGCAGTATTTTTATGTAAAAGTAGTTAACAACAAAGACTAGTGCCGAAAGAGTAATAATAGGGTTAAAAAGGAGACAGCTCAAAAGTTAGGAAATGCAAAAATGAAGGTTGCCTCTGTGACCAAAGGCCGAGCCCAAGGCCCGTGCGAGCCTTCCTCAAGGGACCCTCTTGAGGGGATGTGCCCCATCCCTCCCCTCCCTGCGCGGAGCGGGCACCAGGCACTGCTCGCTGAGCGAGCTTTGCTCTCACCCCCTGGGCTGTGTCCTCCAGCACCTTACCACGCACCACTCCATTTCTGCCCAAAGACAATCCATTTTCCTCGTTGAATTTTCTCTTAATCTTCGCTGAGTACTTTAGTTTCATAAAGCCTGTGAGGTAAGGACTATGGGGGTGATAAGTGGTATTTTGTAGTTGGAAGGCTGAGGCAGGGGGGCTTCAGAAACAAGAGTATTCAGTAGTAGCTGGGCTCTTGGGTAATAAAGTGCTTAAGGCTTTGTAAGCGTGGACACAAATAAGGAATCTTCCTGGATAATAACCATGTATTTAATATGCATATACAAAATACATTAATGTTTATCCATATGTGAAGCTAGGACATTCCCACATTGGGGGTTTCATACCCCATTGATTGTATAACCTCCAGGCTTTAGAAGCAGGAATTCTTCATCCACACATTCCTGTTGTGCCGTGGAGTTGACTTACCCTTTCATTTGGGTGTTTCCTGTAAAATATAGCACTTGATTTTTGCAATGGGAGGATTCTGATTAAATATTTGCCTAATCTTTTAGGAAGGAAAGATGGGGAGGAGGGAGAAAGGAAGCATGCATCCTACCACATGTCATTAAATTGATTTACACGTGAATCATCATCCCACAGCTTTCTACCACGAAAACAGAAAGTGGTGATAGGATCTTGTTGTAATTTGGTCTGGTCTCAGAGGAGGATAGCAGGTTGCTAGCAGATTCAATGCAGTGGTTAACTGCAAAAGAAGAGTCAGTGATGGAAATTGTTGGCTATTTCTAATATCTGAGGAACCTTTCAATAAGCCTGCTTTGAGGGGAGGGGGGGGCGTTATTTATTATTGTTTATGACTAAAAATTGAAATTATTGGGCTTGCCAGTTACTATGATATTGGAAAGAGTCATTATTGCTTCTGAGAGAAATCGTCCCTTGGTCCCTTTTTTTTTTCTTTTTTTTTACAGGACTAGGTAGGCAAATGAGTAATATGTCTGCTGGATTTTTCAAAAGAAATCTGGCAATGTCTGTTACCTAGAAGCTATTAAAGGAATTAATCTACTGTGAACAGGAGAGAAAATTGTTATGTGGATAAATAGGGGAGAAAAAAAAGAAATCATCTGCCCTCAAGGTAGAGGAAGGGTCACCAACAGAATCCCATGAGGATCAGTTCCTGTGTCTGTGACATTCAGAATACCCTCTTTTCAGGTCATTCACAAGTAAGTAGTGAAGTGACCTGTTTGCTGATGACACTAAGTTATTCAGGGTAGGACAAGTAAAGGCAAGCTGTGAAGAATTTCAGGAGGGCATCATGATACTGACTGACTGACTGGAGGTAAAATGGAATGTGAAAATCAGTGATTTCAAGGTGTGATGTACATGGGGGAAGCACAATGCAAATAAATCCTCATTTGCTGGATGTGGCAACACACTGTGAGTAACCTCTAGCTACTCAAGAGTGAGATCCTGGACTTTAATAGATACTTCTATGAAAACATGGGCTCGTTAGCACCCGAAAAAAAGCACTGTGTTTCGGATTATTAGGACAGGAATGGGAATGAGGCATTAAACATAAATAACATTGTGGCAGTTGTGGATTTACCTGCATTTTTTGAATACTGTGTGCAGGTCTGGTCTGCTTAAGAAGTATATAATAGAAATGGAGTTGAAAGACTGACAGTGACTACTTGAGGTATGACATGGCTCCCTACAAGAAATGACACACCGGATTAAGGACTTTTCATCTTTGAGAAGAGATGACTGGAGGCTATGACAGTGGTCTGTTAAATTATGCATAGCATGGAGAGGACGCATGAGGAATGGTCATTCAGCCTGTCTGCCAAAATGAGAGCTAGGGATGATGCCAAATGGAGCTAGCAGGTTTCAGGCTGCAGAAAAACAGGATGCAGGCACACAAGTCCATGTGATTGTGCAGTTGTACTGCAGAGTGTGTATTTGAGCTCCTGGCCTCTCTGCCACACCACGTTGTGGGTGCTAAAAGACTGACCAGGTTCAAAAGTTGACTGGGCAGTTCACTGCAGAATAAGCCAGCGGGTGTTAGGGACCTAGGGTGTTAGGGTCCTCTGTATGCGGTAGTGAAACGTTGTCTTGGAGAAAGGCCACCGCTTGCTCTTCTCTTCTCCCTACATCCTTTTTTGATACTGTCTTGCTAGGTACTTGCTGTTGACTACTTGAGCTGAAAATTGTTTTGGACTGAAATTGGCCTTCGTTTGTTTTTGTGGGTTCCTTTCCAGCATCAGAGAGTAAGTTTGCTTGCAGTAAGACTTTGCAGCCCTCTTCCCTCTAACCTGCTTCTCAGCTACTTTTCTGCCTGTCCGAGAGCTGCTGCCCAGTCGTGCTTTTCTCATCCAGTCTCCCTTTCAGCTTGGGGGTTTCCAGCCTTGCTCCTGTCTCTGGCTCACCAGGCTCTGCACTGACACTCCAATTACCAGTTCATTTAGTTTCTTTGCCTGAGCATTGCTGTTGCTCACCTCTCCTTCCTTTCCCAGTAGTTGTTTTCCCCCTCCTGGCGTCTCTTCCCTCCCTCAGCACTTTGCCATCCTCTTCGTCTCAGCACCTGCTGTGCAGCCAGTGCTGCCTCCGCCTGCTTCCCAGCCCTTCATCAGCTCTGTCACTCATCTCCGGGCGTCTCATTTCGCGTCTCACTTGATGCTGCCTGAGCCAGGCGAATAGAAGGAGAGCTTCAGAGCCTTCCTGGGAGCTCGGTGATTAGGATGTTTTAATATAAAGGCAAAGCAGCACTTAACCAAAAAAGAAAAAAAAAACCCTTCTGCCAGGGTAAAACGCTTTTGTGTTGGGAGTGGTAATGCTTTCTCTTTCAACAAATTGCAATAAAAATACTTTATTTAAAGCATTATGGATTATGGCAGTAACAAGCACAGTTTGAGTGTTCCTGCTATTGCACCATTTATGCTGGAGACATGATGTTGCAGTGTTTCTCAGATGACCAAACAACTGCTGTCAGATACTCTTCTTGATGCCTAGCTAAATAAAGATGTCTTTATCTTGTGTAATAAGTGATGGTTGGTGGTCTCTTCAGTAGCACCTAATGAATGTTAATTTCTCTTTTTCTTCATTGCAAAATGAAGATCTATGATTCCTGTGTTTTATTACAACTTCAATCATTTTGCTTTTTTAAAAAAAGAAAAAAATCATCAAGATCAGATGCTCTGGTTTTTTTCCCCTCTCTCTTACAGAGGTGGCTTATAACATTAGTTGAGCTGAATTTTTTTGTAGTCTGAAGAATATTATCTTGTCGTGAGGATGAGCGTCTTTTTGTTTTATTGTCTGTAAGTGCAGGCATTTTTCTTTAGTGCATGAAATTATACATGATAATTGATTAAAACAAAGCAAGTCAGAAGAATAACGTTTCAGGTCTTGAACTCCAAAGGGAAAAAAGGAGACTCTTGGTTAGGAGTGAGTGCTATTAAAACTGTGTTTCCAAAGTCTTGTGGAGGGAAGTAGCTTAGACTTTTGACAAGCTTTTTGAAATACCTGTTTCTTGGCTTAAGATGCACTGGTCTCTATCCTGCATACACAGGAGATGGTTGATGGGTTTCATTTGGCCCTCGTTTTGTGCAGAATAAAAAGGTGGGGCTGCAGTGCTGGAGTGAATGTCTTAATTGTCATCACTGAGCTGCATCTGCAACTGCTTCTGCAGTCCTTTTGGATCCAGCAGCAGCTGAACGAGCTGTCACTGCACAAACTTAAATTAGTAATCCAGGATATAAGCAGACTCTGGGAAAGGTCTTTTGGAGACTTATGTTATGTATATTTTGTCTTTCTTTGTTTTTATTGCTCTCTGCAATAGTTCTGTGCCCATATGATTAAGAGTTGGCTGTGAGCTTGAGTTCTCATTGCTTTGAATTTACGTTGTAAACTGGTTTCCAGATTTGGTTTTTCTCTGTGTCACAACACTTTCACCAAGACATTGCAATTCCTTTTCATGAAAAATGTGCTTTTTAAATAATAAATTAAGAACCATTTTACTATGCTAACTGTAGTAACAAAATAAAAAACCCTACATGTTATAATCCACACTGTGCACTGTTTTTTTTCACTGTCAGTACTAGTATGAATTAATCTTCATATTTGCCTTAGATGGGGAGAAAATGAGTGTAATAAATAAAGTTGGATTTCTGTAATATTTTGTGGTTTGTTAACATGCTTCAGACTTCTTTTTTTTCATAAATATGCCCTTACATTCTAATTTTTCGTGGATAGGCAAGGTCGGCTTCCAAGGGCTTACCTGTAACCTTGGGAAAAGGGTTTGCAAAATGACTTTGAGAAAGTGTAAGAACAAACTTGGTTAATTTCCAGTAAAGTACTTTTTTATTTAGGTCACATTGCCCTTCAGGCAAAAAGAACTGATAAAACTAATACTTAGGAGGTAGCAGCACTGCATCTCAGCACTTACATGTCCTCAACGAATAAATTGCCTGTAACTGCAGAAGGAGACAGGGCAGCATTAGGAGACTGTACTGTAAGTACTGGAAGTCACTCGGGTCTAATGGACGTTCATCCATCAGATCCTGTCGCCGAGGGCCTCTGGAGGAAGGGGACGTATCATTGCATCAGTCGTGCTTGTATCAAGCAGCGTTCCCGTGAAACAGCATGTAGAAATCGAGCACTTCCAGGGCTGTGTCCACACAGCTGTCCTGGGGTTGTGCCAGCCAGTTTCTCACTAAACTGATGGCTGTGCTCGGAGCTTCTCCCTAGAGAAGGCACTGCAGCGCTGCATAGCTGTGTAAACATCCAAAATCTTTGCGGGTTGAGCGTGTTGACATCTGAAGGTCAAATGTACTTCAGTGCTTCTCGTCCCTTACCCACAGTTGCAAGCATCTTTATCATGCAAGAGGACATTCCCCTTGGGTTCTTCATACTCCTTTTAAACACAGCTGATGTTTAAAAGGGTAGGAGATACTTCGTTTTCAAATGCATGGTTTTATTTTCTTGCAGCAAACTTCTGCAATGGAAATCACAAGTTGAGAAAGGTTGTGCATGATTCATAAGAATGAAGCATCCATTAGCAATCTTGGGATTCAGCTTTTATTGAATCCTTTAGATACTAGATTTTATCCGAAATGTTAGGAAAGAAGGTATTTTTAGTTTACTTGTCACAGGATGGCACTCTTCATGACACTCCATTTTTCTTTTCAGTAGAGCTGCCCAAATTCTCCCAATTAGGATTTTCAATGCCGTTCATATTTTTCTGAAAAAGAAAAAGTTTGTTTTTCTTGAAGCCCTTCCAATTTGGACGTGCATCTTCTCGACAGCCCCCACTAACTGGGCGACGTGCCTGAGCAGGAGGCTGGAGCAGGCAGCCTCCAAGGACAGCCATCCCGTGGCTCGAAGCACGTTCCCACCGTTTCCCTTCCTCACCTTGCATTTGCTCCAGTGAGGGTGAACCAGGTTGCAACCGAAACCAACAGTAGGTCCCTGCTGCCCTTCCCGTAGAGCTTAGGGGTTGTGCTGATGCCTAGCACCTCTGTTGCTGCCTCCCTTCCATGCGAGGAAGACTGAGGGAAGGGAGAGAGCGCAGGGCCTGCGCGGCCCGAAGCGGCCCCAAGGCCTGGGCAGGGGCAGCCGGCTGGGCCCTGGGCACAGTGGGCAAGGTTAGTGGCTGCGGTGGGGCCCCTCGCGAGGGAGGTTGCAGCACGGAGCCGCAGGAGCACGGAGGCGCGGGCTGCCCGCAGCACGGCTGCAGCGTGGCCGGGTTCGGCCGCGGGCACCGGTGGCAACGGCGTTTGCCGTCAGCCATGTTTGCTTGCTCCTGCTGCGGGGATGGCCACGCGCCGTGTTTTGTGTTGGTTCTGCTTTCCTCTCCTTCGTCTGTTGTGGGGCTAATATCGAAGAAACCTGCTTGAGGAGAGGTGTTAGAGTAGAAGTTAATGGAAATTAAAAATCTCTTTCCACCAAGCTGTTAAAAACGACCAGGTTGATTTTGAACTTTTAAACTTGATCTATTCACGCCGTACATAGTACCCCTGCAGTCTGCTCGTTAACTAAACAGAACTGACTAATAGCTTTCATACTTCTTCATTAGCTTGAAAAATTGCCACCGATTTCCAGAACAGTACAACATATCCTTCTTCATGAGTGCCTTCATTGGCACTAATGACGGTAGGAGTAGCGTTGTGTTTTCGTTCTGCTGTGCGTTTATTTAACCTTTATTCAAAAATGTTGGATTTCTGCCTGACCTCCAGGTTGCTGTGTGGCAGGGTTTTCTTTCCCGGGGTCATGTGGAAACTTTCCTTAGTGGTCACTAAGGGAAATTAAATGTGATTTTTTTCCAGTTAAATATGGGAACATGGGCCCAGTTGTATTCAAACATTCAATTGTAATAAAATATATGTAAAAAAAGAAAGATAGTCTTTTAGGTACACAATCTGGTGCATTGACTGTGGTTCCTAATTCATCATTTTGAAACACTAAATATAGCAAATGGGCTAGAAATAATGGTTGATTATTGGAAAACTTTTACCTTTTGCATTTAATGTAGTCTATCTAGTTGGTGTTTTTGTTGTGTAAGTTTTTGACGTGTAAAATACTTAAAATACCCCATTTTTATTAGATCACTGTAAGTAGGTCATCAGAAAATTGAAGCATAACAGTCTATTATCAAAGTTAATTCTGGTAACATGAATTAATTTTTGATTTTGTAGTAATACCAACTTCCACTTTTTTTCTCCTGAAGGTACTCAGGTGAATACATGAACACTGGCCTAGGAGGGAGGTCTAGTCCTGTGTACTCTGAAGGAAGCTTGTTTTCATTTTAGTTTTTCCTTCAGCTGTTCTTTATATGATTATTTCTGTATTTGACATATTTTCATAGATTCTTATTGTAGTTTAGTGTAGGGTATAATTCTGCATACCTGTCTTTTTTCTTTTTTTTTCCTCCTTTTTTTTTTTCGAGTCATCCTTTTACTCCCATTTCTGTTCTTAACTGATTACAGAATTATTGATTATTTCACGTTAGTTTCCTTCGACTGCTACTATTTGGAAGCAATTCATTCAACAGAGATTGCCAACCTTTTGGGGAAAAGGACTGTCGTGGTTTTTGTTATGTGGTACTTAATATTGAAACACCCTGCCCAGTGCCTGAAAGGTCTGTAGTCACCTTACAACACAAATACACGCATATAAGTCTATAGCCAGGGCTATTTCCTTGCACCTGTTTTCTGGGATTCAGTCTGTGATGAGCAAACTCTTTCCCATTTTGTATCTTTTGTTTTGTTTCCAGAAAAATCTTCAGCAAGAATTCCTTCTGGCAGGGCAATCTAATTCCTCAAGTTCTGCAGTTGACCTCAACTTATGCTCCCTGCATGCTGGGCAAATTTTACTACTTCTGTTTCACAAACTTGTTATTTAAAAGACTTATTCCGTGTTTAGATTTTTCTAAGCTTGGATTGAATCATGCAATTTTCCTATAGCCTTTTGCGCAAGGCTTCCATTTTGTGATTTCTGTGCCTCCATAAGGAGGCCAATGGCCATTTCTGGGAAACTCGGAGCAGATATCGACTCCGATGGATCTGGGTTAGCATTTCCACTGCCTTTCCTCCAGCCGCCTTCTTGCTGCTGACCTCTGCTCCGCTGAGACTGGCTGTCAGGCAGTGCTGGGAAATGTGAGCCCAGGCAAATAAATAACCCCCAGATTGCTCTGCAATAAGAGGTGCTTAACCTGACAGCTCTCTGATCAGGCTGATACTGTGGCCACGGAGGGGGGTGTGTGTGTGATAATGGTGCCATTAGAGCAGCTGAGGAAGGGGGGTGCGTGTGGACTTCTTAAACAAAAAATATATATATATTTAAAGTTTTTATTGATTTATTTATTTAAAACAAACTTCCATACTCGTCAATGACTCAAGAAATTTTTGACCAATTTGAGGGAGGGGGTTATACTTTTAAGTACTGACTTGACTTTGAAAATGAGAAGCATGGCACATGTAAATCACTGCTATCGTTGAATTTTCATTATAGAGCATCGAGGTCATAAAGCTTTAATGTTTCTTTTACTATTTCAGCTTTTGGGAAGAAAATGAAACTTCAGTTAAGCTACAGCATAAACTTAACCTCCACATGCCCTTTTGCTCTGTGTTCTAAATGATAAATATTTTGATATGTCAATTTTGTTCCCATTAATGTAGAAAATTAGATTTTTAGATTAAAGCCTGACTGAGTATGACTCTTAGTAATATTTTTCTATAGCTTCCTCTGCCCTTGTTACTGCTTGTTTCGCTTTATTAGATAAGAATGTCCCCACTCTCCACCCCTCATTTTTTCCATGTGAAAAAAAGGAGTAATCTGAAGTCTCATATATCTCTTTTGTTGTTGTTGTTGTTAAACTCTAATACGATAGGCAGGTATAAAATTTTATTACAATTTTTATTTATATAACTATCCTTATAATTTAAAATACGTTTCCTATGTGAAGGTGCTTCAAGAGTAACTTTTAAATTATAATACAAATGGGATATGTAGTTTAAAATTAAATTCTAATTCCATGTCTGCTGTATATGAGCGGTTGTCTGTGTACGATTACTGTTATCTGGTCTGTTACAATAGAATCAATTTAAAGCAGCTTTTTTGTGCATGTAAAGCTCTTAAGGAAAACAGTTTTCTCAAATAGCACAGGCTCTGCTGAGGCCAGCCAATTTAGATAAGAGACTGGAAAAGAGGGCAGCTGCCTTTGGTGAGGAGTACCTCGAGGTGCTACCACTTCCCCTCCAATAACAAGCTTACTGGATGTCCCTGAGGTTGCTTATGGCCCAAAAATAGTGTTACTCAGTGGAGTCCAAGCAACGTGGTGAGGAGGAGGGGTTTTAACTGGGACTATTTTTTAAAAAAAATCTTGTCTGAATGAGACAGGATTGCCCTAATTCCCCTTAGGGAATTTTATTTGTTGTTTTTATTATTAGGGTGCTATAAAGGTGTCTCCTTCTTGATGTCATGTGTAATGCTATCCAGATAGAATTTGGTTTCTTCTGAGTACTCTGTCTTGGCCAACTTGCCTTTCTCTGCACGTGGAAATTCAAAAATAATGTGTTGCAGCTCATTTTAGTGACTTTTATTCTCTCAAATGTGTGTATAAAAATATATAATATATTGATTCTGATTCCTTTAACATCATTCTTATCTTGTCTTACACACTTGGGACAAATGCTTTTTCCTCATATATTTTTTTTAATAATGTGGTTCAGTTAGATGCTTCGGAGTCGGGACAAAAATCTGCAAAGGAATTAATTCTAAAATATAAGTTTTATAGACCTTCTCAGATGCATTACAGAATGTTCTATCCCAGTGGTTACTCTTGATTTATTCAATCCAATTTCTGGGCCCTTTTTTTGTGTGGTAGGTCTACAATAGATTTACTATTCTTGTTCAGTTTCTGGCTTCCTTATTGTTGTTCATCTTGCTCTGAAGTCCATTTACGCTCTTGAATTTTTTATCTGTTGATATGATTGATAGAAGTTATTTGACATAAAAAATCACATTTTGATACTGTGGATTAAATTGAGTGAGTAGGAAGTGCTTCTGAAGACAGTCTGTGTAAATTGTGGATATTCTTTGTCGTGTTGTCCTTAGTATTTGCATGTAACATAATGTTTTTATTATTAATCCTTACGAGCAGGATATGGTTCTTCACAGACCATAATCTTGCTAGGTAATCCTGACTTGGTTGCTGTCCACAATGACTCATGAATGAGAGAATCATTGAAGAGAAAATAAATAAAATGGGTTAGAATTCATCGCTTACAAAAATATGACTTTCTTCTACCAACTACTGAAAACTTCAGCTATGTTCAATGTGATAAAATCTTGCAAACAAGAACTGAAGAGGAACATTTTTTGTCATAAAGTAGATTTACTTATAATAGTATTTACATTACATATTTACTTGACATGGCACATTTACAGAAATTCTTGGCTTTTAGCCAGAGCTGAAAGCATGCTATGCTAATGTCTAAATACTTGTGTGCACTGATGTAAGGACTGGTAATGACACGGAGCTTTCGTGGTTTTTTTTTTTTTTGGTCTTTTAGAGCAACTCAGCCTATCAGTAGTAGCAGACAGTCATTACTCTCTGATCCCATGGATCAAGTGGTGCTTGATCTTAGTAAACAGGATCTGGTACCATGTCAGTTAGCATGGTAGTGGTCTCAGAAGCTGGAAATTGTATTTACAATTTTTAAACCAGTCTCCATTTTCTGTGGCTAGTTCTCTATGTGTAAGCTTGAAAGTTCCTGTGCCTCACAGGACAGGTGATTCATGTAATCTAACATACTCCTCATTAGCCATCTGGGAAGGTGATGCAAGAAACCTTGGCGTTGCCTATATATAAGCAATGTTGCCTGTATATAGCTAGGTTGCCTATTCCATGAGCAGGAGACCTGAGCATGTGTTGTTTTGTTTTGTTTTGTTTTGTTTTTTCCTATCCATGGAGTTGACTGGTTGACTGCTCCATCACTTACCTATCCAGGATAACTGAGAAATGAGCTATCCAGACCATCCAGAGTGATGATACAGAGTGTGCTAAGTGGTGGTGGACTCTTTTAATGTTACTCTAGTTTGCAGTGATTTCAAAAAGCCAAACAGTTCACTACTGTGTTTCACAGTTCACAGTACATGGAACAAATGGATATATGTGTTTTTTTCATATATTTTTTTCAAAGGGTGCAAGATAATCACTTCTTATGGCTGCCCTTGGCTATATGTTTTGAAGGAGAACGTGATTGAAATGAAACTGGAGATGGTTGCAGCAGTGTCGGGAGAGGAGTGAGGGACAGGATCCTGGGATCACTCAGGTTGGAAGGGATTCCCATAGAGCTCAAGTCCGACCTCCTGCTCAAAACTGATACTCAATTCAGACCAGGCTCCTCAGGGCTTGGTCCAGTCTGGTCTTGAAAAGCTTCAGTGATAGAGATTCTGCACCTTTCTGGGAAGTTTTCTTTTGATGCTTAATTATCATTTTGAGTTTTATTTTTTTCTTAATTATTTTTCTTCCTTGCAAGCTGTCTTATCCCAGTAGCCTTGCAGGTGCAGTACCAGATCATAGTGCTGTGGCATACTTGCTGCAACATGAGGAAGGGCTTGGCTCTGGGCAGATTTTGGCAGATAGTCGTTAATTTGTTTTTTTCGCCTATAAACTTTGCCTACCCTAAATATGATGGTGGTGTGTGGTTGTTTGTTTGTTTTTCCCACCTTTTCCCTCTGATCACTGGTAATAAAGTCCATTGCCCACAGATAGTAACAATTTGAATGCAAGCTTGGTCTCAGCAAATAGAATATTCTGGGCAGAGCAATATTAAGGGCGATTGCTTAGGCTGTTCCTAATCAGGAAGGTGTCTCTGGTAAGCTGATCTTCAGCTGCTGCTTCTGGAATTATTTGTTGATCAGAAATGCTGCGCAAGGTGGCAATGCAGAGACAATTACGGCCTCGCTTGATGGTGATTTGTGTTGTTTGCCAGGAGAGACGGGGAGAACAAGAACAGAATTAAGCTACTGTTCAAGTAAGAAGAGAAGCTTAATTTCGTATTGAAATATGCAGTGTGAAGGTATTCTGGAAGTAGGTTAATGGAAGAAAACAGAAACAAAATTGAATTAAATCCGCTGCAGTAATTATTTCCTTACTTGAAATCTGATACCTTAAAAACTGAATGTAACGTTTTAGTTCTTTCTACCTACTTATCTGGTCACTACTCCCCGAGACATCTGTGAGTAGGGGGCCTCCTCTAGCTTTACACCCAGTAGCAGGTGTGTACCCCAGTTATTAAGAGTAGTCCGTGAGAAGCATCTCGGTGTACAGGAGTGCAGAGCACCGTGAGGCCACTGATCCCAGTTGTGCTGAGTTCTTTCCAAGCACCCTGATCTTTCAGGAACATCTGGTTGTACAGTGTTTGATCAGTGCCATTAGTCAGCCCCTAGTGCAAATAGATAATATATTAGCAAATGAATCCAATTGCTTCTTACAGTACCATGTTTCCAATTTAGAGCCCCCTTTGGTCGGAGATGCTGCGTACTGAGGTGCACTGAGGGTCACTTCGTGGGAGCGGAGGCCCCGCTGGAGCCCGCTCCAGGCTGCTCCGAGATTTGCCCTCACCAGTCCTGCTGCAGACGGTGTCCGTGCCTGCTGCGAGGCAGGGAGCGCTGGCGGGAGCGGACCAGGGCTCAGCGTGTCCCGCGTCTCAGCCGCGGCGCCGCGTGTTGTTTATAGCTAGCGTTAAAATAAAATGCAGGCGCTCAGTGCCATCTTAAAGTGCTGCCTGTCCTGAAGTTCAGCCATGTTACTGCTTGCAAAATCCAACGGCAGCTGTGAGGAAAAAGAAGACTCCCAAAGACAGAATGTCTTCCGGCTTAAAGCATATCCATTTTTGAGTAACCTTTGTGAAACGAAATCCGTAATACAGATTTAAATAAACCCAAGAGCATTAAAATGCGTCCTGCAGCATCAGTAATTTTTTATTTATTCAGTGCAATGCCCCATTAGTGAATGTCCCACCTGGTGGTGGGAGCAGAAATATAAAGAGCTCATGAGTAATCGAGAGAGGCAGAATTGTGAGAGGATTTAAGAACATGAGCACAAGGAATAAAAGGAATCTCAGGCAAGTTACAGGATTACAAGGCAGGAGGCAATTAATTTGACGGGAAAAAAAAATGCAAGACTTGCTCATTGTACAGAAAAGTGCCTGAAGAGGATGAAAAGAAGGGTTTTCAGTAAAATACCTGAGGCATTTCTTAGTACCCCTTAGTTTTCCCATTCTCAACATCGGACAGTTTCTGCCGCGTACCAGCTGTTGAACCTTCCTGGGTTAGCGAGTCCCGATACTGTGGGGTTTTGACCTTTACAAAATGGGTTCTGGGGAAGAGGAGGGGTGGACTATTTGTGTGGGGAATTGTTCCCGTCAATTCCTCAAATGTTGTTTGGTCTCTGTGGTGGAGAGGGCAAATTATCCTGTGGCAACAACCCACAGGTGGCATCTTTCGCTATCTGACCTTTCTTACACTGTTCATAGCTCATTTTCAGTCCACATTGTGCTTCACCAGTCCCTGAGAGCAATTGGCAGTGCCCTATTGCAGGTGTGTTAGACAGGACTGCGGTGGTCCTGGAATAAAAACTAAAATGGTGGGTGTGATTGCACCTTCAAGAAGGGAATTAGGAAAAGCATGTGTTGGGGACCGCAGAGGATGAAAGGGAGAGAGGTGATAATAAATTAGGCGTTACAAGAGGAAGTGAAAAGATTTTTTCCTTGCACAGCATCGTGGAGGAGCTCTGGCTGAGGCAGGGCGGAGTCCACCTATGCAGAGTGACATGTCTAGATTTTCTTTGTTATTCCTGTAGTTTCCCAGCTTACAGCTTTCAGGAATGTAAGCAGAGTTATACAGCAGGGGGCAAAGCAGTAACTAGTACCTGTCAGAAGCTTTGAAGATGTATAAGCAGTGCAGTGAGGAACTGGAGAGAAGAGCAGCTCAGTCTTGGCAGTTCTCAACTTCTCAAGTGTGACTTGGCAACCAGCTTTTGGGTTTGTTGCTTAATAAATCCTGTTTGAGAGAGTGCACTGGGCTACTGTCGCAGCGCAAGAAAACTTGCAGGTCGGACTGTCTGGTCCCTGGAGAAAGCAAACGAAAGGAGACGTTCGGATAACTGGGTGACCTTGGCCACTGGTCATACTGATAAAAGTCCTGAGGAAGTGCTTTCTATTTTTGAGGAGGTGTTAGGGAGGTAAGGTAGGAGCAAAGAATCACAGCGCTTGACATAGGCCATGGTACTGGTGTCAGGAACAGGCATTGGCACAGTTCTGTTTTGTCGGTTCTATCTGATGATAATGACCAAGAGAGGGACATGAGAGGTGTCTTTACTCCCAGAAAGATTTTCCTTGGAGGTGGGAGAAGCAAAAGAGAGAACAGAGGAGTAAATGGACTTAATGCTTCGATAAACCATTGAAGTGTGCTACAGACTTTAAAAAAAAGTGTTCTAACAGCTTGTCTGTAAAGATGACGGGGAATGTAATTATGCATATTTGGATCGTTCTACATGTAAACAAATGTATTCAGTATTGGTTTGTGAAATCTGAATAATATTTGCACTCTGAAAAGCAAATAAATTTTAGTGGAAAATGCAGCCAGGCAAAAAGGTAGCGAAGTGAGCAGAAATTCTGTGGATGCCTGCAATCGAAGACTCGGAGGAAGGTTTGAGAATAGCCCTTGTTTTACGTGGTTCTGCAAGAGAATTTCATTAAAGTGAAGACATAAACAGTTTGTGTACTCAGTGGAGCCTAACAGTGAAGCACCCATTTTAGTTGAGGTGCACCCATTTTAGTTGAGATGATCTTCTAACTGTTTTGTGTTTCCTGCTTTCTCTTATTTATTTTATCTTAATGAATACATGCAGTCCTATAGACTTAGTGCAGTGTTTCCTATGAACTGGTATTCTAGAATGGTCTGTGAGTAAGGAAATACAGTCCTTTGACTCCACAGTTTTATGTGAGATATTCGGATTTTCTTTCTTTTGGACAGTCGAACATCTGATATGTCAAAAACTAGAACCTCTTGCTAAGTTCTGTATGTTTATATAGATGTTTGTGGTCAGTGAATTCATTACAGTGGGGTTGATTTTGCTTTTGGTCTTAGGTCTGCAGTAGGCTCATATATGGGATGCTGTTACAGTGTAATGCTTCACAACCATTACAGTGTTTCCAGACACTAAGGCAAAGTACAGCCAGAACTGCCAGTTTTTAATGTAATCAAGTGCTTTGCCCATCAGAAGTTACTATTTTTGCTCCTTGATAATGTGAGAAATGTTGCAGATGATAACGATAGTCTAGTTAAGAGACGTCACATTGAGTGAGTTTATTGCTATATGTGTCAAAGAACAAAACAGCAGCAACGCTTAGTCGGCACACTTTCTTTTTCAAATTTGGTCTAAAGCATGGATGCAGAAATATGTAAGGACTTCTTTGGAGCAGGATGTTTTTATTTTGGTTTTGTTTTGAAACAGTAAGTACTCTCTTGTACAGTGGAAATGTGTTTTGGAGAATCATTTAGTGCCCTTATTCTTAGATGTTTAAAATACAGTGGCTGGCTTTTCTCAGAAATAATATACAACTTGATGTAGCTGTGGAAAGCGATGCGCTGGAGCTCTGCGAGGGGAAAGGAGGAGTCCCACAGAAGGTGCTAATTGGGTCCCTGTTGGGTTTAGCAGAGTCTCCAAAAGACTGAGTAGCTGTGGCTGTTTTAACCCCCAGCTCCAGGGGTGGATAACAAGTTTCTTCATTGATCTGCTTCTGCTGCACGGATTTGGGTCTGCATTGCTGTCCATTTGCCCTGTTATGGATATTTTATTGAAACCTATCCAGCAAGTTGCAGATAAAATGGTGGAGTGTGGACAGTTTTCTTACTGTTTGTTTCTTTTTTGGGGAAGTTTTGTAGGCAGGAGTTAAGTCCGTTACTCATCGGAAGGTATTTAATTTGTAAGTTCTTTAGCAGTGTCTCCTTTTGCTGGTGACTGCAAGGGAGCTTGTGGTTTAAATGTTGTTTGCAATAAACATTTAAAAGTGCCCGGGGAACGAAATATTGCCGGGTGATATTTGCTACCCTATGGGATACTGGTATTAAAACTGGTAGTCCTTCGTTGGTAAAAGTGTAGGTAAAAATTATCACTCACATATTTTTACATGGAATTTTTCCTACTCCTGAACACGGCTGCTTTTGGGGCTCCATTTAAAAATATAATATAAAATCATTTTAGCAAGACCTGTTCTCATCACAGATGCTAAAAATTAAACATAAAATTATTTGCTGTGATGAGTCCTTATCTTTCCACATTTGTGGTTCATTCTTATTCAAAAGCTAGCACAAGCTTTGATTCAGAGGGAGCTCTGAATACAATTTGAACTTTTTTGGGGGGGAACCCTAACTGTTTGCTAGCCAGAATTTGGCTTTGTAGCCGATTCTGGTTTATTACCTTTATCATCCTATCTTTACACTTGTTTTTGTTACATGAGATGATTCCCTATGTCCAATCTCTTTTATGCAGTAGATGGAAAACCTGCTGATCAGAAGCATGCATCTTGCAGAGTATAATATTTTTGTTTTGAACTATTCTGCCTTGATATCATATCTGCTTCCCAAACTGGTAGGGCAGTCATCCTCTTAGGAGTACTCACTTGCTGAGCCTTTCTCTTTCTAAAGATGTTTTCAAAGACTGTGTGATCAGATGCCTCGACTATAATCTTAATTCTTTTATTAGTGGTTGAGTCCTAATGCTCTTAGTCCTCGCTGTACAAAGAAGGGCATTTCTGAATCAAACTTCTGATCAAGCACCCTGAAGTCTCCTGTTGTTCCAACAATATTTTTCAGAGAATAGGATATGCTTGGCTTCAGTAAAAATATTTAATAGTAAAATGTGGCATCATAATCTCTGGCAAAATTGTCTTTGAAAAATGTGAGCTGCTACCCCACTGTGATACAACGGCATATGCCTTGAGGAAGCCCAGTATGAATGTGGAGTAGACTTGGGAATCGTAAGAGATTACTAGTATTAGGAAAAAATAGATTTGTAGAATAAAACCGTGACTTTGTTGCTGTGATCTGCGTTCCAGTGGCATTTTTAACTTTATAATGAACAGTGAATATGGCAGCTTAAATGTTGCTGTTAAAATACATACATTGATTAGGAACGAGCGACTTGATTTTAAAAGGAAGCAGAGACTTGTCAGTCTTCAGCTGAATAAATTGTAGGCATGATATTTAATTTACGTTGTATGTTTACACGATTCGGGCCCAGGAGTCCCTGTCAAGGTGGTTTTCTGCAGAGCTGTCAGAAGTCCACAAACTGAAGCAGCCTGGTTTGGTTCAGACGTTCCCTGCAAAAATGAGTGAGCAGCTGTTAACAAGTTATACTTTGAGGGAGTTGCAAGATACTTGAAGAGGATACAAAAGTTTGGGAAAAATGTGAGCCTGTTGGTGGTAACACCAACCCCTCCTATGCTAGAGTAGGGATTCAGCACAAAGTTTGGAAGGGCTTTTGTTGGTGATGGTCCCAGCTCAGCCACCTCTTGGCACCTGCCGCCTCGCTGGGCCTGATCCTCGTGCAGCTGTGGGAGCCCTGAGCAGCACTGCGTGCCCGGGGAGGAGCGGGGAGGGAAGGGATTGGAAGGGCCTGAGGACAAAACAGGTTTGTGCCCTGTCTGCATGAAGAGGAGAGGGAGGAGCTGATATCCAGCTGTATCTGAAGAAAAGGGAATTTTTGAGTTGAATGGGATTTGGCAATCCCAGCACTTGACAGTGGCAGTGAAAACCAGTGCTGAGTTGGGGTATTTAAGCAGCGAGAAATATGTTAAGAGCTGCTTAGCCAGGGTTTGTATTGCTATTTTCCCTTCTTACTGTTGTCCTGGTAGGACTGAAGCTGCTATAACAGAGAGGCTGAAGAAAGAACCATTTCTCTTAGGGTTCTTTTTTTATTTACTGTAAAAGAGGGTAATTCCAGTAGCTATTCAGATAACAGCAGGCAGAAGAGAAACCGTGCAGGGTATTTTTTCTCAATGGTAGAAGCCATGCACCTTGGCCCTGCATCTCCTGCGCAGGCACAGTGCTTCTCACTCCTCACTCCTGCAGGTGCATCCCACCTGTGCGGCCCCGGCTTGTTGGTAAACAAAGGCAAAACTGGCCCCAACGGGCCATTCAGCAGCATTGCAAGATAAATGTGTGTTAGAGTAATTGATACTGGTAGAGGCTTATCCACAAACTGAGCGTTTTTAAAGGACTTCTTTCTGATAAGTTTGTGCTCCCAGTGAATAGGCCAGGCAGAATGAATGTTCGAGTTGTCAACCCAATTACATCAAGAGGAGAAGAAATGAAGAAAGTTTCTAGGGCATGATCTCAGGTTGCATGTGGGACTGTATGAGTAGCTTTCAAGTCCAAATCTCGTTGGACTAATATTATCTTAATGGTGTCTGCCAGTGTTACAGATTTGCAAGTTTTGGGGGGCTTTGGAAGATAGAAACTTCTGCCATGAGGACTTTTCTGAATGTTGTTTTGGCTGCTTGGGCACACATTGTCTGACAGCCGTTCTTTATGAAGCGTCATGTCGTTTGAGAGCAAAGTAGGCACGCGCTGCTAGCCCTCAGCAAGACACCTTCCTGTGCTTGTTTTCATGCTAAAATTGAAATATTGCCGAGTGACTTTGCGTGTGGGAGGGGGTGGTCCCCACAAAGATAAATGCATCTAAAAACAAGGTGCAAATTCAAGTTGTCTTGGAAGATTTTGGGGTGATAGCACTGGGCGTAGAGAGGTTATTAATGGAAACTGTAGACATGAGAGTTACCAGAATATGTTTCAGCTCATTACTCTTCCAAGTTTATTTTGAACACTCCTATAAGAAGTTTCTGATAATAATTTGCACGTGTTAGTGTCTGTCATGCAAGAGAAATAAAGCTGCTTTTTCCCTACTAAATTAACCATCTGGCTCTTAAAAGGCTTTCAGTCAAGCACATTGAAATATGGGAAGGACATTTAGGTAAAAATACATATACCTATAGCAAAGGTGTATACGTAGATTTTTCTGAGCTGTGGTCACTGGAGTTGGGTGTTACTTATTTTCTAAAGCAAGCTTCTTGGGTCTGAGTTTCAAGGTCCGCTTTGTTAGCTCCCTGAGGTGACCCCGTGCTGAACAGTAAGCATGTAGCCGTCTCATTTGATTCATTAACTCGTTATTACGTGCAGGAACCTTTGGGCCATTTGGGGTTGTTCATTTGGAACACATGGACTGTAATTTTTTGGCAATTGCAGGCAAATCTGCTGCAGCGACCTGATAATTTGTGCCAGCTGAGTCATGTGCCTTCACAAGGCAGGGTTTGTTCAGCATGTCAGCTTCTTGCAACGATTCCATCAATTTTCCTTTGACAAAAACCATTGTAGGTTTTTGTAGGTTGGGGATTACTTAATTTTAATGGCAGAGTTGTTATTCATGAATGTGTAAGCTTTTGTCTTAGTGCACAATCTCTTTGGTCACTTGCTTCCTCAATACAGAGGTATTTTTGCCACTTCAGATATGGTACTGAGGTGATCCATGAGTCATCTTCTTCTGTCGCTTTTGAGCTCCACTTGCCTTCTCTGTCTGGTTAATGAAATGGGATTGCAAGAAAGAATCTGCCTTAACACAAAGTACAGCTGTGGTGCTGTACTTGAGGAGAAATGCTCTAGAATAGAGTCAGGTTTGCAGGACTGGACTGGAGAAAAAAAACTATGAATATTTAAAAGCACTCCCAATCCCCCTCCTTGCCAGCACACTTGATGTCACAGCAGAACATAGTGGTTCCTCCGCACTCCCTGTCCTTCCTGCTCCAGGAAAGGCATCTCCGCAGCTCCTGGTTCAACATTGCAGCACACAGGTCTCCTTGAGGGGTCCTGCACACTTCAGAGGTGGTACATAGGAGTTATCCTGCTACACTAAAGTCCTCATAATCTTACTCTGAAACAAGATAGGAGCTACTTTCAAAGTCTGAAGAACACAGTGATGAAAGCACTGTGCAGAACTCTGCTATTCTTTGCAGACTGGTCCCTGACAATCATTTACAAGAACTGGCCTACACATAGATAAACATTTAAAAAGATGAGGTACTGGAAGCAAAATAAACATTTTTGTATTTTTTTTTTTTCAGTGGGCGAGTTTGTGAGTGATGCCCTTCTGGTACCAGATAAATGCAAGTTCCTTCACCAGGAGAGAATGGATGTGTGTGAAACTCACCTGCACTGGCACACAGTTGCTAAAGAGGTACAGTAATCCTTTTATTTTTTTTCTCTCTCTTCCTTTTTTTTTTCTCTCTTCCTTTTTTTAGAGTTGTATCACTTCTCTGAGGATGAACTCAAGTTCATCAGTGACATGCAATAAAATAAGAAATATGCAGTAGTAGTTATGTATGTTAAATTTCATTACATACACACCCACCCGTATTTGCTACCTCCTCTAGCTCCCTATTTTAATCCTGCTCAGGAAATCTTCATTGATAGTGCCCGGGCTTTGCCTTTTTCATTATCCTTCCTGTGTTTGCCAGAGTGCGGAGCGCTCCGTAGCGATAAACACGCCTCAGAGGATGCAGCACAGAAGAAGGAGGGCTGATAAGGCATAAGACTAGACAAGGACAGCTTGCAGTCAAACACAGAATTTTTACGATTCCTCCATACTTTATTGATAATGGAAATAAATCTTAACGTTACAATTGCTAATATATTTTGAGCATTTTCGTCCTTGTAAAGAGAGATTGTAATAGAAAAAATAGAAATGAGCTTTGAAAAGGTTTCTAGTTGTCATTTTATTTGGAACCTTTTAGTTTGTATATTATCTCACCTCCTGGTTTTGAAATAGAAATTTGCTTGCCAATATTATTACATTTAAAATTCCTACTTGAATTGTACAGTTGCCACTCGAAGGAAGAAGAGCCCCTTACAGCAGCAGTCCTGCTTGCAGGGAAATTCTGGTCCCTGCAAACCTGAAATGGCATGGCCTAGAGCATTACTGTTCCCATTACTATTAACACTACTATTACTTCAGTAGCATTAATACCTCGGTAGGGCAAATAATGATTCTGCCTCAGAGTCTGCTGTTTTATGAGGCAGAACCTGTGTGGTTTTTAGACAAGGGGATACAGAGTTGTCAAGTACATGAGAGGAGGCAAATCCTTCTCTATGGGGAAAGATTAAAGGACAGCAAGGAAGAGCTCGTTGCCTGCAGTGGTCATATATGAACCTGCACAAAGTGTAAGGATCTATGTAGAGGTAGGGAGCTACATACAGTACAAGTAGAGAATGAACATTTGAGCCACTCTAAATGGTGTTCAGTTACTCAAAAATGCAGAAATTGTGCACAATACCTACCCCAACCTCCCATGGCTGTATACAGCAATATACGGTTTGTTGAGGACTGAGAGGTCTTGAGGCCCAGCTTCCTTCCTCACCATATTGTTATCTTTTTCTATTTCTTCTTCTGTAGTCCTGTAGTGAGAAGAGTATGAATCTGCATGACTATGGGATGCTGCTGCCCTGTGGCATCGACAAGTTTCGTGGTGTGGAGTTTGTTTGCTGCCCGTTAGCAGAGGAAAGCGACAATCTTGATTCAGCTGATGCCGAAGATGATGATTCAGATGTCTGGTGGGGAGGAGCAGATGCAGACTATGCAGATGGAAGGTAAGAGTGGCTTTTCTCCCTTCAACTTTTTAAAGATCCTTAAAATCTATCTGGAAAAAAACACAGTGTTGGAGAATGGTTCCTCCTTACTGAAATTTCTGCCACAGTTATAATAGTGGAAAGCTCCAGTATACTAACCTTTTTATTTATTTATTTATTTATTTGTAATTCTCTATATTAAAATTTACTGTTAATATAGCTATTGCATTTAATATGCTTGTTTTTTTTTCAGTGAGAATCAAAGTATATGCCTTTGCTGTATTTATAACAAAAATGCTGAAATGCATTATTGTGTAACGACTAAATGACAAACACTGTTCTGTAAGGTGCTTTGTGCAGTCTGGGGTACTGCAGCAGGTATTTGGACACCACAACTCTTGGAGGTTTTGAAGTGTCTTCATTTATAATAGATATTAGCTGTTTGCCTTCGTTATTGTAAGACTGTTTTTCTCCCAACAATTTCTACATGTGACCTGAAATGTGACATTAGGAAAACCAGCTACTGTCTAGATACTGATGATGTTTCATTAATATACTTTACACATACTGCAGTTAAGATGGGAATTTCCTTTGCAAGACAGCAGTAGGTCAGAAAACAACTTACACCATGTGTTACTCTTCAGGGTCCCTTATGTATATAGGCTAATGTTAAGCCAAACTTGGGTTAAGACTGTGTTGCAACAAAAAGGCCCGGGCCCATCAAGGCCTTTTCATACTAATTTCTTGAATGCTTTAGGTGAGCTTGTGAGAGAACAATTTTATGGCCTAGCAACTGAGTTATAACCACTCTAAGATTAATTGCTTTATAAAACTAAGATCTAGGTTCAAATTTTTTGTGCTGTATAGACTTTCATCACTGCATACTATACTAAAAAGGTTAGAGAATGCAGTGTTTCTGGTTCTTAGATGATAATACTGATTTTTTTTTTGAATACTATACAAAATTCCAAACTTGGGACAGATTAGAAATGAACCATGGAAATGACTAGAGACCGAATGAAGAGAATAATGTGGAAAAGTTAATAGTTCTGATGTGTGTAATTTTAGGCTTTATTAACAAACAAGATGGGGACAAGTTCTTGGAACACTATTGAGATGAAGGGCAGAGACTGACTTGATGTAATTTGATGAAACAAGATGACATTAAGAAAGTGAAAAATTAGAAGACATTTCACAATGGGCATCTAAGTCTTTCCTAACAAGGAAAAAAATAGTAAGTGTTGTAGGAAAGAGTTCTATATGAATAACGTAATGGATTAAATAAGCTAAACTAAAGACTATTTCCTATTGTAAATCACAATTCTCTCTCAAAGGTGAAAGATTAAATGGTCTTATTTAAGAAACCTGCATTGGGCAATGTCATATCATACACCTTGATGCATTTAGGCTTTTTTTTGTGCTTTGGACTTCAAGAGTTGTCAAAGCACAGCAGTTTATAACACTTCAGTGAGATTTGTAAACTAGCCTATGGGCTAGTGGTGACTGCAGTGGTTCTTTATATTTGGTTTAGTCTTAGGAAAATAAATGTTCCCAAGAATATGAAGTGAGACATGAATGCGTATTTTGAACTGATAGGGAGAAAATGGCTTTTGCCTTTTTTTTCTTTTAGCAATTTTCTCTTTTCATATATCTGCGCAAAGACTCCTAAATATTTTTGAAGAGCTTCATAATTTATTTCTGGGTTGTTTCACATTTGCCGCTAAACATTTACTTGATTTACTGTTCTCATCCATTTTGTTCCTCATAAAGCAGTTCAGTATTCAAATAGATAGTTCAAGAGTAACTTCAGACATACATCCTGGAGGAGCAGGAACTGGATTGCTTTTGAATCAATTTCTGAAGTTCCAAACAAGTACCCATATTTTTTCTTCATAGAAGTGCTTACAAAAAGTGTGAAAGGGTCTTTTTGCGGGGCACTAGTACTTCAAGGGCAGGTGGAGAGCCAAGTGCTTTGTAATTCTTTCACACTGACTCATTCCTATCTTGTGCTGCCTCTTCAGCTTCCCAGCAGTTTTTAAACCATGTGTACTGCAGCCAGAAATAATCTCGAAACTTAAAAATATATTTATTTTAAAAAGTATCAATTGCTCGTGCGACAGTAGGTGGCAGTTCAATTTGTGTGTATATCTACATGCATATAAATACATACACATACTCACGCATATATGCATGTACATTTGTGTGTGTATAAATACATTTATGTGCGTCTTAGCCTTGAACTGCTTATTAAGGAGGAAGGAGGAGAACAGAAGTGAAAAGTACAGTGATGCTTTCCCAATGCTTTTATGCTGTTAAAGCAGTTTTGTTGGGAATGTTTACTTAAGTCTATATATTTATTTATTTCTACCATAAATGGGTAATCTTACAGTTACAATGTTTGTTTAATCTCAAAGCCTCCCAAAGAGTTTAATATCCTTCTGTGTATAGCTACATTAGCGGGACACACTATGAAAGGAAGGTGCTGGTAGCTCTTACATTAAGTAATGCTCACTCCACTTTTCAATATCTTTGAACTGTATGAAGTAAAATCCTATGTCAGAAACTGTGGATTCTTGATAAAGTCCCTCTTTTGGCAAATCAGCTGAATAAATTATTCGTGAAAAAGCATCCACTCATGAATCATTATAGCGTTTACTTGGCTTGGATCAAGCGAGTGCAATTTGTTGCTGTCTTCCAAAGGCGGCTTTTAAGATGTACATTGCTGTAAATGAAAAGACTCTTGGTATGGACTTCAAAGGGCAGTTCCAGGAGATGCTCGTGGGTTGCTTTTCTGACCACTGCTACAAGTACTGCAAAATAATGCCGTCCATACAAAGATAGCAAGATGAGAGGACGTGAGTTTGTCCTTTCAGAGAAGTACCTTATGCTATTACTTTAAAAGCCTTTTAACATGGATTTCTGTCTGGGATTCCTTAACATTCCTGTTGCAGCAGTTACTGCGGTCATCGCTGCTTCTCCCTGTTTCCACCCATGAGCCAGGTGCCCCCAGCCAGTTCCTTGGCTTGGGAGGAAGAGCCTCGAGGCCGGCCGCTTCATCCCCTACTGCTGTAAAGCCTTACCCGAGCATGGGAGCGTGGCAACCCTTAGCAAAAACCGTCACTCCCCCGGCAGAGTCATCACGGCTCGCTGCCGAGGCTGGGGCGGATGGGGGTGAATGGGTACGCGGTGGCGGTGGCCACGGCAGCCGTGTCGCAGCCTTCCTCCTCCTGGCGTGAGTGTAGGGGGGTGCTCTGCTTCCTTAAGGGCCTTGTGACGTAAACTCGGGAAATGCAGTCGGATAAAACACTTGTGACTGCTTTAAGAAGCTCGCGTCAAAGCGGAGATGATGAGATGATGTATTTGAGATAGAGGTGCCAACCTGAAAAGCAAATGACTATATCTGTGTTTCTCAAAATTGCTTTAGTGACAGAACAGAAGCCAATAAATGTAGATGATGGGTTTTAAAATAACTTCGTAGCTCACACTGTTTGGATCTGGATTTGAATGTGCTTGCTTTTATGGTGCTAAACACTTAGAGGAATCCCTGCGTCATTCACTTTCTATGTGCCCTTTTCCAGAGTGTCCCTTATTTTGGCTCCCAACAGCCACCTCTGGAGCAGGCCCTGTGTGCCTTGGGGTGGGTGTCTTTGCTCGGTCCGTGTTGGTTTTGCTCTGCGCGCAGCAGGACATGGAGCCGGGCGGCGCGGCGCCTCGCCGGCCCTGCTTGAGAGGAGCAGGGAGCTCGGGCGCGCGGGGAGGAGGTGACGCGTCCCCCCCTCGTTAATTCCCAAGTGTCGGGTCATGCTTGTCCCAACATCTCCTTCAGCACTGACTGGGAGGTCACAGGCGTCTTGAGCTGCGCCGTTCTTTGCAGTTATCCCCACTTTTAATTAAGAATTAAAACAAGGGCTGCCTGAGAGACAGCCAGATGTACCTGCTGCCTTCCAATGCAGCTGCAGAGCCACCGCTCTCTAGCTGCAGTACAGCCAAATAACCCAAGAGCTCTGGTTGCCCTTGAGATTCAGCCTCGCTCCGTGGTTCCCTGCCCGTGTCTCAGTGCTTGGCAGTACTGGTACCCGGTGCTGAACATCTTCAGGAGCGATAGTCAGGTTGAAAATTCCCAGATTTTCCTTATGTGTCTCTTATGTGCCTCTCCTCTTCAATAAGTAATCCACAGCAATGTAGTCCACTTTCTTCTCTCTATTCATCCTTTTTGCCTCAGTGATAGACACCTTGGAAAGCTCTTCTTGATTGCCTTCCTGAATTCAAAAGTATCATGAAAGTCTTTTAAAATTTCTGGTATTTTTTCCTAATGGTGCAAGTAGCATAATCCTATGTGCCCATTATGCTTCCAGGTGACATCCTGTGCATCTAGTTGCCAGTTTAGTTTTAGCATTTGGGGGATGGGGAATCACAGGGACCAGGCAGGGCTGCTTTTTTGATTAATTTCTTTATAAAGATTCTTACACTTTTTTTTTTTTCTTTCAGCATCTAGCTCTTTTTATTGTCTTTGTCTCAAGAGGTAATAAGATGTCAACACACATTAGCTTTACCTAATTTACTCACATTTTAAGTGTCGAGAAGTTAACCTGAACTGATGTTCAGTTATAATCGAAATTCCCTAGGGTGTTGTCATTAAATCAGGGTGTCACAAAGTGTGTTTAAATTGGCCGTAGTCATATAGTGCCCTGACTTAATGTAGCAACACACTAAGTCCTCATGGTATGCTGGACTCCTGCCTTGACATAAACTGGCAGGCTAAATAGAGACTTGGCTGTCTGCCTGTGGCAAATATTTGTGAAAAATTCTGAAGTCTACATAGTGACACACAGAAAGTAAAGTTAGTAGGCAAATGTGGTGAGTATACAAGGAACCTATGGTAATTTAAAAAGTCAAATGCCGTGGATTTTGTTGATTTTCTTCCATGTGGAAGATTCCCTGCCCTTTTGGGCAAACCTGGCCGCTGCTCCTCAATTGCTGTTGTTTGGTTCTGTGCTCAGCAGAGCAGCAGGAGAGCTGCGGCAGGCGAGAGGCGCGGAGCTCGCCCGGGCTTTGCAGCTCGAGGTGGTGAGTGCGGCTCAGTGACACAGTGCGGCACACAGCGTGGCGGTTCAGTGCTCCTTGGGCTTCTGGAGTCTTTATGGTGGAACTTAGTTTGCTTTTCTTCCTAATTTTAACTAAGCCAGCGTCAATTTACAGACATAATATTACCATGTATCTTGAATATCTCTTGCTATTGCTGCATTTCACATTTTTACACGATTTGGGTTTCTCTCTCGTAAAGGCAGTTTTTTAGTATTTAGACTTGGATAGTGCTCGGTAAGTTTTTTATAGCTGTTCTGTCCTTTCTCATATGGAGTTTGTTAAAATTCTGAAAGCAAAGAAATGCAGGAGTGTTAATGACTGTAGAAAGACTGATAGTGTTGGATTTCTTAGAACGTGTAAAGTTAGAATAGAACTGATGAAACAGCATATTGCTTTAAGAGGTAATTACAGCAGTGCTGAGTTGGCAAATCTAATCACCTCTTGAGTATAAAGCATTAACTGAAGTGATGGACGAGCCTATGGGTGGAATGAATTAATCCAATTGAGGAAGTGATGAGTAGGAAACAGCCAAGCTCTCGTGCCCCCTTACGGAAGCGGTTTGCCAGCTATGCAGATCGCCAATATGGCTTAAGTGAATGTTGAGCCCTTTCCAGGCAGTTAAAGGCATAAAACTTGCACATTTAAGAGCTGGTTGATTTGCAGAGAAGAGCTACATTTTTATTACCTCACAAAACTGAGTCACCAGCTGCAGAGCTTTCCTTAAGTAATAGGCAGAAAATGGATGAGTAAAAAGTTGAGGTACTCACTTGCAAAGCCTGAAAAGTTCGAGGGAAAAGGTTCTCGATATATGTTCGTTTAGTAATCAACTGAAAAAGAAAAAAAAAACCTTCTGATAAATCTATTAGATGTTCTAAAAACTTACTATGAAATATTTTTTAAAATTATTTTTATATGTACGTATCTTTGTATATGCATACACCATCTTGGTGAGAGATAGTATAGGTTAAATTTATTACTCTGTCCTTCTCTAAAAGTGACAGAGGTTTTGCTGAATCCTTCTTCAAAAGGAAGGTTTTGTTTCACAGATTAAGCTAGGTGGGTTTTGAAAGAGCATGCTTGCATGTGAGTCATCAGGTACCTTCTGCGAATGTGCCTCAAATGGTTCCACGCAGGTCAGCTGCAGAGAAATTCCTTGTGGTGTGAAGTATGCTTTCCTGTTCAGCTATGTGGAAAGCATAAGTATCTGTTAGAGGCAGAAAATTAGATTAAAAGATTTTTAATGCAACTCTTCATGTTTTCTACCAAAATTAATGAAATCAAGCATGTTTTTCTACTGTAAAGGGTTTAAAAATACAGTAAAAGGAGGAAGAGGAATGGGAAAGTTGGAAGCACAATTTAGCTTCAATATGTGCTAAGAACACAGAATCAACCAGTCAACCTTGAGCAAGTTTGGTTTCTTGCCTGTTAGTTTGCTAAATTGTTCCTAATCGAAAGCATGATAATGAGGTCCTCTGAAATGTACTGTTTTGTTGTGTGGATTCCAAGCATGTGTCATACTTCGGTAATTTCCTTTGTCTTTCACAATTGTGCTGTGTTTTAAGGCATTAACACTTAGTCTTTTGCAGTGATTGATTTGGCATTCAGTTTTTCCGTTACCTGTTTTCTCTTCCACTTTTAAATACCTTTGCTTTGGAGCTTCCCCGTATACTCTATATATTCAGACAAAAAAGTATTGTTAAGCTAGTGGAAACAGCTTCCTTACAGGTTCCATCCCTTTGCATGTTTCCTGAAGTTCCTTCGCTGGATCTGCATGAGGCCAAGTGCTTCTTTAGGTGGTAGGGTTGATGTTAACTTTGTGCCTGTCCGAAGCTGGGGCAGCAGCAGGATGGGAGCCCTCGCAGCAGTCAGCTTCATGGAAGGACGTCGGGGTGCTTGAACTGCCATCAGCTTGAGCAAACGTGCCTGGCTTTGCTGCCTGGACGCCGGCTGTGGACGCGGCTCCACTCCTGCAATCTGCTTTGCCGTAGCTATTTGCTCAGTCTTAGTGGCTGGTGAAATCCACAGTCCAGATGGGATCTATTTGCAATAAAATATTGTTGAAAAAGCATAATGCGTGCTAATCTTTCCAGATCTTAAAACATCTGTCTTTAACACCTTGTCATTTTTTTTCACTCGGTGATTGGGTGTATGTTTTTAAGTTGTTACTCAGCAAAATCCTAATTTAAGTGAATCAAGATGGATTGGAGTTTGCTGCAGACAAACATGAGCCACTTTCTAAAGTCAGTAATTAGTGCCTAGGTATATTATATCCTAAACTGAAAGTTTTTCCCCCCTTTTTTTTTTGTCTGAAGTTAATAATTGCAGAAGAAACGTCTTCTCAGTATGGAAGGAGCTTATGGTACAGTCCCATGAGTTCTGAAACATAGTTAGAAGGAAGACTAATGATTCTTTTAATTTATATTCTGCCACAGTACCTATTGTAGATTACTAGAATACTAAAAGGAAGCTTTCTTTCACTAATGTCTTCATTTCTAGAACAGCAGGAGGTAGCATAGCTCATTTTCCTTCACTTGCTTTTACCTTTCCTTCAGTGCCATCCTCATGAAGTGGCAGGATGATGCACAATTCTGTGGAAAATAAATAAATAATAGATTGTGGTTAGCTCTTATTCAAGTGATAAATTAATAAATTTATTAGATATGCATTGCATATTGATAGTTTAAACATGGCTTGTAAATATGTGATGAAGTAGATAGTGGATGTGTTTTTTAAAACAGAAATACGCTCATCAGAGACACGGTAGTTAGTGTGGGTTTTATGGAGCCAGTTACATTTTTTGGCAACCGCAACCCGAAGCTCCTGCGTTATCTGCAGCGTCAGGCAGTGATGCTGGAACTGCCGAGCTCCGTGTACCTGCCTGCACATATCCATGTGAAGGTCGTGTCGGTGGCTTGTATTACTGACCCATGACTCTCCTCGCGTGCTGGAGAGAGGCCTCATTTCCATTCCAGGGAGTTGGGTCTTAATATCCCTCATACGGGAAGGTTGAGGCAACAGCTTCAAAGCCATGGTGCATCTGCTGCTAACGGGAATTGCTGCCCCCGTTGGCCAGAAGCCTCCAGATGAGCCGCGCTGACGTGCAGTGTGTGGGACCTGCAAGACCTCCGTGGCTGCGCTCAGGCCTAACAATCTACCTCCCTTGTTTACTGCTGTATCATTAAATTCAGCTGATGATAATGTGGTTTTGCGAATATGTGAACTTGTCAGCATGTCAGGTAATTTTTTTGATCAGCCTTTGGAAAATCCTGTCACCAGCACTGTTAAGCCAAGGCAAAGTGTCAACAATTCCGTGTAAATGAGATGCTGCAGCCTGTGCTGCTAATAAAGCCCTGTCTGGGGTGGTGTCAGGGGATTATAGAGAAAAAGCTGTCAAGATATCATGGCTCCAAAAGAAACAAGACCGAGTCATACGCTCTCGCCGAGGAAGGCGAGTTGTAGTAACAGCAGGAAGCGAGTGTACCTGCTACATTTATTTACGTGGAGAAAACTTGCAGGCTTCTGAGTGTGCACATGTGTTTTTCTGTAAACAAATTGAAAGCTGTGGATTTGAGCTGAATGCTGAGGTGAAAGGTGTGCAGAATAAGCTGGACACAGCGACAGGAGGGCAGCCCTGTAGTGAGGCTCATGGCGAAAGGGGAAGGGGCAGCAGAGCTTTTCGTGCGACACGGAGGTACGGAGATCTCTGCAGTCCGCGACAGAGGGGCTTTTGTCCTGGATTGCAGACATTGTGCTGTCTTGCCAATGTTGAAATAACACTTTGTCCCTTTGCTGAACTAGTCTGTTCTGGATGCCCTTTGATGGTCCAGAATGATAGCAGCAATAGAATCCAAAGAAACAAAACCGAGCATTTTTTTTTTCATGTTTCTCACAAGGCATATTAGCTTTTATGATACTAAAAATATGTCAAGTCATCCCAGTGTCTTTGTTTACCACAGAAGCACAACAAAATCTGACACTGTTTATGCTAAAGTTGTGTCTTCAAGCACAATGCTCACACTTGTCTTACTAACCGCAGATGCAGGGCGGACCCTCAGCGGGCCCTCTCCCCTTTCCAGCAGCATCGCAGCCCTGCGAGTAGCAGAGATGAGAGTTTCTTTAAAAGCCTGCGGTTAGTTATGACCCTCTCTACCATGAGAGCTCAAAGAAAATGTTAAACAGGGGCATGATTTCTAAAGTCCAATTAATGGCATTTTAATTCTGTAAGAAAATGGCAAACCGTTCCACTTAAGTGTCAGAATCTAAGGCAGAGATGCTTCTGTTTTATTTGTTCCTTTTCCTTGTACCTTGCAGTAAAATAAATCCTGTGAAATACTGCCCCTGTGGTTGAGTCTTGCAGAATATGTTACAAGCAGAAATAAGATTTTTCCAGAAATGATCAAAAAAGTAGAAAGAATATTCTAGGACATACCAAAATGTCCATATAAATAAAAATATAAATAAAAATGATTTGCTTCCCACTGATGATACTGAAACAAATTCAGCCTCTGGATTTCACTGTTCTAGGCGGTGACCCTAGCTCAGCAATAGTTTCTCAAAAAAGAAGTACGGATTGAAAAGAGAATTTTGTTCTGCCATCCTGCTGCCTTTACACACACATGCGAGAGAAAACACAGGTTGCCTGCAAGTTAAGAATTTCCCAGCAGAGTGCTGTGGACTTGCATAGTCCTGTGAGTTGCTTTTATGTAGCTAAAAAACAGATGGATATTGGATGCATGCATAAAATTATTTTTGAAATGGCTTTCCATGTGTCTAATTGACTTTCCTTTGTCTCATTAGTTTGTTTTTGTTCTTTTCTTTTTTTAAAAAAAGCAACTTTTGAGTGAGCTTGCCAGTATCTGAGAGTAATGATTCATGTGAAAGGAAGATGAAAAAGAATTGCATTTTTTTACACATGTTTTTTTTTTTGTTTCTGTATGTCTAGCATAGGTAGGAGCGAGATAGACAGATAGAACAGCTCTCTCTAATGTTGAAAGGCATATTATATCCAATGCTTTTGATGAAAAGTTGGGTGTATTATACTCAGGATGGTTAGGGTAAATGTAGATACCCCAGACTGGAAGCTCATTAGTATTGCAGTCAGAAACAGATACCGGGGTTTAAAAGCCCACCCTGCTCTTGTAGTTGAAAGGTGACAGTATACTGAGGGCAATTGTTTTGTGTGTATAAAAAGGTGACATACTTGATTAAAAAATTCCAAAAAAGAAATACGCTGTTTAAAAGGGAGCCACTGAAAATGAAGTAGAAAGTCTTGACTTTGCTATAAATAGAATACCAATAGAAAATGATACAGAGTGCGTATGGTTTTGCTCCCTTTTCATTTATTTCTGTTGTATGGATATTAAAAAATGTCATCCCTTAATCGGAGCATTTTGGCAAATGAATTAATACCGCAACCATTTTTATATATAAAACGTATCTGGGCTTTACACAATGGAAAGCCTAATTACTCCTCCCCCTTGTTTCTGGAGGCTACATGTTTGGCAGCGGGGAGCAAACAGATTCATTCTTGTTTGGAGACTCGTTTTTTTCCCAGTACACTTAGGTATATGACATTCGAGAATCTCATATATATATTATTTCTTAACATCACCTTAAAATCATACTAACAAGTATATTGTTCTCCTCTCTGCTCTATCTACTACAAATTTGAAAGCAAACATATTATAAAATGAAATGTTAGAGGCTGAGCAATGCTTGAAGAGATAGCAAAGGGAGGGAGACAGGTTGTCTTGATGTAGGAGTCTGGCATCCATGATGCCATGGAAAAGATGAGAAGCCTTTTGTGTGCGATGGTGATGGAGACTCTACTGCCTGCTTGGATATTTAGATATCATTTACTCAGTCAATCCTAAATAGAAGAGCAGATTAATAAAAATGCGACCTTGACACAGCCAGGTGCTAGGAAGCATTTCAAAAGCAGCAACAGCAGTAGGTCTGTGCTAAGCATTTTGGTCTGTAACCTCTAAATTATACAGAATGAAGAGTGATCCCAGAAAATTCCTGACATATTGAGCCGCCAGGTAAAAGCCTATGTGCAGCATCTCCTTCCATCATCAAAGGCTGATTAAAGCTTGGAAAGTGTTTAAGCAGTTTTGTGAATAGCCATTTAAAGCATTATGATGTATAAAGATATTTATCCCAATTGTTTTTTTTTTTTTTTAACATGGACAGGAATACTTGTGCTTACATTCTATACATGACTTTCTATACATGGTATTTCTGCACATGACAGCTCATTAGGGCCAAAGATTTGTATTTATTTTATTTTTTTGGTGAGCATGCAGGTTCTGCCTGAGGTGATGGCCTCAGCAGCATCAGAGTGCAGCCATCCCCTCTAGCCCTCCTGGTTTGCCCCCCACTCCTTCCCTCAAGGACGTTCTGCACTGGAAATCTTTTATTTTGGGCACGTTTTCCAGTAAACTTTGTCCAAGCAGGAAGCTCTGCATAGTTTTTTAAAGTGGCATGTCAGTGCAGAAAGCTGAGCGCTGTTCTAGCAGCAGGGCAAAGAAGCCGGCAGCCGCCTTAGAAGGTTCCGGATCGGCGCTAGGTTTGAGGCTGAGCAGGCAGGGGAGGGCGGTGGGCAGGCCCGGTCATGGCGCCCCTCACTGGGAGACCCACTGCGGCCCAGAAGCTCCCGAGGGCTGCTTGGGCCTCGGCGTGCGTGTGAGCAGTGCCGTGTTTGGAGCTAACCTGGGCTTCTTTTGAAATAAAACCCCATTATTTGATGGCAGCATGAAGCAGCATATCTGGAGTGTTGCTCAGCTGTCCAAATATGGCACTGCTGGTGGGGATCCTCTTTTCCATCCTTGCATGAAAGGAGGAATTCTCTTCTGGCATCTTGATAGCCAGTTTTCTCCCAGACTTGTTAATGCTGACTTTTGGTGTTTCTGATTTACCCATCTTTGCTGGGACATCCCAGGGTCCCTGCTTCTTCACAACGGGGAGGGGAAGAAGCAGGTGCCTTGTGGTCTTCACAGGGTTTCTGAATAAAACATTCTCACTTGTCAGTTGAAGTTGTTGTGTGGCTGACAAGAGCATTCTCGCTTTCTCCATTTAGTGACGATAAGGTAGCAGAAGAGCATCAAGAGGAAGATGAGGAGCTCACAGTTGTGGAAGATGATGACGCTGATGATGACGACGATGACGGGGATGAAATTGAAGAGGAGACAGAGGAATACGAGGAGGCAACTGAAAGAACAACCAGTATCGCTACCACTACCACTACAACCACAGAATCTGTGGAAGAAGTAGTCAGAGGTAAATTTGCGTGCAGTGAGCTTGGGGTTGGAAAATCTGATATTCTTGCTCTGTATATTAGCCCTTTACAACAAAAATGTTCCAAACAGCAAAATACCCTATGGTGCAGCGTTGTTGTGCTTTGGCTTCTAGGTCTTGCAAATTGGTTCCTCCTCCCTTTTTCCATTAAGTATGTTCTTTGGAGGTCCATCTTCCTAGAAAGTCTGGTTATTGTATATTATTATTTTCATGGAAATTGATAGGGTTGTGTGTTTTTTGTAAAGTAACAAACTTTTGAATGAAGCTTTTCTCTCCACAATACATATTTGAATGAAGTCTTCCTATATTTAAATTTTAATCAGAGCAATTCCATACGATAGAAATCTCTGCAAGATAGATAATGATTCTTCTGCCGTGCTTACAACTTCACCAATAATTGCAGGAGATGATGGCAGAAAAAGTGATGAAGAGCTGCAGTTAAAATGAATGGGATTGGGACTTGCAGGAGGTAGACACAAAACAGCATAGATTTGGAGAGCACTGAGACAAGGCTGAAAACACCTGGCCTTGGCTCCTTTTGTCTCACCTCCTACCTTGAGGGCTGCTAGAACAGCCCTGCTTTGGTGTGTGTGCTTAGCTGTCCTTTCCTCCTGAACCTCGCTGTGGACGTTCGGCAGAGCAGATAGCGAAGGAGAGGGGTGAGCACTACATGTCCAAGCAAATATTTAGAACAAGGAGAGTTTTTTCATATAGTTTTTTCTCTTCAGCCTGTGTGGAGATACACTCATCAAAAATGTTAATACTTCAATGAAATTACGTGCAAATGTTTCTTTCTGAGGCTGGAGAGGCAGCTGTATGCATCTGCCTTACGTAACTCTGGATGTTTCACTCAGCTATTGGAGGGCCACTTCGGCAGCAGGGGGAATTATATTTAAATCTTTAAGCCAATTAAATGTATTACCATATACAAGCTTTCACAGCCCAGGGTTGAAATGCCCTGTTCTCACAAGTAAATGAATATTAAAAAAAAAAAAGTACCTTTAATGGGATTTTGAATGAGTGGAAATGAGAACAAATTAGGTAGACTGTATTTCTTCACTGAGGTTGATATTTCAAAGAGGTTAAGATGCTTAGCCTTCAGGGTATTAGGTCATAATAATATGAATGTAGAGGCAAAGTATGGAAGTCACCTTAAAAATACATTTTCAAAAGTTATGTTTGCCAACTAAAAATGCAGACCTGCCACCCTGTTTTTCCAGGGTCTAAAAGTAACCGCTTTTTGGTTAGCATCTCTAAAATATGTGGTAGAGACAAGAATGGGGCTGTGGATGAGGTGAGGGCGGTGTGTTTCGGATAGAGATTTTCGGAGCGGTTCTGCCACATCATCTCAGGCTTTCCGACTCCCTACTTGCTTGCAGAGACCTGGGTGTGCTGATATTGCTGCCTGGTGGGCACTAATGATGTCTAACAGAACTGCACCGTGCAAACACTTGTTCACCTGGAAATGAAGAAGCTTGTGACTGATACGTAGCTTTGGTTCTCCTTCCCATGTTGCACTTGAGAGAAGCTGCCCCCGGGGCTCCCTGATCCTCCTGATATTGCTAGCAGATCCAGGATAGAAAGCATCTGCTGTGAATTTGCTGTTGGAAACAGAAGAAGAGTTTTTCATTTTCCTCATACATGAAAAAGGCAGAGGTGTCTTGTAGGCCATTTACAAGGGATCCATACTCTGCAAACCATTTGGAAGCCCCTCCAGATAGGCTGCTGTGTCAGATCTTCCTTCTAGTGGACTTGAGCAGTGTTCAGGCCTCAAGTGTTAGTCCATGCAGTTGAGAAAATGTATCCTAGAATACTCCCCATGGGAGTATTCTTCGCAGCCCATTTTTTGCTATACTTTCTGAGGCTGTGACTGACACTATGTCACAGCACTGAAGAGCACAGGAATTAGCTTTGTCCAGTTCTGTAGTTGTTGCTTTTCCTATGTGAAATCATCATGGGCTGGTTCTCTTCTAAAACCATAAATTAAGATCTATTTGTGGGTTGGTACTGAGCCTTTTCTCCCACAGATCAATGCAGTGATTGCCATCAGCCATAAATATGCATAAACGTTATACTTTATAGACACTTGAGCCATTGTAGAATCAATTTGTCAGGCAGCCTTATTTCTATGCATCTTTTAATGAATTGTGATCAAAATAGCAATTGTAGAACTACTTGCAAACTTATTTTCAGCAAAAACAATTACAGTCTTGCCTAGAGAACGACAGATGCCATTGACAGGAAAATAGTCTTTTCATTCATTTTCTGTAGCAACCATATTTTTATAAGCTCTAATGTTTATTCAAAAAAGTGAGGGAAAGGGATGATTTTATTTATTTCTACTGCTTTTCCTAGCACAATACTTGCCAATATTCCCTTTCCTGCCTTTGATGAGGGTTCATCTCTACTATTGGTTTTCAGATGGAGCAGGGCAACAGATGGAGTTTAAATTTTCAGATATGCTGTTGCTGGGCCTCAAATATTAAATCTCCTTCACTGCGGGACTGAGGCTGATGGGATCCAAAGAGTCAGTTCATTTCAAGTCTGCATTTTTTCACCTTCAGTCCCTGGGAGATGTTATCGCTGAATTCTTGCTGAGCGATGTGTGACTTAGTTGTATGAAGCCCTGCAGAAGCAGAGTGGCTGTTGATGCTGAGCTTGTTTGGAGCACGAGGGTGACTTTGATGGCCAGTACAAGCAGCAGGGCAGTTTGAGGCCCGCTGTCCTCTCCGCGATGCGGATGCTGCAGAGCTGCTGCGGAGACCTCCCAGCTCCAGGTGACTCTTGCAGCACGTGACCCAAGCAGAAATTCGCTCTCCCAGCATGTGGAACTGGCTCTGATTTTGGTTCTGCTCTTGCCCTGCACTGCAGGGGATGAGAAAAATCAGTCTCTTCTATCTTGCAGCAAAGAATAAGCAGTTTGAGCTTAATGTCTCCTGTCAACATGGGAAGCTATCAGGGTTCATTTAAACGAAAGCAACGGGGTCAGTGCAGCAGCCTGGCAAAAACGCTTGGCAGCTTTTCCACATACCTGTCAGCAGATGTGAGAGATTCAGCAGAAGGTCGCCCTGCCTCATCTGGCATGTAATGCTGCCCTTTAGCGACTGGTTTTGCTTTCTCTTATTCAGCTGGATTTCTTTAAACATTTAGGAGCGAATTTAAGCAGAGCTGCTCGACGTGACATTTTAACTATGCTTGCAATCTGGAGTTGCAAGGGAAGTCACCATATGGTGCTTTCCTAGCAAGAGAGGAGGAGTCTGAGGTTGGTGTGCAGCTCTTGGCCTTACTGAGCTAGGATACATTTTTGCTGCACATTTATGTGCATTTATTCACTCAGTATCACTTACTATCTATTCTAAGGCAAGGCAGATTATCACTGAAATTTCTAGTCCCATCAGGTCTAAATTTGGGGATAAAAATAATCCTATATTAATCCTATACACTAGATCAGCTACGCTTTTTTCACCCTCAGCTGTTTTGTCCTATTTGCTTCTATGAAAGGTTACTATCTTTCTTTTCAAGTAGTTCTTTGTTTTTTCTGATTTGCTTTAAGGCTATGAAGTATGCTTTATTTTGAAAATGATAATGCTACATTGCGTATTAAGAAAGTCTACACAATTCCAAAAGAATAGTGTACATTGTAGTGACTACCTTTTTTTTTCTTTCTTATGATGAGATCTTCATTTAAAATGATAATCTAACATAAACAAGAACTAATAAAATTAACCTAATTGTTTTGCATTACAATAACTGACAGCATTTAATTGGACATTATAATTTTAAACACATCTATTGCATCATAATACTTCAAATTATATTGAGATTAGAAGAATTTATTTTTTGGTATTTAGTAATCTTGCTTGATGAGAAAGCAACATATTTATATTTTAGATAGGGCAGGCATACTGAAAAATACAGTAATTCTGTTGTTTTACATAAGCTTGGAGAGTGGAGAATGGTTTAATTTGAAATATACCCTGTCAGAAGAAATCCTCTGATAATCTGTTTCCCTGAGAGAAAATTATCATTTTAGTGTATTGAAACACTAATTAATTGGGTATTTTCTTTTGTTGTGTGCAGTTTGTTTAACAATGTGCTACCTTACCTGGGACACAGTCAGTGTCACTTCAGTGACTTTCACAGTCACTTCTGAAATGCACTTCTCTGTTAATCTGCACAGTCAGCGTGCCTCGCTACGCTCACTTAGTCATGGCGTTACACGAAAGGACACCTCTACCTCTGGTAAAGCACACAAAATCATGAAATTTTATTGACCTATCCCTAAAGTAAATCTGGGAGACTTGTTTATCTCCATCTTTTTCATCTTGTATTTTTGCACAAGTAAATAGGAAGTGTGGTTTTATGCATCAACTCTAGCCAAGTGCACTGTCAGATTTTTTTTTTTAATTTCGTTTTCTAAATATCCCCCCTCCAGTAAAAAACATTAGAGAGAGAAATTCGATCTTGATAGTTTAGGGTAGAAGTTGCAATGTTAAGGTATTTAACTGTCTTAGAAGAGATGTGCTTTAGTCTTGCATTTAGAAGTCATCATTATGTTTTTTTGTTTTAACTTTCTCTCTAGAAAGTATTTAGCAGTAGTGTAGCCAAGGCACCAACTTCAATCTCAGACCGTGTGCCAGCTTCACAGGTGTCTCTGCCTAGTTCCAAACTTCTTAAAATTAGTTTTTGTCTTTGAATACTCAAATGAAAACTTGACTGCCTCTTCTAACCGTGTGTTCATAATGAGAAGTTTCCTTGTTTTGGTGAAATTATCTTCTAATACTGTCCTTTTGATTCATTTATTGAGAAAAACAGTATTGTACATTTTTTTTGGAACAACAGTAAAGAATAAAAAAAAAGTACATATGCTCTTCAATTTGTCCTAACCAACCCTAGTTGGTTAACACCAAGTTGAAAAATGGAGGCTAGTACAGGTGCATGCGTAGTTAGTAGGTAGTTGGTGTCCCCGAGCCTGAGTTCCTGAAGACTTGGAAGCTCAAATCACCCCCCTTGAAGCATTATGTCTGAGTGCTTGTTACGGGGTGCGCTTGAGAGGTTGATGCCTTTGTGCTTTCTTGCATCGATCAATTGCTCTGCAGTGAGGTATGAACAATGAGATGGGAAATCATGGTACCATTTACTCAAGCAGCCGGGTGCCTTGCTTGCCTGGTCCCTGCACAAGTAGGATAGAAATCAGCTTCTGTCTCCTGTCAGCTTCAACAGCATAAATACAAGGCTTGCGAGTTGGAACATTATGTCTGCGTACTTTATATTAAATATATATTTCATACTTCATTTGAAGCAACGTTCTTGGAAGAGAGGGAGTGAAGGGACGGATGTGAAACCTCCTGGTGGCTTTACCCAATGCCATTTGTGCGTATAACTTCGGGGATGTTGTTCAGCTTTGCTGGAAAAAGGGTCATGGCTACATTGCCAGGCTGCTGTTTAGGAATGTTTCCAAGGTTTGAAAATAACTTTGGGATTCTTACTTGGAGGGGACTGTGCAAAGATGAAGGCTTGACAGGTAGATACATTATATCCTCCAATACCATGGCTAAATTACAGAGTGCTTGCAAGACAACCTGCTGGCATCTTTCTTCTGAGGTGAAGTGTTTTCTCAAAAGTGTAAACTAAATATAGGTAGTAGCTCCCAAGACAAATCAGAGTTGGTTGGCTAACTCCTCCTACTTGTCTTTAGGTTGTTTTGTTATCTCTTCACATTTAATTTCTGGTTTAAGGCTCGGAACAACCTTTCAATGAGCTTAGTTCTCATGGTCGTATAAAAAAACTCATATCCCGAAGAAAATAATGAGTAATCTTAGTGTTTGCATGGCAGAAGTGTGTTAAGGTATCAAAAAAACCCTTATTTTTTCCCATTAGAAGTTTAAACTTATTTCAGATTCCTTAAATGAAAATGCTAGTATTCACAGAGGAAAGGTTAGTCCCATATGAGTGTGGGAAAGAAAAATGCATGAAATGCAGATTTTGAAATAATACAATTATAATTTCATTTTGATTTGAAATAAGTTTTCTCCGAGGAACAGAAAGAAACGATTTACATTGTAATGAAAAGTCTTAAAATGTGATTCAGAACCATATTTTTACATTTCCCCGTGTAAAAACTGCTCATCAAAGCTAACATCAAAATGTTTGCACATAGATTTTATCCAAATCCCCTAACAAGTCTCTGGTAAGCTGCTATTTATGGAAGAACTCTATGTAGAGCCACTGTAAATCAGTATCCTAGTAAAACTGTGCATTTCCTGGGATGCTAAAATCTATACTTTTCAGAGGAAAAATAACAATCATTCCCTGTGTTTAGTGTGACTAATTTTTTTTAGTCTATAACTTTAACTACTGATTAAAAAGCAAGTCAAAGCATGAGCCACAGAAATGTCCCTCAAGGAGCAATCTGTTCACTTGGTTCAAAACGGCTCCTTTCGTGACAAGAGGTTGGAAGAAGAATAAGAAGTTCGTAATGAGGAGATGTGATATACACCTTCTTGATTAACTCAAAAATAATTTGTCAAAAACAAGATTTCAGAGAGGGAAGGTATTGGCAAATATAATCTTTGATATAAGGCACAGAGGAAATTTTAGCATTTTATTTAATTCTTCAAGGATTGTTTGAAAACCATAAAGACCTGGAAAGTTTGATTTAGACCAGTTAGGAACAAGAATTGTGACAGTGTCTCATCCTCTTTTACCTAATTTCGTGGAGCCAAAGTGTGCATCTTTGCTGAGGAAGGGTGAGCAAGTTCCTGGTACAAAGCAAAGGTCCGTCTTGCTGCCCCGGTTGGTACAAATTTTAGAACAAGGAAAATTGAACCACACAGTGGCAAAAAATGTAAGTCATCTTGTATTCAACAACAAGGAAGCAAAGATAGCTTTTAGTTTCTTAATGAATCATTTAGCCATGTATGCTGCCTGCAGCTGATTTCTTTGGAAATACTATAGCTCTTACATCATAGACTCAGTACCAGTGGAAGGGAATAATTTGCGTGGCTATTATTTTTCCTTGGCCCAAGAAAACCTGGAGAAGTTCCCACCTCAGCAGACCTGTTCCCATCCTCGCGCTTTAGCCAGTTCTGCTGAGGATTGAACATTGTGGCCCTGTCATATGGGCACAAATGCTGGGTGCTATGAGGGAACACAGGAGGACAGCAGAGGTGGTGGCCAGCGGTGGTGACCACCAGGTGTTCCGTGGCTTGGGCCACCAGGACTCTTGCAGTAAAGAAGCACATTAAGGGGCCCATGTGTGTTGCACATGAGACCATTTCTGTCACCCAGAGCAAAGAGGTGGGCTGTGCGGGAAGGACGTGCCCTGCGGCGGCACCAGCTCCCCGTGGGGCACCAGGCAGGGCCTCGCCGCAGCGCTTGGCTCCGACATCCGGCCCCATTTGGCTCTTGCTGTTCTGAGTGCGCTAAGCCGTGGTCTCCTGCGTGCTGCTCCACTGCTTTGCAATGCGTATGAATGGAATTCGGCTTCCAAAAAGCTAATTCCTTGCTACCGCTGGCATCAGTTATTCAACGGGCAGTTGCCGTCATCTTTGCATATTATTTGCACAAGTAGAAAAGCTGACTGAATCTGTGAGCCTTTCTCATCCCATAGAAATTACACTGCAAGCAGTAATAAGCCTGTCTTAATAGTAAAACTGGCATTTCAAGGGAAACCTAAAAGATGCTTCCTATGTAGATTGAAGAGGTTAGCGTTAACTAAGTAATTTTAAAAGAAAGACTGAGTTATTGAAACCTTTCTGTGTTGAAATGATATTTCTTCTCGGCAAAAACTCTTGTCTCTACCTGTCTCTTTAATGCCGTCAGTCAAGATTCAGCTTTAATTGGCAGGCAGCAGCCCTTCCAGAGCTGTCCAGAGTTTGCTTTGTGTGAAGTCTGGGACTGCGTAATTGGATCGCAGGGCTGGATTTTATTTTAAAATAAATCAGAAGAGTCACACATGCTAAATGTGGTATATAATTAATCATGAAGTAACATACAATTAATTGTATTTAACATTTTGTACAATTAAATACTCTTGTTCTGTTTTTTTCTTAAAGTAACAAGCAGGTAGATGCAGAACTGAAACATTTGTAATACAGTCTTGATAACTGAATACATGGCTCGGTTTCTTCTAGACCAAAACCAATTTTTAACACTTATGCATACTACCTGTGAACCTGATAAATACATGTGTAAAATTATATTTATTGTTTTAGAGAGTTAAGCAAATATGGATGCATGTTGAATAATGATGACAAGCTAATGCAAAATGTATTTAGTAAAGAACAGTTCTCCCAGGGAGAGTGAAGTCATCTATTATTTATCAAGACAGACTCAGAAAAGATCATTTTTTTCATAGCCAGAATCTTAGAGATGATGAGAGTGCAGGGGATTTTCAATGCTAATGCGCTGATACTTTTTTATACCTTTAGACCCTTAGGAGTCCGCCTTCCACAAAACTGAAATTTGTGCTGTAAATTTAGAAGCCTCTAGTGAACATACCGGTTTGTTGCAGATGCTGTGTGTGGGATGAAAGCAAACAAGGGATATATTGATGCTTAGCGTTATGTAGCTTTGCAAATGGCATATAGCGTGTGGGGCAGATAAAATTGTTTTTTTTTCTGTTTGGAACATTGTTTGTAAAGGGTTATATATTTACATGTATAATTGGCTGAATTCCAAATTGCAAGCAGGTTTTGCTTTCTCTTCACTTAATTTGTGCAGTTTGTTTTTTTCCCTCGGGTTTTCATGTTTTGCAGGATATGGGCAAAGACTGTGACAGCTCACAGCGAAAACAGATTAGACAGTTTTTACTTTTTTTTTTTTCCTGTACATAATCACTGTGGATGAGATAAATCTATGGCACTAGTTTGAGATATACATATGTGTGCATGTATACATATATAATATATATATATATATATATATGCCTCAAACCATGAATTATAAACCATGGGATGATTATACATAAATAGGTGTATGAAGAGAATTTGTTTTCCTGTGCACATTGTAAATGGTCTTTTTTAATAGGTAAGGAATCTCAGTTTGGGTGGGCATGGGGATGTATATAACTAGGAAAAAGAGAGCATCTTCTGACCTCTGCTGTCAGGTGTCTCCCATAAAGACTCAAAATATAGTCTTTAACTTCAGTAAAGTTACTTAATTTGCCTCTTGGGCAGTGGTAATCCATTATGTCTTTGTCCACGTACCCTGCCAGTAATGGAGCAATGATACAGATATGGACTAAGTGACATTAATATAGAAAGTTGATCCTGCTGAGGCTTGGGAATGGAGAAACTTCATCCTGGCGTGGCTGCCGCCATACTGGATCGTATTTCAGTGTGATGGCTCCGGGGCAAAATCCTCCAAGCAGCCCACGGTTAGACTGGTTGAAGGCGTGGGCAGATGTAGTGCTAGAAGACCGAGTCGGAGCCATCGGTGCTTCAGACTTGCTCTTGCACGGGAGGGTCTCGCTCCGTGTGCGAACGCTGAGCACTGCCCAGCAGAGCCGTGCGGGCGGCGGGGGGAGCGTGGCCGTGGGGCTAAAGGCGGTTCCTCCGGCTCTCCCGCAAGCAGAGGTGTGCTCGGAGCAGGCCGAGACGGGTCCGTGCCGCGCCATGATCTCCCGCTGGTACTTTGACGTGAGCGAAGGCAAGTGCGCACCCTTCTTTTACGGCGGCTGCGGCGGCAACCGGAACAACTTTGACTCGGAGGAGTACTGCCTGGCCGTCTGCGGCAGCGTCAGTAAGTGCAGCCCGGCGCCGCCGCGGCCCTCGCGCCTCTGCTGCCACTAACCTCCCTCCCGGCGAGGCGCTCTGCCCGCCGCCTTCGCTCGGCCTCCTCCTCGCCTCCTCCTCGTCAGCTCCTCCTTTGCTCTCTCTAACCCGGCAGGGTAGTGGGGACTTCTTCAGCTCTAGGTGGGCTTCCGCAGAGTGGTAGGAAAAGGCGACGTAGACATCTCCATAGATGAGGCTTTCATGCTTACTTTGTCCTAAAACCTTCTGTAGAAGCGTGTTGACTTTCTGTGTGTCTCTGTCTTTGTGCATTGAATTTTAGGAAAGCCTCAGGTAAGTTTAAAAATAGCTCATAGTCTGTAGAGTATATTTTCATGCTTTCTTCCCTTCTTTCTTCCCTTCTTTCCTTCTTTCCTTTCTTTCTTTCTTTCTTTCTTTCTTTCTTTCTTTCTTTCTTTCTTTCTTTCTTTCTTTCTTTCTTTCTTTCTTTCTTTCTTTCTTTCTTTCTTTCTGTCTTTCTTTCTGTCTTTCTTTCTGTCTTTCTGTCTTTCTGTCTTTCTGTCTTTCTTTCTTTCTGTCTTTCTTTCTTTCTGTCTTTCTTTCTGTCTTTCTTTCTGTCTTTCTTTCTGTCTTTCTGTCTTTCTGTCTTTCTTTCTGTCTTTCTGTCTTTCTTTCTTTCTGTCTTTCTTTCTGTCTTTCTTTCTTTTTTCTTTCCAAAGCATTCCAATGTCATAATATCAAAATGTTTATTCACAGCCATGGAAGAAGTGTGTGTGTTTTTTTCTTCTTTCCTTTTCAAGTTTTATTTGAATGTTTTTCAAGGATAATGGAAGAATTGCTTTTCGACTTCTAGGTTTCCTTATGGAGCATGATGAACATGAATGTGAATGACGTCCTGCCTCTTTTGTTTAACATTTCATGTACTACTTAACATATCATCTGCCTTGTCTGCTCACATTCTTAGTAGCTATAGCTGCCATTTACAACTAAAGCATTAGAGACCAATTATACATTTCACTGCCCTGTCCACTCACAAAGATGGACAGAGCAGAATAGAAGGGTGCACATTAGGGCCACATTTATTTTTAAAATTTTCAAATTGTGCCCAGGAACGTTTGGAATAAGTGGCAAACTTAAAAGTTCATGTGAATATTTGCAGAACCGTAGCAAGGCATGGTATATGTGTCATGAAGTAGAGAGCCGACCTGTGTTTTCCTGAAGTGGGAGCAAGAGCAGTGATGGAGGCAGAATTGCTGCTCTCACGCTCCAACTTGCCTTCCTCTCCGTGCCTGTGGGAGCTGTTCCTGGTGAGACTCCCTGGAGGGACGCGGAAAGGTACCCGCAAGAAGAGCGAGGAAGATACCCCATAGGCAGTGATCAAAAAATGTGACTTTGTAGTCCTCACAGAAACTTAATTTAGACAGCAAAAGAGTTTTAGAGCAGAAGGTTTTATGCATCACAAATGCAGGATACATGATGCTGAGGGACAGCAGACATGTAGATAACATAATGAGGAAAGAAAAGCAAAGCTAAATTGAAGGTAGCTGCATAATGCAGATTAGAGGCATATAAAAAAATATGCAGTGAGAGAGATGTTTAACTTTTGTCCTAGAAAAGCCATTTGACATCTTGTGCATTTAATTTCAGGTTAACTGATTTTTTTTTTCTTTACTGTTATGGACAACAGAATTTGTAACAGTTGGATTTAATTGGATTTACTTGAATAGAATTCGGGATGCTTTGGCGTTGGCTTGGCCAAGGAGCCAAGGAAAGTCACCAGACTGAGGACTGTCTGATGTTATATCTGCTACAAGAGTATCTGAGTTCCCTTGCCCAGAAGTGTATTAAAAAAAAAAAAAAGCTCCATTCATCTACCATATATTCAATGTTCAGCAACATAAGATTGAATGAAAAATAGCTATTGGCCATTTGTGTTGTACATTTTAATTTTATGAATCCTTATTGCCTTTACCAGTCTCACTGCAAAATGTAAACTACCTCCGTGAAGGCTGGACAGCAGTATAAATAGATTTGTCTTATATTTTGACTCTTGTAAGATTGAAGTGGTTTTGTTAGAATTCCAGTTTTTACAGATTTGTTTTGGCTTTTGCCATTCAAGCTGAGCCATATGGATGCATTTTGGTGCCCAAATTCTGTAGTAGGGTTCTGTGCAGAAACAAAACTCACCCTCTCTAGTGTATCTTGCAAGCAGAGCTGCAGTTATTCAGCCAGCGCTGAGACTTTCATTTCTGGCTTGTATAATACTGTGAAGCTGGTACCTAAAGGGAGAGGTGCTGCTGACTACCAGAGCAGTCAGGTCACACAGACCTCACGCGAATTAAATAGTACAACTTGGAGGGATGAGATCCTGACTTGTCACATTGATAATACAATGATGCTGCCTTCCATGTGCAGATTGTACGTGAAAACGTGGCACAGGCTGGTTGTGACAGTAAGCAACAGCATTTATGCCATGAGGAATATCAGAAGGACTCTGCTCAGACCCCCTTCCTAGCAAACAAGTGATCTTATTGCAAGAAACATCCTGTTACAAGGGGTGGTCTTGGCGTGATCCTGAAAAGGGTGTTATGGAGTGCATGAAACTTGCCAGTGAGGCTGTCCCCTTCTTCCAGCTTGTCTTTCGGCAGCGAACTTGTGCAGCTTGTGCTCGTGCTATTGGGAAGGATAAATAGCCTTCCCTTCTAAGATTGACGGTTCTTTCACAGCATGTGAAATCAGAAGTGAAAAAAGAAATGGCTTCTAAATTTAATCAAGCTGTACAACAAATCCATTAGGAAATTCCATTGAGCCCAGGAGATTCCCCCATCCACCCCTCCTCTTTCTGTTAGAGTTTAGTTCTTCGTTTGGTTCAGTGAAAATAAAACCAAGGAAAGAGCATTACCATTTTTTGTGTATCTTGGTTTGCTGCAAGAAACTTGTTGGTCTCAATCTTTTTATGCTTAAGAAAAATACCTTAACTACTGGGGTAAAAGAAGAAGCCCTTTAAATAAATTTTGTCACTTGGATCAAGCCTCTTTTCCCTTTCTGCCACCTCCAATTTTTTGAAAGAGAGTGGGAGGGAAAAACAGTGGAGAGGACCTTTCCATCTGGGAATTCTTCAGTCACTCCTCTTTCTTCCTGACGTTTTTCTTCTATTTCTTTTTCCTGTCACCGTAAATTTAACCTTTCTTTCAATCCTCGCGCATTCCCCCTGCCATTCACATTTATCTTTATTTCCTTACTCCTTTCTTCATTCCTTCTCTCTCCAGTGGTCATGTTGCTGCTGTTCCCTAGTGTCCTATAAATCTCCAGTAAGCAGGATACAGGGTGTGTGGAAAGCACACGGTGGTTTGTGGATCTGTATATCTAGAGGTAGAAGAGTGAAATTCCCGCAGGGGAGAGCTGACCTGACTGCGCCGGGATCCTCCGGAGGCTCCTTGGGCAGGTTGGGAAGCAGGGCTGCCTGGCCAGCAGGGCACGCGCAGCACAGGCGGGCGCCAGATCAGCAAGCCCCACTGGAACGGGTACGTACCTGCCCTAGCCCCAAGGATCTTGTTACCAGCTCCCGTAGCCTGCCAGACCCTGAGCCATCTTTCCATCGGTTTTTGGTAAGGCTGTTCAATACTGTGCACAGCTTCTGCTCACTGCAAGAACCCAGACGTTGACTGTTTGGCTGTCCGTATTGGGTGCTCTGAAACAGTTAGGGTCTGCCAGATGGGTGATGCAGATTTAATGATTTCAAATCAGGTGAATATTGGCCAGAGTAAGCAGGTGATGATTTAAGTGCCCTTATCAAAGGAACTATTTTTGTCATATTATCAAGTGAAAAAATAATATATTGTAGAAATCTTTTTACTTGTCTATAATTGTTGCTTGTTAAACATCTTTAAAATTAAAAGAAATATACTTTTTCAGTAAATACTGTTTTGAAATGATATTAATATTGATGTTTTATCTTGCAGACAGAAGGAGCTTCAAAGTCTGGAAAATTCTTTCTTTTAAATGACTTTAATTTAAGGACCGTTACATTCAATCCAGCGCTCTCACCATTTGCTATAGCTGTGACATGGAAAATTTAGAACATTATGAAACCCTTATTGCAATATTTTAGTTTGATCTTCATCTAAAATTGTAGTAAATCAGACTGTTGTGGCTCAATCAAGTTTTGAAGATTTTTACATAACACTGAAATGCCCATTTATAAAATAGTTTTTTTTTCATTATTATCGTACTAATTTAGTAAGGCTAACAACAGAGTGGACCAAGAGGCTGCCATGTTGACAGTTACCTCCTTTACCTTCTATAATCTGGGTCCTAGTGAAAAGTTAACATGCCAGATGATTTCTTTTTGATTGTTTTAGAGCATGATCACTGATGCTTTATGTGAATTTCGATAGAATTGTATTTATTTTCTAGACTAAATGCTGGAGTGTTACAAAGCTGCTAAACTGTTAATTGTGGTTTGTGAATGGCACATACTTTATTTTGATCTCAAATAGAAGAGATGAAAAGAAGTAGAGATTGTAACTAAGGAGCTACAGTTTCATAATATACATGGATCTTCACACCCTACAAATACGTGGTAAGGTGGTGTGCTCAAGACCTAGACTAGTATTAAAGATCTACTTTTGCTGCTTTTTGTATAGGCTAACCTTGCCTTGCCTTGCCTTCTGGCTAGTATCAGCCCTTCAATAATCAATGAGATTGGGTCTTAAAATATTTTCCATTTGTACTCTTAAGCGAGGGAAAATATATTACCTGCACTGTTTTACATTGTGCAGTTCAATTTCTCTTCCAAGGTAGCACATATAATAGTTGGTACCTTCTCAGAGCAAAGGCTTAAAGATGATGCTGCCTTTGTTTTTGGTTGTTAGCAATTTCCTTAATGTATTTTATCTGTTTGGGATCTTGGCATCTCTAATTAGCAGAGAGTAAGATGTTTTGGCAGCTGAACTTGCATGCCAGCTTCCAGAACACGTTGTAAGCGATAAAGAGGTAAAGAGCTGCAGTGCCTTCGCGTAAGCAGAATGGTAAAATATACGTGGTTTTTAGTTAGGAAGGACATTTTAATCCTCTATCTTATTTATCAGATGATTGCTCATTTTATCTGTAATGCTTCAGAGACTGCTTGAGCTTGAGGTTGGAAGGGAAGCTTTAACACAGAAAGCAGGCAGACGTATAGAACACATTCATCTGATATAGATGGTATTGCCCTTTCTCTGTTCTTGAAGTTTATGGGGTAATTGGCAGGCCTGTGTCTATAAAAGCTGTAGAGCTTGAAAGTTGCTTTATCACAGAAATGCATTTTTGACAATGCACTTAGTATTGGAAAGTATTCATCACAGTGAACTAGCTGTAGCCCTAATTTTTCACCCCGCTATAGGAGACATGATTTAAAATACAGAAGTCTAGCACTAACATTTCAAATCCTAACAAGCCACCTTTACAAGCATGATACTGCAAGGAAACATTTCACTAAGTAAAAGCCTTTTATCAGAATGAATGGGGTAGAGGAGGAAGGAAATTTTTACAAATACACAAAGCCAATCCCACTAGAATAGCTCATGACTTTATCATAAAGGCTCTTTGTATTCATTTTTTATCACTACTCCTGAACTACCAGTAAAGGGGAAAATGCCTCTCAAGGCTTCACTTAAATATGTCCTTTCCCCATCATCTCCAGCATAGGTTGCCTGCATCTGCTGGATTGAATTTTCTCTGGTGTAGAAATTAGACTAAATCACACGTCTTGATGAAGCTGAGGCCAATTTTAGGCAGTATAAAGGAAATCTTAAGAAAAAAAAAACATGTTTTTGCAGTTGTTCATGGTGAGTCCGTGAGGTTTATCATTCAGTACTCATCAAACATAAATGGAGTTTTAGTATCCAAACTGTTAATTTTGACTGGCAGGTTTAGTGAGTGTAAATGACTAATTTACCTTCATCTATATAAATTTGTAATCATCCTTCACCCTTGAATCAAATGTAAAAGCAGTGTTGGAATGTATCTGGGGTGGGGGAGGGAGGTAAAGTTTAACATTCAAAAAAGAAATGATCCAAACATTTCCATCTACAAGAGTTTGACTATTGATAGTTTGAAGCACTAGGAATTTTATTTATGTCATTTAGTGACTTATCGCAGATGTATTCAAGGGGAGAAGCAGGGAATAGACCTGAAGACAAGTTGAAACAAGATGATCATTTTGAACCGAGGGAAGAAAAGAACTGAAGAACTTGGAGTGAGTGATCTGAGCAACTAATGGCTGAGATAAATATCGAGTGGATATTAGCAAAGCAAAGTTGCATTTGTCAGGGCAGGAGAAAAGACAAGTGTAATCATGCAGATGGCAGTGAAAGCGTGAAGGAGAGTTTTAGCTCACAAGAATTGTTAAATAAGAAAAACAAAGTTAAAGCTGGTTAAGATGGCAGTATTATCTTGAGCTCAGGCAAAAGATGAAGAACAGTATGAGTAATAGTATTCTTTTTTTTCTCCAAGTTGTTTCTTTGGGGGATTTCAGTAAACCATCTTCCAAGCTGCCTCTTTTTTGATGCATTACCAGATATTCAAATTGTAACATATCAAAGGAATATAGTGTCAGTCTTGGCAAAGTAAAATTTAAGAGGGACTATCACTTGCAAACATGATAAAGTATTTTTTTTTCAACTCAATACATTAATTATATTTTCTGCCAAAGTTGCTATCTTGACCAGTAGTTAGTCTTTGAATACTAATGAAGATTATGAATTATTACAGAATGTATCTACAGACTTGAGTGACAAGGCAGTTTAGCCTTGCTAAACTCATGGTGGTAGATAATAAAAGCAATAAGAAAACCCAACTATTAATAAAGGGAAGATGGTCCTGATGGAGCACGGATGCAGATCAGGTTCTCTTACATATGTTGACTCTGTTCATGTCGCCTCTGCCTGGAGTCTTTTTCAATTAAACTAGTAGGTGTTTTTAAGCAGCCTGCTTTCTGATCTGCCATGGGAACATTCATCTCATATGACAAAACTTTGGAAACTATTGTATCAGAATTCCTTATTTTTTTATGAAGGAAATTCCGTTTGCAAAGGCTTTTGGGGTGTCACAGTATCAGGAGAAAGCAAACGTGCAAGATGAAAAAAATAAAATTCATTGGAATGAGTGTGATCAGCATGAGTGATGAATGCATAGCTGAAATGGATGGACCTTAATATCAATGAAAATCTTAATTAGAGTTCATATGATTGAACGTGCTTGCTGGAAATTAAAAAGCGGACAGCTGGAGTTGAGTGATCTGAAGGGTAGGGATCCCAGGCTCTGAATGCAATCAGCACAATTTACTGCTCTGCAATTAGCTTCCAGGCGGGGAAATGTGCTGATGAGTCGCAAGTCGAAAGCCCTGGCTCTCGGAGCTCAGTCTTTTCAAAACATTGGCATTTGTGCAGTTATGGGGACTGCCAGTGAGGGATGTGCGGAAGGTCTGTGCACGTATCCAGAGGCTCTCGCCGAACACCTTCAGTGCCCTCCTTCAGCCTTTTGGTTAAGGGTCTCTCTTATGTAGCTCTTCTATAAAGTAGTTTGCTGAGGTCCCTGGTAACACTGTAGCTGTGATTGCAGAAATTTATTTCTGGAGTTAAAGAAACCTTTGCATCATCTAAAAGTGAAAAGTAAAATGATTCGGCACTTGCTTGAAGATGAAGGAAGTGGGAACAGTGATAACGTAGGAAAGAGTTTCTGCAGGAAAGAGATAAGTAACAAGTGCCAGTGTTAAAACTTCGGCCTCCTTGAGTCTTCAAAGAAAAAAAAACAGGGGTTGCATCAAGGGGTTACACCAGCGCGCAGAGCCCATCACTGCTGCCTACTTTCCCCCCAAACATAAAGGCAACACAAAACAAACACACCACAAACACAGTAGGAAAATTCAAAAACTGGGGACATTTCTGGTGTTGATTTTCACAAGTTCTCACTTGGATTGCTGACTTTGGAAGGAATTTTCTCCTTCATTCCACCCCTTTTTTGGCTTAGATGGTGTAAAAAAAGTGATCTTGATGAAAGAATGTATGAAGATAAGGTTATTAAGACTGGGAAAGAGTGGAAAAGAAATGAGAATAGCTGTCTGCATTTATAATTTTATAGATTATGTATTGTATATCAATGCACTGTACTTACAGTTTAGGATTTTATTGTTCCCTGCCCTGTTATTCATTTCTATACTAAAAAAAAAAGGATTAGTTTAGCAAATACTTCTCTCTGAGCAATTAAATTGTATTAAACTTCACTACCTACTGTGTAGTAACTCATCCTGGCACATCCTTTTCACTGCATATAAAATAATGGTCGTTTATCATAATCTGTCACTCAACTCACTGCGAGAGTCAGAGCGCCAGGCGCAGTGAAATCGGGTTTTCCAGGTCTTAGTACCTGGTATCCTCACCTCCTTGGAAACGCTCTGGTAGGTGTCCCAGCGGGAAGTCAGGGCATCGTCAGAAAACCTGGCCCTTAAAGGCCAGGCATGTGAGACAGCATCTTTTGAAAATCAGACCTTAAATATACAGATGGCTTAACAGACCTCATTGCAAATTCCTGTGACCTTTTTTCCTGTTTCAATAAATTAAAGGTTAAATTTGCATAATTTATTGGACAGTCATTTAGATTGTCACTTCTTTCCACACACCTTTGTACAGGCTTGAGAAGTTCAGTGGAAAAAAGAAAAAGATAGAAAAAAGATTGAGAAATATGGAGAGTATGTATTCAGTCTTCTACAAAAACCTGAGGGTGTCCTAGGAAGCTGGGAGGAGAAAGGGTGAGGCAAAGGAGCATTTTGTTTGCACAGAGCATCTTTCAACTGTGGAAATCATTGCTCTAGCATGTTTTGAAAGTTAAATTTCATGTGAGTTTGGAAGAAAAAATGGTCATGGAAGGAAAAATCTGGGAAGGATAGCTTTAAAACATTGTAATAGGGTATTTACATGTGGCTCAAGAGCCCACGAGTGTCAGATCTGCAAGCTGGCAGTGTCTCCTTAAATTTTCCCTGCCCACATATATTCTTCCCTCAGGATGTTCCCATGTTCTCTTAACCTCTGTCAGGAAGCAAGACCCTAAAATAGATGGCTTTTCTTTCCGGTGCTCTTAAATTTCTTCCTGCTTTTTAATATATATATTTTTAATTGAATTAAAATGTTCCATACTTAAGAGCAACATTCAATTTTTGTAATTTCTGGGGCTTGTTGGGAAGCTTCTGTGTTTTTGTTTATTGCAATAGTTCAGTAATAAAGATGTTTGCAAAATGTAAATATTGTGATTAAATATTCATGGCAGAAATCTAAAAATGGCGGAAGAGTGATAATTCACTGCCTGTGATTTCCCACTGGATTTTTTTGGTTGCTTGTAGGGTTTTTTATTTGATTTTGCTGAGACAAGGAAGGCTTTTCCTTTGTTCCAGTGAGTACCTTACAAAATATGTTGGTTGATTTACTTTAGCAGCAGCTAAAATCATATTTGTGTCAAATGCACCCAAGGCCAAAGGCTTTCTGCTCTTGTTTCTGCTTGTTTTGCTTTTGGGTTGCCCCTGTAATGTAAAATCTAAGGAAGAGTTTTGGATTTTGGAAAAATTAACAGTTTATCTTAAGATCTGAAAATGCATTTCCTTGGAACTGATATATGGAAAGCTTGATGGAACTAACATGTGAAAAGCTTGCAGTTTTTTAGTTGTTTTTCTTTAAGTCATCAGTTTGAACAAAAAAAAACAATTTAACGTAGATAAGTTTGCATTTCAGCTAGCTTTTGAGAGAGTAGTAATAAACAAACATGGACTCAGTTTCTCAGACTGAATTTCAGGTTGAAGTTTGCTTCTGCTGTAGATTTGAGGAATGTTCGGGGGGTTTTCTTGTGTTGTTTTGTTTTCCTACCTGTATTAGTCCCTTTACTAAAATGTATTTCTTCTGTACCCAAAAGTAAAGTTAACTAAAGTACGTGTAGTCAAATTAATTTAAGAAGATCTTGTGCAACTATATGTACACTCTCCATTTGTTTGTTAGGCTATTTAAACTGACTTTGCAATTGTTGAACAAAATGTGACCAGGGAAATGAGACTATGTAATAACATATTAAGGAATAATGTAGCTGAAATGAAATAGTTGATCATCATTAGAAAACTTTTTACATGGCTGCTATGTCCCTAGCACAGAAATGCTACACTAGTTATAATCCAGAAGCTGCTGGATGCTACTGCATAATTAAAGAATCGTTGCCTACTCGGCTTAAATTACTGGAAAGGTAAATCTTTCTGGTCCTGGTGGAGTAGGTGTAGCCTGCTTATCTGACAGGAATTTGCAGAGATCAGTGCATTCTTGCTGATTATTTGCGGCATCAATAAGGAGTTTTCATAGTCAAAGTTGTTACGAATAAAATAAATATCTGTGAGAACAGAATGCATTAAGGGAAGAACTTGAGGCATTTCATTAGAGCATTGGGGGGACCATAGGTTCTTAAAAATGTGTTTGTCTTGGCACTTGTGAATGCTACAGTTTAAAATAACCTAATAAAAATAAATTATACATAAATAAATAAACTAATATATAAAGCACATAATTTTGGAGAGGGCTTTCTGCTGGTTTATGTACTTTGCTCTTTGCTATTTTTCTTTCTTTGAAATTTTCCTTTGCCAGTCATTCATAATCTGCTTGAATGATACTGCTTTCTTAATTCTAAAGTTTCTCCATTATAAAGTAGAGGAAATCTTTATATACATTTACTGCATATAATATACTTGATTAAAAAAAATACATTTTTGGAAGCTATATGTCCTTTTTTGTGGCTAAATGAACTTGCTTTGTTCTGATAGAAATAAAAGCAGATGCTTCTTTCTCATTTTATCTATTCTTCCTATTTGGCCTACGCTAAACTGATAAATCTGCTTTTCTTCCCTTCCCCCTCCCTTGCCCTGCCCTCTCTCGCCCTCACAATTCTCCTCAGTCCCCACCACAGCCGCCAGCACTCCAGACGCCGTGGACAAATACTTGGAGACGCCGGGGGATGAGAATGAGCATGCCCATTTCCAGAAAGCCAAGGAGAGACTTGAGGCTAAGCATCGTGAAAGGATGTCTCAGGTAAGGGGGCTTGTCTTTCATTCAACATGTGGCAACAGGTTTTATTTCCGACACCACGGGACGTGTGGACTCCCTCGTGCTCCCATTTCCCAAGGCTTCTACCAGCTGCCCTGCCCATCTGCAGTGCTGCAGATTTATCATTTGCTGCCTTTCTGACTACGTATCTGTGAATTTAGCTGTCTTGCACACGCACTGGATTCAATCACATCCATGATCATAGGTTGCTGCGATTCACTTGTACTGGTAAAAAGGGAAAAAAAAAAAAAAAAAAAGATTGATCTGGTCTTTGCAGAAGAATGATGGGTTTGTGGGATTCTTTTTTTAAAAAATACAGACCTTGACCACTCTGTAGTTCATCCTTTCTTTTTACCAGGGAAATTCCTTATAGGTAGCTTCATTTGGGCAGGTGGATATATATGAAATGCATCTAAACACAAAGAAAAAAGGAAAAAAAAATAGTGCCTTTGAACTGAATAATCAAAATCTTTTATTACTATAGCCCAAGAGGCTCATATAGACTGAAGCTGTTACCCATGTTTACTCCTGTTGAGCACTGATGAGTTACCACTACTTCAGAAAAAGGGATAATAATAGAAAAGCCAGCAAAAATTTTGACAGTCCTGCTCTAATAATAGCAAAGGAAAATATAAAAGGTCTGAAAGAAAGCATGTGATGCATATTTTAGAATGAAACAGCGACAGAAAAATAATGTACCATAATTTGGAAGCCCTGCCTTTTCTCTGTAGGTATTTCACTGTAATATCTCACTGCAGCTTTCTTCCCTGGTTGAATTTTCAGTTTTTCTCAGTATTACAGATACATAAGCCAGGCTTTTGGTGCCAAAATGATTGTGAAGGCCCAAAATGAGGCTTTTAGGAAAAGTTCCCCTCTGCTAGTGCTCTTGGCCTTGTGCTTTGCTCATAGAGAGGCCAGGGTGTCTTACAGGAAGGCCATCAGCGAATGCTTCAGGTGTTCAAGAATTACAAGATCTGAAGGAGGCGTGGAAAAAACAGTTTACCAGCCTTTGTTTCCTGCCCATTGTAAACTATGCTATCTGTGTGCCATGCTGCTGAGCTGCTTATCTGGCAATTTATTAAAAAATTGCTTTTTAGTCTTCCTTTTAAATTAGATTCATTAAATGTTTTTAACGGAAAGTTTAATTTTAAATTATATTGAAAAAAATCTAAATAGATTACGCACTTGGTAAGCTTTAACGGAAGTTTGTCATTTAAATAAAAAATAAAACAAGAAGTTAACTACCAGGAGCCCCTGACTAAGCCCTCTAGCCACAAAGGAAATATTTTATTCAATTCAGTTTCTTCAGATTGTTGCTCAAAGTCATCAGTTTTCAAAGCTGAGAAATGGGGCTTGTAAAAGAGGCAGGAATGCCCATTTTTCTTTTATTAAGAAAACAGAAGGAATGATCAGTGTCTTTGAAGAAAGGACCAAGTAATTCATGAATCTGGATAAGTGTGATAATCGGAAATAATTGTCCTTACTAAATACAGATGGTGCTTCCTTTTTAAATGAAGTAGATAGTTTTAAAAGTGTGCTTGATTGGATGTACGCTTTGCTTTGTCAAAAATATTTCTTAGGCATTTCAGTTCACATGTAAAACGTAATCATCTGAGTAGGAAGCATTTTTAACCATTCAAAAAATTTTTAAAATTGAAATCAAGCGTTTTAATCAAAACGCCGTCCTGACGAACGCAGGCTCTGTGCTTGTTGCCTTTCTGCACTTTCCCTTTTCACAGCTCCTGCTTGCTTTGCCCTCTCGGGAGGATCCGCACTGCTCTTTCTAAAGGCCATATCAGGCCAGAGTCCATGGCTCGAAAGCTGCCCCTGCCCAGCTCTCCGGGCCGTCCTTGTGCCCCGAGCAGACGCAGCTCCTGTTCGTGCAGTTTGGCTCCCTCCAGCTCCTTGAGCTCACAGAGCGGCAGGTTTCTCTGCCCTTACGTCTGTGCAGCACCCGGAGCAACTCAACTGCTAAGGATTCCTAGGCGTTACTGTGAAGTGAATTACCTGAGGATACCTTTTAAAACTTTTCCCAGGAATTATTAATGGAGCATCAAAGAACAGCAGCGAAACTACATTCATGTGTGGATTGGGTAACTAATATATCTATGCATATGCAACTTTTAAGTGTCTGCTCTTGTGCTAGATTTAACAGGGAGAGGTTGCGGTAATGGATCTGAGGCTGCCCTTGCTCTGGCTTCCTGCTGTGCTACTATTCCACTTTTCCTCTTTTTCTCAGTTTACTTGTATACAATTCCCTCTTTTAAATAGTCACTGTTAAACGGCCTGATGTCAAACCTCACTCGAGGGAGCTGTGCATTTACGTATTTCCCCTCTCAAACCTCTTGAGGCTTCCTGATCTCTAAAACTTTTTCTCTTTACGGCTGTTGGTGGTGTTTTAGGAGTCAGGTTTGTACAGCAATTATGGTAAGAGTTTAATGATACCTTTTCTCCTAGAATAGTCACCCTTGGAAGTTTACTTCCAAGATACACACCTAAAAATACTGCAGTTCTCAAGCAGGTGGAATTTATGGGGGCGATAGCTGGTGTTGCACTAGAGATACTTGGTTTATTCCTAAGATGAGAGTGTCGTTTTTCAAAGCAGAGCATAAAGTAGATCTAAACCAAAGTGTTTGGACTCTGTTAATCACCAAGCCATGTCCATTAAAATGCATGGTGTGTCCTGAGAGAGGAGTATTAGCCCTGTAAGCTACTCAAAAGGTCACTTCCATATATTAAGTGAGACAAGGGCTGCCTACCCTTCAGGTCCTCTCTCATGAGCAGTGTGCATGTACTTTAATTGTAACACACTGCAGGAAGAAGTCTCCCCTACTAGAAAATTCAGGGGGAAGAAAAGGTTCTTTTTCAAAAACTGCCTCTCCTTCGTCATATCAAGCATCTGTGGTTGGAAGCGAGGGTGACACCCATTAGTCCATCGCTTGCAGGGTGGCAGGAGGAGCTCGGAGCTCCTCCCTCTCTCCCTTGGCCTCATGAGGAGGGGCCAGGCTGTCAGCCTGTAGTAGCTGCTGTTGGTCAGCAGCACCACATGGGCAGCCAGCCTTGGCTGGCCCTTTGCCACAGCTTTGCACCGTCACTTCCTGCTAATTGCAGCATCCCAGAAGGGTCTTCAGCTGAATTTTAGTGCCAGCAGCAGTGTGTTCCTTAGGTCCCACTGCCTTTTCTGTGGTGTGTCTGAGGGCTCTTTCCATCCCTAAAACTGACTGTCAACTTAGCAGCAGCACCCTCTTCTGCTGCAGTCCCTTGCTCTGCGAGTAGATTTCTCTTTGGAGATAGTTAATGATGTTATTACCAGGAAAAGGATCAAGACTTATGTGTGGTACAAAAGCCCTCGACACAAGTAGGTATCTTAATGTCATGACTTTGGTGTTCTAACTAGGCAATTCCTCCATCAAGCACCACTGCTGCTATGATTGATGTGACCCATATATCTGGCATAAATTCTTCCTTTGACAGTTATGTGTCCATACACCAGTATATAAAATGGGAGAATATTCCACTGGTTTCAGTATAGTGATGTTTTTGTACTTAGCATTTGTCTTCATAACAAATGAGCCTTTCCTTACTTCTTCTTCTTTTTCCCTCTTGATGTTTCTTACAGCCCCATCCCAAAAGGAGTCTGTCAGGCAGTAAGTCCTGAGCTCTGAAAAAGTGAGACTTTGAAATGGCTTCCTGCTTTAAATCTCAGCTAGAAGGTGTCATTTTCCTGGCACAAAGCAACCAGGCCTCGAAGTGCCATAAATCTATGTGGCTTGGTTAGGTTTGTGCTTTCAGTGAAGCAGAGTAGCATTATTAGTGCATACAGGATAAATTCAGCCTCTTTCTACATGAGGGCAAATCTGCAGAATATTTTTTTGTTTTGTTTTCTCCTCTGACATTTGGTTTCCCACAAAATGCTGAGGCATATTTGTTACCTGTACATAATTTCTCTAAAGCTATGATCTTCTGAAAAAATAGTTTTTCTATGATGAATATGTGAAAGCAGCCATAAAATTATATTTCTTCACAAAACATTCACTCTTGTTGCACCAGAGCTTCAAATGCCAGAATTTACATTTTCACAACTGTATAACCTGTTAGTTCACCAGCCCCAAAGCTTCCCATGCCCAGAAAGGCTTAAAGAAATAATAACAGGCAGAGACCTGGTCTAGCCAAGTGTGTCCTTATTGCGTTGCCTATAATATTTACTTTCATCATGTGGGCAATCAGAATGTCTTTGCCTTTAGATTTTTCAAGGCTAGTGAGGCCGATAAAGATGCCAGAGAACGGCAGTTTGGAAAACCTGCTGGCCACCCATTCGCAGAGCAAAAGGGAACATTAAGCAGATGTCAGCGATGCGATCTGAAGACACAGAAGGAGAGAAAAGCGAGATCAAAGTTCCTAATCTAGGCCAATGCTCAAGATTTAGCACATGCTATTGTAGTTTATGACTTGGATTAATGCCATAGTTTCTGGGTCTTCTGTAACATTCACCTCCTGGCACCAGTGATATTTTAGTTCTCTAGAAAGACGTTGCCTGCGTACGTATATATATGTATATGAGTTGGGTTTTCTAGGCCACCGCAATCACTCACTTATGGCCTAAGTGCACAATTAAGAGCTGAATACTTAATGTGCTCTTAACACACTGCAGCGCTCTGAGCATTAATAAGTTTTTTCCAGAATACATCACGGTGCTCTGAATTACATTGCCATTTCATGTCCTCCAGTACTGCTTTGTCAGAGAAGCAGTAAAACCTGTGCAAAGTATGAAGGAAATAACTGGTGAGCTGTCAATTCGGTGCTTGTCAGCTGCCCTGAGTCCAGAGGGGTGTTTTGGTGGCACGTGCTCACCGGATACGTCGGGCCACCACAGTGCTCTCCAGTCTGTGCATGAGGCAGGGAGCCTCATGAGCAGCGTGGGGCACCTGGGCAGCTTCGGACAGGAGCTGGGAGGCGGAGGAGGCTCAAGGGCAGCCATGAGAAACAGCAGCGCGAGTCTGTCTTTGCTTATTTATCCTGCTAAAATGTCAGTCATGCCTGTAGACTGCTGTGCTTTGCTAAAGTCCCCTTTGAAAAAAGTCCATTTGAAGATTTCTGCTTTAAGTGGTGTAAAAGTGTGGGGGTTGGTGAGAAATGGAGGAAGGATAATGAGGAGGACGAGGAAGAGAAGGAAATGAGAAGGAAAGGATGAGGTGCATCTGGAATTCTCCTGGCCATTGCATTGTGTTAATCTTACAAACAAACAAGTCGCTTTTCTGTACGCACTACATGCTCCCCAAGAAAGAGATTACTCTTGCACAAAAAGTGTCATTTGAGGAAATGATCACTGGAAATGAAATTGGGAAAGTCCTTAACTGAGACCCTGGGGAGGTTTCAGATGTCCTGCACAGAGTACGTGCGCGCTGTGGCAAGTCAGCAGTAACTCCTTCCCTTCTTAATGAAATACTGCCCTGCCCTCCATTACGGAGAAGGTGGCCTTTTAGGTTGCTGAGAGGAATGGGACTGAGAGTTTTTCTACATCATTTTTCTGTCAGTGCTGTACTTGAGTTATAAGTATGTTCAGTACTTGAAATGTTTGGCACCAATTCCTGGACAGACAGCACAAATTGGATATAATTCTTGATCTGTCCTACTCAAAGGCCAGTAATGCAGTCCACATAAATCTGGAAATCTTTGTGATACCGAAAAAAAAAAAAAAAAAAAAACCCTTTTAGAATGAGCTGAAATTCGCAGTTTTTCACCAAGGGCATAAAACAGATGAGATAGAAGCATTTTTCATGTCCCAGGTGAGAAGGGACTGCATGTTGACCCACTGAGGCTCCCTCTTCCTTTGCTCGATGGCATCAGCTGGCAGCTCCATGGGGCTCAGGCCCTGCAGCACGGCCCTGCTTCCCTTAGCAGTAGGTTCTACCGTTGTTAAACATTGCAGCTGCCTTTCAGGGAGGAGGGGAATTTTGCACGATGAGTGTTGGAGCTGCAGCGCTTGGCTGTTGCTACACCCGGAGGCGAGAGAGGAGAAGTCACAAGTCACCCTCCTTGTGTCGTTTGCCAGGTCATGAGAGAATGGGAAGAGGCCGAGCGCCAAGCCAAGAACTTGCCAAAGGCTGATAAGAAAGCAGTTATCCAGGTAAAGGCCTTTTACCAGCAGGGGTTGCAACTAAGGCTTGGTGGGTGCTGGTTGTGATGTAATTCTAAAACATATTTATGTGGGGAATTAATATCATGTTCCACTTATAGTTGCTGTTTTTGCTTCCAGCTGTTAGTGGCTTCTTCTGTATTTAAAAAACAGTCCCTGAAATATAAATGTAGAACATGGTTAGTTATTACATAGATGGGTAAAATTTCACTGGAATTTAGATTTGTCTTCAGTGAGAGCTGAAAACCCAATTCCAGTAGGCCCTTTTCAGAAATTAGTAGACAAGTACGAGCTGTTCAAGTATCTGAGTGCAAGCAGAGATGGGAAGCAGTGATTTGAGTAAGCAATGAACACCATTTTTTATCTGAAAGAAACCTTCAGCCAAAATGGGAGATGTTCCCAGTGGTGGGATTCAGCATCGTGAGGCTGTATTCGCACCAAGACTTCGGAGCAATCCAAATTTAGCCCACATTTGTCACCAAACTCATCCAAATGAGATCAGTAGAAAGAATTGTCCTTATATACTTTGGAAACAGAGAATTGAGAAAAAAAATATACTATAATTCAAAAATTTCAGCCAGAAGCTCTTTAAGGCCTGTTGTAGCTGGTTCAGGTATTACTCAGTAGTGCTGGAAGCATTTCAGTGCAAAACTACTGAAAAGGTAATATTCAGAGCCATACTGCATTGCATATTAAATACCAAAGCTTCGTTCTCCATGTGTTTTGCCCAGTGAATCTTTCTCTGTACTGGAATAAACTTGTGCTTGTTTCTTCCTCCTGGTGGCTAGTTTATGGAGATTTTCTTTTCTGCCTTGCAGGTTTGTTTGTGAAGTTGCTTTGATGCGTGGAAAGCCTTTTATAATCACAGGGAGCAAATGTTTGCCAAGCTCCATCTGTTCCCAGGCAGATTGCTGTTGCACCAAGCAGTCTTAGGTCAAATGAAGGATTCACTGGTGATTTTGCTGACCGTTTTAGGAATATTTGATAGATTAATAAAATACAGCCAGGTGTACAGGAATACAGGGCGTCAGCAGTTTGCATTGAAATCAATAAAAGATACATTCAGCTCAGATTTGGGGAGTCACGCTAGACTGACTAGGGCAGAACATTTTGGTCATTTGTAAATGGAGTTTTTAATGCCCGCTGATCTCTGCTGATGTCTTCACTCCTTCTGTTATGATGTTTTGGGATTTTTTTAGCATTTCCAGGAGAAAGTAGAATCACTGGAACAAGAAGCAGCGAATGAAAGACAACAGCTGGTGGAGACGCACATGGCCAGGGTGGAAGCCATGCTCAACGACCGCCGCCGCATTGCTCTGGAGAACTACATCACAGCCCTGCAAACGGTCCCACCCAGGGTAAGTGCCACGGCACAGGCTCCACGAGCTGTGACAAGATCACCCGACTTATCCCAGGAAAAACAAATGCCCGTGCAGGTGCAGTCCAGTTTCAAAGCACTGAGTGCGTGTTCCCCGTGTGATAGCTCCTCTAACTAGCAATCGGTATGAACGATAAAGTTTGACCTACATATGTACATACTCCCAGGCCAACAATCCCATACATGCATACATATAGATAGATGGTTACTGAAACTTAGGTAAATAACACGAAAGTGATTTCGTTGTCAAAAACCGTAGCCATTCACAGACCATGATGATGATACAGTGCATGCACATTGTGCACAGCAGGTTACCTGATTATTCCAAGAGGGAGCTTGAGGATGCAGGTGGCTGTTTTTCCATTTTGTTTGCTGAACTCCTAAAATACTGGGTGAAGGTTCTTGTCAGAATTAGTGGACGGCATGAAGTCATCACATTAGAAATCGGAAAAGTTTTGCTTTGGATGGTGTCTGGGAATGATACAAACACCAAATTCAGTATCTGGATTTGAATGGTATTTTTAATGAATCCATATATATGATGTTTTGATTTCATTCCAAAATAGTTGATCTGTGACCTCCAGGAAAAAAAAATGAAAAAAAGAGAAGCGTGGGGAATACTATGGGGAAAATAGTTTAATATTTTATGTTTTTCTGGTCTCTTGGATTCTTTGTAGACATTAGGTCAGTGATGAAAGACTTTTTGGTCACCAGTATAGGTTGTAGCCGTTAGATTCTGAACTTGACCTCACAGTGAATTACCTGAATATGACTAACCTCGTAAAATTATGTGATTTTTAAGTTAATTTTCTCCTGTACACCAAACCATGTATTTGGTACCATGGAAAAATGATCATCGTATTGTGCATACAGTAAATTGATCTGAAAATAGTTTATTTGGCACACTTGAAATGTGAATGAGTATCTCATCTCTGTCGTCTTACAATTAGGGTTCTGATGGGCCAGAATCTAGTATGCAGTGCAGAATAAGATGTTAATTACCTCTTACTTGGTTATGAGGCAGTAGTTCAAGGAAAAAGCATCTTTTGAGCAGCTCTGCTACTGTAACATGCTTAATGGCTGCAAGGAAGAAGCATTGCAAAAAGCTTTCATATATATATTTGAATATAGACATATGTATCTTTTATATATATACATATAGATGCTTAATATATATATTTTTATAAAAATACATTTTTTCTGAATATTGCAAAAAACTTTCATATATATATTTGAATATAGACATATATATCTTTTATATATATACATATAGATACTTAATATATATATTTGTATAAAAATACATTTTTTCTGAATAATACAGTTTTAATAACTGTGTTTATCATGCAGATGGTTGGATCAGTGATGAAATGTTTAAACAACAGAAAGGGATATATAAAGTCTGACAGAAGTAATCCTTTTTTTCCTTTTTTTTAATCCACAAATATTTTCTGCCTCATGTGGTGTAAAATGCTTTGTTTTTGCTGCTTGCCAGTTAAAAGAACAGCCTGGAGTTATCTACCTTCCTATGGAAACTTTAGAGTGGATGTATGAAGAGCTGATCTATATTTTGCAACATAGTAATTTGAGGAAAGTGAAGTGCCAGTCTGTGTTATAAATCCGTAGAGGATGTTGTTTGGAGCCATGCTGAGAGTGTCGTGTTGTGTTTTGTAACCTCTGAGTGTTACAAGGGTAGTGAAGGGCTTGGACTCAAGGATCTCATTAGCAGCAGACGCGTCAGCAAATTATATAGTAGCTTTACTAGGTAGCTTTATGCAGCTACTTTTAGGATCGGAGTCTGCAGCTTGTGACTGGAAGTGAGACATGGTTAATGCACAGAAGAGCTGCAGGTTCTCTTGGCTCTTTTACAATGCAGCTTTCAGTTATTCACCTACGATACCATTTTCTGTTCATTTTAAGCCCATCATCTATTGCTGTAAAGACAGTTCTCATGCAAAAGCAACCCTGCCTGACAAGTATCCCCCAAATTATTTGATTTCAGTTTGTGTGCACCTGGCTGACAACTTTGTTCTGCAAATATTGGTAAAATATTTGCAAAGGGGAGATGGGAGCCGCGTTCAACACGAGTGCGGTCTCTAGAGCAGCTGAACTGTGAGGTTCTGCTCATAGCATTAGGGAACGTCCATGTCCATCAAATACAGATAGCATCTCCACACACATACACACCAAAAAAAAAAAGGAAAAAGGTAGTGAATTGTGAATTTAGCTGCAGAACTCTAAGCAAAATGTTAAAGCAGACTTTGGTCACAGAAAAAAATGGATTTTGCTTTTGTTGTTTGTAGTCAGCTTCTGTGACATTTAAAGTAATAACAATTTTACTTTTTCAAATAGGAGAGCCTGAAAGGCCGTGGCAATAAATGCATAAGTCCAGCAGGAGCAAGTTTTGAAGATACTGTTAAAAGACTGAGATATATCCTATATATCCTATATTTGCAGGCAGCAAACATTTAGGTAACACCAATTCAAGGTGTTACCAGACAGGTTCGTCATCACAGTTGATTTTGAACTACTGAGGCTGGACAGAAGCTCTTAACCTTTAAACAGTCTGGGTAAATGTATTAAGGGTGCTGTCCTTGCCTCAGCTTTTCTGTTGTTGCTGCCTGTTGGTGTTTTTGTAGGGGAGAGGGTGAAACTGGAGGACTGACAGATGATGTCTAAGCAGTGTCTTGAATGAGTCCAGTCCTGTGGCTGTGGTGGAGGTGATTGAGGAAGAGGTTGGAATATCCTTTGCATTCAGACCTTGGCTCTAGCCAAAGAGAAAATGGGGTTAATGGAAAATCCAGCTCTGTTAGCCTAGCTATTTCCTTTCTGACAGGAACTGTGTCCCTAGTAAGCTGAAAGAACATTTCATGTGATTGTCTTGTCATTCTGAGAATGAGTTGTAAGTATTCTGGTAACTCGTTAAATAATCTTTTTTTAAAAAAATCACTTTTTTCTGGTGTTATGCAACAATGTTTTTAAAGAGTCACCTTCTACTGCCTGCTTCAGATTATATGTTTTGGTCTTAGTGTGCTTACTACAGAAGCATATCCTGGATATTTAAAGTAATGGAAACTGTTCCTCAGAATGAAATAATAAGGAAAGAATTTGGGTTTAAATTGAATAATAAGGTTTTTAAACGGAAATATATATCTTTTGTGCTCAAATAGCTTTTAGTAAAACCCTGCTTTTAAGACACTGTATTGTCAGTATAATGACATTTCTTTCATGGAAGTGCAAGTTAGAATTTAAGTAAGGAAACAAAGCATCTACTTTACAAGAAGGAATTAATACTATTTTCAGGTTTGGGTCACTTTTTTACCATTGAGCAAGAGGCTTCTTTGTATAAAGCAAGCTATGCACAAAGATTTGTCAGCTTCTTTGTATAAAATGTGCTATTTAATATAGTTGTTACTGTGAGAAAAAGCTTTCTAGGAGAAAAATCATCTCTTGAGGAGGTTCTTTGCCAATATTAAATGGTGGGCTCTGATTTTGGAGGTCTGAAAGCAGATTCTAGCTGTCTATTTTTCAGAGGGATAGTCACTGGGCCAAAGTCTTTTTTTAGTGCTTCAGGTCATTCTTTTTTGATTCAGAAACTTCAGCAGCAGCAGCACCAGAGTAAGAATTTCACAACTTTTTTGCCCTTAGTCATTTGTTGTCATTTCTCTTACTGCCTCCATTCATAATAGAGTGTTCGTGGGACCACATGTGAATAAGATTAGGGAGCTGATCTTTGTAAAGGTTAAAATAAGGGCATGGCAGCCCAATCTCCCTGCACTCAGGTGTGAGGCTGGGAATGACGGACAGGAGAATCTGGAAGCCAGGAGCGCTGCCACAGTTACAGTGTGGTGGAGCTGCAGCCTTGGCTCTCATTGTGGAAAGTGTGGTTACTGTAAGTCTGCAGTAACTACTGTAACTGCAGTAACTACTGTAATCTATCTGTTTTCCATATGCTGCTTAATTGCTTGCCAAGGTGTATCCTTTTACTTGAATTTGAACATTTTCCCAGGATTTGGGGAGACTTTTGGCAGACCACTTGGAGCATCAGAATTTAATTTGGCCTTTGGATATCCCTCTCTGCAACTACCTGAAAGGAGGTTTTAGTGAGGCAGGGATTGGTCTCTTCTCCAGAATAACTGTGGGTAGGACAAGAGGAAATGACCTCAAGTTGTGCCAGGGGAGGTTCTGGCTGGATATTGGGAAGAATTTCTACACGGAAAGAGTGGTGAAGCATTGAAACAAGCTGCCCAGGGAAGTGGTGGAGTCACCGTCCCTGGTGGTGTTCAAGAAACGTGTAGATGAAGTGCTAAGGGAAATGGTTTAGCAGGCAGGGTGGTGAAGGGTTAATGGTTGGACTCAATGATTTTGAAGGTCTTTTCCAACCATAATGACTCTGTGATTCTCTGTGTAGAAATCCGTGACCAGTCTTCACCTGCAGATCAGTTATCATAGGAATGCAACGAGTCTGACTCTCCCGGTGCCAGCCGTTTTTGCACATCATGTGTAGTTCTTCATGAGTGAAGCAGTCCTGATGCAGAAAATAGGGGTTCCTGTGTATGCGGTGCATGCGGAGTAACTGAGCGCTTTCGGGAAGGACGTTACTGCTGCCTGTGCTCTGCACCATGCAGGAGGGAACGGGAATCCACCTGGAATCCTGGCACCGTTGCCTGCCCCAAGGAAGACTGTTTCCAGGTTGGAAGGGTCACTGTGGCTAGAGCTAAGGAAGAGATTGGTTTCTCCTTGTCTCTTACACTGTTTCTTTCAAGACTGAGAAGTCTTAAATAACACTGCATGGTGTTGGATCAGAGACAAATAAACAGTGCAGTTGCTTGCCCAGTGCATAGTTTGTCCCTGGAACTGCTGCGCGTTTTTGGAGTCTAGAAATTTAATACGTGTTTGAGCGGTGAATGTGGGTGGGTTTACTGATGAGAGCTGAACAGAAACTTCTCTGACTCACAAAGTCCCTGAGCTGCAGGTGATGGGAAGTGGAAGAGAAGTACTATGTGCTCCCCGCTTCTTAGTAGCCAACCTAGTGGCATCCAGTCCAGGCCAGCAAGACTGTGGGAACCCTTGGCCTGTGGTAGTAGTCATTACATCTCGAAAATTAGCAAAAATTGAGCTCAAGATCAGTGTCATAGCCAATGACGAAGCTTCAGTAGGAGGGAATGGGAGAAAGAGAGAACAAACTCTCTCTGTTTCCCTGTCAGCTGGACAAACAGGATGTTGCTGTTGTTCCGGAGCTATGCCTGAGCACCCTTGCTTCATTCTGTACTTTCACTGTCCTGTGGTCACAATAGCTGTTTTCACTGCCATTTTACTTAGAACTGCTGTGGACTTGTGATTCCCTTATGATTAACTTCTGTATTGGACCAACAACTTTAATGGATTTTTTTTTTCAGCAGTGATGCAGATCATTACGCAGTGTTGCAGGAAATCTGCAGGGCAGGCTGGGCAGCAAGGAAGCCAGGCAGCACAGGGAGATGAAATTGCATAGCTTCAAGGTCTGCGAGCAAATAACTTTGAACAAACCCCAGTATTGGTGCTGTTGGTCTGTTCTCTGAAGCATTGTCATGCAAACTGCCCTGAACCTCAACTTCCATCCTTCTCCTGGTGCTGTGCTTCACTTTGATGTCTTCAGAAATGGAGGGCAGCTGTTCAGTAGCCAATGTCACAATACTGTATTGTTTCACTCTGCTTGGTGATTTTACTACAGAAGAGAGGAATCAGTGGCAGTTGGAACTGATATGCCCCTAGTTTTTTTAAACAGTTGATTTTCCCTTAATTCTGTTAGTTAGGTAGAAGAATTCAAAACTATCATCCCTTGAACAGGTTGGTTCTATAATTTGCTTAAATTTTCTGTTTCACATGCATGTCACATTTTGTTGGCTTTGTGTCTTGCTGTTTAATCTTCGTGCTAACAGAGGCACATTCTCTGTGGGAAGGCAGTGGGGGAAAAAAGAGGAGCAGAGAAGAAATCCAGTTCATAATGATTTCATAACTCAGGACAAGGAAGCACATAGGAAAACTTTGAGAGGTAATTAAATAACCTCCTTATTTTGTGCATAGTGTAATACAAGCATATCATGATTTCAGTCAGTTTAAAAGGTTTCTTTTCTGATTAGGAACTATCCGGTCAGGATGTAAATTGTTGCCAGATAGAGAAGGATAATTAAGATGAAGCCTATCCCACTTGAATTTATTTGCCTTTTTTTTTTTTTTCCTGTTGCCCTCAGAACCCATTTCTGGTACCCTTTGTGCTTTGGGGCCAGTTCATATGGAGAGAGCAAGTATGGGCTGAAACAGGTCATGTCTGGGCTCTGTGGGCTTAGAGGAGGGCAGGGGCACCTCTGCCTTTCTGGTGGAAGCTGTTCTGAAAAGCCTTTCGGAGTCCAGCAAGGTCACTGTGGAAATACATGGCAGGAGGCACGTCCGAATGTTACTGCTGATCCAGTGGTAAAAATCCTTCTGTGAGGTAGGAAAGAGGAGTCCAACTACCCTTTGGTTCTGTTAATCTGGCCCCATAAAGCTGTGTAATGTCTCCCCTAATCTCAATTATGTGGGATTTGTGAAAGAAAAGGCATGGGTTGCATCTCTGCTGCTAAAGCAAGTCAGATTTTGAGAAACATGGTCATCTAACTCAGTTTTCCAGCAGTTGCTGAAGTTTTTGTGTGAATAAAACCAGACTCTTAATCTTTCCCTGGATTGTGGGTTTGAATGTGTGGTACAGTCAGCCTCCAGGCTTTACCAGTAGGTTTTGGTAGAAGCAAGCTTAAGAGAGGCAAATCCAGATGGCTAATAAAATCTGCAAAACTCTATCAGTTTCATTATATCTAAAATCCAAATTCTTGAGAGAAGGCGAGCAGAGACGAAATTGATTTTAATTTGTCAAAGCTGAGTAAATTCATATCCTGAAAGGAAAGTGATGAGATTGAATCCAACGCGGTTTTCATTTTATGCTGTCTCAAGAAGAGTACTTGGGCTGGTACGTGCGGGGAGGTTTTGAGCACTGTTACAGCCATAGAGTGGCAATGTTTGTGGTGATGTGCTTTCTTGGAAATTGGCAGAGCTGATTTTCATTTAGATGAAAAGCATCCTTAACTCCATACGAAGGGTAGCAGGATGGAAGGGATATGGTTGTATCAATCATTTCAGTGTAAAGGTCTTGCCTTTCTTGAGTGTCTGTACAGTGAGCTGCTGCTTCTGCATCAAACATGACCGTTAAGTTATTATCAAGGTAATTATCCTAATGAACTAAGGAAAAGCACATTCCAAGGGTGGTAATCAGAACAGACTGGTGATGGATTTTTTTGTATAGGCAAGACCACATAGCAAAGTACAGCACTGTGGAACTTTCATTTTTGATTTGCAGCAACAATTTTGATCAAAATAACAAGCCAACTCAGAATTCCCTGTGGCACTTCCATGACACAGAGCTAGACGTTGTACTTTAAGTACACGGAAGTACTTTAGTATGATTTTCGTGTTGTTTTTCTCTAATAAATGCTTTGTATTTCCATGGAGAGAGAATGTAAGTTATGTCTATAGCAATTCCAACTAAATTTGATATTTCCATTTTCCTAGCTCAGTGAAATTGCACTGTTTCACCACTCTCTTAAAAACGGAAAAACAGGCTAGGCTCTCTGCATAGAGGCCATGGTATTTATCTACGTGTTTTTACCACTTAGAAATTGTCATTCGGATATTTTAGATCTGATACATGGTCCTTTTGTGGAGCTTACGGAGAGGCCAGTGGGTCACATTCTCTTGTAATTGCACCACAGAAAGGAAACTGCTGTTTTCATCTCCTATTTTCTGTAGCTGGGGAAGAACCCACCTTGTCTCCATTTCAGGGCAGTACTGTTAATAACAGAGTCCGAACCCAGCATGAGGGAGTAGAGAAGGAGCAGTAATGGCAGTAAATTATCAGAACTGTTTTATGAACAAATGGTAAGAAATATTCTCCATTAGCTACAGCAAAATCAAGCTAAATCCTTGCTAAAATGGCATAGATCAGTAGAGAATGGAGTAATTGAATATTCTTAATGTAGAACATTATGTGAATAACTTCTGCTAGGCTGTGATGCGAAAGCCTCTTTTTTATTGTATTTCATAAATTGGTGCTACCGCCACAGTGATGAGCGCTGTCTCCAAATGCCTTGCGTGAATGAGATTCTTTCCTCCAGAAGAATTCCAAAGTTTTTGTTCAATTTTAATAAATCCTTGACTTCTGAAATGCCTTGAAAACTGGAGTGGAAATGGAGCCCTTGTTCTCCAGCTGGTTACATCTGGGACCTGTGGCATATTTAGGTAGAGCTGTGCTGCTGTGAGGTTGGCAGTTAGCCGCAACGTTGGGAGTTCCTTCAGGCGCAGGGAGACGTCAGCGTCGTGTCCCGCTGCCGCCGGGGTCGCCGTCACCTTCAGGCCTGCGGAGTCAGCGAGACCGGGCGGCAGCACCAGCCGCGCGGGTGTCATCGGCGGTTCCTGCTCGTTTGGGCCTGTCTCGTCCAGCCAGAAAACTGGAAGAAAACTGCCAGGATTGCCTGGTGAAGCCAGGAAGGGGCAGGACGTTTTCATAGCCTTAACTCCGCCCCGGTGCATGCGGATTTTCCCCGAAAGAGTTGGCTTCCAAATAAGAGGAGAGGCATGTTCCCAACTGTACTAGGCAGAAAGACGGCATTTTAGTCCTGATAGGAAGTCTGTGAATCTTGTCTCCTGTTTACAGAATTAATTGAACCCATGCAAGTCCCAATAGATTTAGCAGAACTCTATGTAAAATAATTTCCCACAACATCCTTCAGAATAAGTAGGATTTTAAATTAACACGCTCTTCTCATGCCCAGGAATCAATATTATTCCTAACTAAACAGCATTCCTTGTGAAATAATATGTATTCGGAGTTTGTTGCTGGATCCTATGGGTTAGGAAGTCATTAGTGATTCCTGTTACTGGTTAATTTAGTTGCTAGCAGCTTTGGCAAGAATAACTGAAAACGTGTGGAAGTCGTGTTTTTGAAGTGCCTTTGTCGCTTTCCTCGGGAGACCGATAGAAACAAGCCAGCAAAACAAATACAGAAAACTGAAAATAACAGAATTATTTCATGAGGATTAGGTAGCCCCTGGTGGCTGATATGGGTTAGGTATTTTGTGAATCATTTCCAATATGGTTTTTATTAGGTAGGTACAGACGTGAGTGCATCGAGATTTCTTTGGGGAAGAAAAATATGGAACAGAATTTCAAAAATTGAAACAAAAATTGTTTTAATAAACCTCAGTATTTGTTAAATGGTTTATCAAGTGTGAGAGGTGCCAGGCTGACCCTGGGATATGTCTTCAGTTTCTTCTTCTGCCCTAAACAGGGTCAGAGTTCAAGCCTTCAGAACTTAAACTAGCTCATCATCAACTTTTGCAGTTATAATTTAGTCTAAAGGTTCCTTCTTTCCTTCCTTCCTTCTCTCGGCTGGAGTAAATGCCCCCAGGTTTACCATAATGCCTTCATGCGAAGGGTCTGACCGCGTTGTCTTTGGAGCCCTCCCTCTTGTCGGCACTTGCTCGTGCCCGACCTCGTGGCCCCTCTGCGGCACCATCGCAGGAGTTTGTGTTGCTGCCTGTTGCACTAAAAGGGGGAAGGAACCTGCTGAAAATAACCCCGCAAAAACGCTAGCCAGGAGTAAAGTCAGCACCTCGGACATTTGTTAGAAGTGCCTGCAGTAGGTACAAGAATGCAAGGCACAGAGGAGAAAATACCCATTACTTGTTCTTTTTTTCTTCCTTCCCTATTAAAGTTACCTTCAGCTATAAAACTTGGGCCTTGATTAAGGTCCCAACCACCCCCCAGACACGTGAGAGCTGTCCTTGCCCGTCAGCAGCAAAGGTGCTGAGATGGAGGCAGTCACATTTCAAAGTTACCGGGAGGTAGGAGGTCTGAGCTGATGCAGTGTGTCTGTGGCTCTCCATGGTTATTTAAGACCAAGGCAACAGAGACAATTTATGTTGCAGGTTCAAGGCATACCACTGTACTTCTCTTGGGATGGCGGGGGGTAGTTTTTCTTTTTAATCAGCATTGATATGACCCATTGTATAATGTTAAAGGATGAGGGCAGGGTATGTTTTCCAAAGGTCACAAAACTGGAATATTGGCAGTGAGAATGTACTGTAGGACTGTGGATTCATTTCAGCTACCACTTCAGGGAAGCTCGAGCGCTTTTATATCTTGGGGCGACCCCTGTGCCACTGCTGTGTTCAAGGCTGTTGTTTTTCTTGGTGCCTGCATCTGTCCAGGGAGCTCCTGACTCCTGCAGGGCCTCTCTGTGAAAGCCTGTAAATCTCTGTGAGGCGACGCAGTGCTTCACAAGGACTTGTTAGCTTGAGATACCCACATCCAGGGAGTTGTTAGAGTTTTTCTCTGCTCAAGAGGAAACAAAGTCATTGCCCCTGTAAGAAAGCACCTTACACTTAATATTCTTTCTGCACTGTCCTCTTTCATTATGGTTTCCAACCACCATGACAGGAAGCTTTCTTGGCCAGGCATGCTTGAGCCGTCCATATTCATTTCTTCTTGCTAATGAGAATTTGAGACTTCATTTAGTGTCAAAAAAACGCACTGAGAGTTGGCTGCCAGCTTACCCAGAGACTGCTGCTCTTGGCGGTGTTTGAGAGGTGTTTTCAGGATCATTATCCTAGTAATGCCTGGTCTCAGCTCTTAATGTAAATGTTCCACTGACCTATTGCGATGTACATAAACATGCTGAAATGAAAAATATGCCCTTCTTGCATTAGACATGGCATATAAATGGAGAATCCCCAATAAGATGCTTTTCTCTCCAATCTGCCCTAACCTGTTGTCTAGATGTTTCCTGAGGGAAAGGAAAATGAAGTTTTAGCAGAGGAAGCAACATAATCAGTCTGACTTTTTATGTGTGTTGAAGGCCTGGTCTTCCAGCCTTTGTTCCTGTAATGCTTCACAGTTGGCTTTTCAGTTTTTGTCGTGACTACCGCCGTGTTACAAAAGCTACTTGCTTTCCAACATTTGTCCAGTTGCCTGCAACTCTATCCCAGGGCACTTGGTTTTAAGTTTTGTTTTTCTTAATGTGAATGAATTTAAGTCATGGAGTCACTAAATTTAATGTCAGGAAATGACTTCACATTTCTTTATTTCTGTCCTACAGATCTTCTTCAAATAACCTTTGTTTTACTTTCTTCAGACATTTTTAAATCTGTTGCCTAGCTAAAGCTGAAGAGATCCTTAAATCCTTGAGCTCTGTAGCTTAGTATTCATCTCTTGTGTAAATGTTAGATTAGTTTGGACTCTGTGTTTCTCTGTGACTCTAAGTCTTCTTAAAGCTTCAGCTTCTCCAACAGTTCTTTCTTCTGCAGGATGTTGTGTATTGAGCCTCTTATCCCTCCTTGTCACTTACCCATCCACTCCTCTCTATCACCTCCAGTCCCCAGCGCCGTTGCCGCTGTCACTGTTTTCTTTCTTCCACCCCATCTCACGGGCAGTTTTCTCACCATTCAGTAACACCGGGTAGGTGTGGAAACAGCGTAAACCAGGTGGTTTTTTGTTGTTTTTTTTGTTGTTGTTGTTGTTGTTTGTTTGTTTCCAAGAATAGTCATAAACAGTTAAAAATGAATGTCGTGCCTGAATACAAGAGCACACTTCTCTGGTTTGGTACTCTGTCATTGTACAGAGTAAAAGAACATCAGAATAAACATTTCTTCTTAGGCTTCTTAGTGTAAGTTTGCGCTTGCTGCTCCCAGGTACCGTCAGACTGTATCTATTTTTCATGTTCCTTTCAGCTACAGACCTTTCCTCTGCCCATAAGCAAGGGTATTTTTACACGAAATTGTTGCTTTCTTACTTTAGCAGCACACACACTAAGACATTTCTTTGTATCTTTTAATAACCCGGGTTACCTGCAATATAAACAAAGGATAACATTTTTAAAACTCCAACAGCCAGAAGAACCAACTAGTTTCTTTTTTCTTTCTCTTTTCTTTCTCTTGCGTTTTTTTAGTCCATTATATATTCTGGATATGTGCCTTCCACCCCTCAACACGGCTTCTATCTATGTGTTCCTTTCTCATTTCTTTCTAAAGACATAGCAGGAAAGAAGAGTCTTGATTTTGGTGGAGTTTTAGAGTCAGGTCTGGTGATTATTCATTGACTGGGATAGCGAAGTGCTTTCAGATGGACTTCTGTGCACGTGTTGGGCAGGCCCCAGACAATTTTTCTATAGAGTTGAATCTGGGTATGCTCATTCAGTGTACTCCTGATGAGCCTTAACATTTGCAATCTTTTTTTTGTTTTTAAAGTTGGTCAGATAGCCAACATGCTGTGGGACTCCCTGAAAAGCTTCTGATGAAGACCAGATTTGAGGGAGTGTTCTGGGAGGAACTTGCCTTGCCGTGGTGATAGTTGCAGAGCTGGGAGGCTGGCTCATGGGGGCTTCCTCCTTAGGCCGGAAGGGGAGAAGTGGTTTGGTGGAAAGAGCAGAAATGTCATCCAGAGGAAGGGTGGGAGAGGTATTAGCGTATTGAGACAGCAATTCCTGCCGTGTTGGGCTGACATCACAGCAGATAGATGAGGAAAAGTATCAGCCAGACTTTCCTGCTGGCCAGACCAGGTATTTGAAGGCTTTCTCGTGTCAGCTGTGGTTGTCCCTTCTGAAGGAGCTGAGTGATGGTGTATTGCTCAGAGGAGTCAGGCCTTTGGAGGATCCCTGCTGCAGGTTCTGCTTTTGTTTTGGTCTAAGGAGCTGTAAAACCTGTGTTGTTCTAAACTAAACCATTTTTTTTTCTTATTTCTGCTCCATAGCCTCGTCACGTGTTCAACATGCTGAAGAAGTACGTGCGTGCCGAGCAGAAGGACAGGCAGCATACTCTGAAACACTTTGAACACGTCCGCATGGTAGACCCAAAGAAAGCTGCCCAAATCAGATCTCAGGTAATCTCCCTCCTGAGGGTTAATGGTGTCTGCTTTGTTCATAACTACTGTGTTATTGTCAACTGATGTGTAAAACAAAAAAACAAAAATGTACCCCTTCCTGTACACTTTTACATGCAATAAGAAGTATTCTGCTTCTCAGCAGCAGATTAAAGCAAAGTGGTGTAGAAATAGAGTGTGGATGATGTATCTTTTGAGAAGAGCTGTTTATCCAGGCAGTGAGTGGGTTGTGGGCATTTCCTGAGGCACCCTCTAGAGCAATAATGTCCAGAGCTTTGGTAAATAATACTTCTGAGAGAGCATCTTTAATAGGTTTAGTTACCATGCACCATTTTACTTCCCTCTGCTGAAGTGGCAGAGGAGGTGTAGACATCTGACTGACTGAGACTAACATTTCTGTGTATGTACAGAGGTATTGTAGTATCTATAAATTTGATTCTTACAAAGCACTTGAGCTTAACTCTTTCTTAAAAAATGAGCGGCATAGTTCGTGCCATTTTAGTTGCTGAATCTTACTACAGTTCTTAACGTGTATATTTTGGAACAATTCTTGTGTTTTCCCTCATAAATTGCGGAGAGTGAGAAAGAAAAAAAATCTGCAGAAGTAGCTGGCTTTCATAACAGCAGTTAAAATTGCAGGGGCAGACGATGAGTTGTTAAAAATGTTGTAATGCTGTAATCTGCAGAATCTGCTTCAGTTGCCTCTGCAGGATGCAAGCTCTGTTCTAGCCACAGTTTTTGAACTGATTGGTATCACTAAAAAACAAATTAAACCATGTATCTCCATGAATGGCACAATTTACTTATTTGACTTCTCAAGCATCTCTTCCAGCCAGACTTGTAGACTGAGATTATACGATCATAAAATTGCTACAGCTAGAAATGTGCAGTTCTAAATGTCTGAAACATTCAAGCATGTCCTTTTGCATCCAGCATAGCTATTTAGTTTCTAAAAAACTGGACTATTTAAAAAAAAAAAGTGAAAATTTGCAAACTGCAAGTATGTTGTCAGCACATATAAAGGAAAATTGGAATCTGACATTTAGATACAAGAAATACAGTCTGCCTTTGTAGGCCCTATTTTCTGTATGATGGTAATACTGTAGTAAGAACATAGAGCTAAGGAAGGAATATTTCTGTAATACCTTTTCTTCCTGATTTGTCCAAAAGATTGGTTAATGTAAGCTGGCAGATTTGGTGGGGAATGTTGGTTTCAGTGGAAAGTAGAAAACAAGCTATTTCAGTCAAAGCGTTAAGTACTCTATTTCAATTTGAATAAACCACAGCAGCTCTTCAATGAAGTGACTGTTTGCAACCCGTGTGCCTGTGTAGGCCTCATTGCCCACTCAGCGTAAGTCATCCCGCTGCAGCTCCTCCGTTGCCCGACTTTCTGAGGGAGAGCTGGTGCTTCCCGGGAGTGCCCTGGGGAGCAGTTGCAGTGACTCGGCGCCCGCAGCAACCAGCAACCTGCAGCAATAGGGTTGTAATCACACTGAACAACACAGGAGTTCATCTGGGAAGGCAGCTCAGATGCTTTAAACTAGAAAACTGGAGCTTTCTTCGGAGAGCAGATGATTCTTTTTGCCTTATTAGGACAAAATAAAAAGAAGATCCAGCAAACATTAGACCTCACTTGATTCAGGTGCGATGCAAAAGCCTAAGGGTTTGGGCAAATGTACCAGTTACTGAAGGGTAAGAGAGGCTGTGAATTTCTGCCACGAGAGCTGCTTGCAGATATGCTCTGACTGATTCACAGCCAATTTAAACCCCCTGCATTAAATTGTTTGATTGCTCCCATGCAAGCTCAGGTTGTTGCCATGGAGGAGCCTGTGTGGCCCAGAAGGTAGTGTGGCAGCTGTGGGAGAGGTATGTTTTGTGATGGATTTGACAGTTTCAGTACAGAGAGCCTACCCAAATGTTATACTCAGCACAGATGAAAACAACCTTGCTTTGCATAGTCTATAAAATTTGCAGTAATGATGTATAACAACAGTATCCCCCTCCTTAAAACTTTTGTTTTTCCACAGGTTATGACACATCTACGTGTGATATATGAACGCATGAACCAGTCCCTCTCCTTCCTCTACAATGTGCCTGCTGTGGCTGAGGAGATCCAGGATGAAGTTGGTATGCAAACGATTAAAGTTGCAGTAAAAGAAATGTTTCTGTGTTGAAAAGCCACCACCAAAAGCTAAAATGCATCCTCTTGACACACTGTTGTAGCTGACAAACGGGAGAGCAAAACTGCCAATGTTCTTAAATTATAAATTAAATTACAATGAGGGTTGTTAAATTGTAATCAGGTTTGTGCTGTGCACGTATAAGAAAAACAGTAACTGGATGAAAGGAAAGGCCAGTGATGGGATGGTCTTTGTCTTTGGAACAGTTTTTTTTTTTTTTTTGCACAAGAAACGTCCTCTCTGGAAGGGCAGTTACTAGATTAGTTTCACAAATAAGCAGCCTCAGTGGACCAGTGGATCTCTTACCAATTTCTTTGCAAAGCAAAGGAGGGAGATGAGTGATTCGGTTAAGGGCAGGGATGTGGTTATGAGCGATTCGGTTAAGGGCAGGAATGTGGTTAGGGCCCAAGGAGGAGTGGGACGAGGAGCGTCCTAGTGGATTCACTTGTCCAAACTGCTGCTTGGGAAGGAGGTGCCTTCATGGGAGTTGGAGAAGGGATCAGCGAAGAGAAAGACGGTGGAATTAGTAATCATCCCCCACCATGTGTTTTGATTGTTCACAATTATAAGCCACCGTCATCAGCCTTAGTCTGTAGTTGTACAGTACAGTTTAAAAAAAATGGTTTGAAACAATCTCTGAGATGCTCGGCTCACGTTATTTCCCCAGCTCCATTATTCTCTTGGGTTTTTTTTGCTTGAAGTTTCAGTTTCCTCTGTTGTTGGCAATGTTAATGTTTGTTGGTGGGGACGTGCTTATTTTGTTTGTTTGTTCTGATCCTAAGTACTGAAATGGAATGGAAATTTTAGAGGTTTTGAAGTGACATGAGAGCAAAGTTCTATTAACTACTTAGTTGTCTACAGAAATCTTACTCTTAATCTCAAATTTAATACTTATTTTTAGTGTGGAAAAGAGACTGAAATTCGTAGAATGTTATTTCCCAAAAGATGAGAGAAGCTAAGATATCTCAAAGGAAAAAGATTGTCACAGTCTCTGAAGTACTTTTCCCTACTTTGATTTTTGGCCATTTTGGATTTACCAAGAATTCTTCACAGCATTGCAAAGTTAAAAGCGTCCAAATGTATGTTGTTTTATTGAAGAAGGTCCTATTGGCTCTAGGCTGTACTAGATGCCGAAAAGAAAGCCTATTCTCTCTTGATACCAGCATTCCCCTTGTTGCTAGCATTGACTCTGTGTTTGCTTTTACGTATTAGTTTTAATGGAAGGAAGTTCACTGAGATAATTCCTTGCTGCATCTTCCTAACTTTGGGATCTGTCTGTTTAAAATCTATTCTGCGTTTATTGAATTTGTTAGTCTTGGTACACTTCCTAAATCCATGGAAAAAAAAAAGAAATCTTTTATAGTTGCAGAATCAGTGGAGAAGTTAAATATTAATAAAAATGCATTTTGTAACATTTCCAAGTAATAGCTCAACTCTCATTAAAAAGACAAATGTTTCATTAAATACCTTTTTTAAGAACCATTGACTTAGAAAGTCTGAGTTAGTGGAAATTTGAAAAATATGAAGATAAGAACCTCTTTTGCACACACTTTGTCTCTGAATAATAAATTGTGGGTAAGGAAGCATATTTGAAAAAAAATTGTTCTCTCAGCCCGGGATGCTAGCTAAGGTGGCACATCTTCTCGTTTAGTTTTCTGTCCACTGCATGTACAGTTTCTAGCTTCTTCACCAACAGTTTTCACCTTGAGGAATGAATAATCTGCATTAGAAGACATGGCCATAGCAAAGGTAGTTTTCCTCTAAACTGAGTAAGCGAGCAGTACATTGAATAGTAGTTTCATGAGCAACAGAACAAATGCAATCTGCTTTCCTGTGAATTCATACTTTGTGGTTAATTCCTGTGATGTGCAATAAGGTGCCGGTTTGGACTAGATTTTCTCATTGCTAGGAATACTATGCCTGTTTTTTTGCACAGTTTCTCTGTCACCAGCTGTTACTTTTTTTCCTGATACTAGACTGAAAGTAAACTAAAATTTTCCTCCTATATTCCCAGCAGTGCACTGCCAAAGATCCATTCCTGAGAGACAGGCGTTCATCTTTTACAGGAAAGTGTCTGAGAATTAGATGTACACTTGTAATCTTTCTGTTACCTGTTGAGAACTTCATATTGAGGAACAAATTTGAATTATATCAGCTAGAAAAGAAAGTTACTGCTGAGATACAGCAACTGTATACAGAGCGTTTTTGTAATCAATCTGAAGATACTTTTTATTGATGTTAATGAATTGCAATCTAGCAATTGGGCAGCTGGTGTTCTTTTCAAATACAGGATATTCCTGAAGATCTTGACCTCAAAAAGCAGCTCCCAGCTCTGGTTTCAAGGTGCTGAATCCAAAACAACAAACCTAGCTTCCAAACCAAAAGCAGCCTTCCAAAAGATGGTTTATTTTCCCAATTCTAGTGGAGATGATGATAGAAATTTAGGGTAAGATGTAGAATAGTCATCATCCTTATCTGTAGCTGTTTGTCACCAGTTGAGCATATGGACATGCAGGGACACCCGCAGTACTCTGAAAAATAGGGAGCTTACATGAAGTGGACACTTCATGTCTTGTCATCAGAGGGTGCCAAGCATATGTTGGAGCAACAAATTCCAGATGTGAGAGCAGGAACGGTGCCGACTGCCTCTGCGTCATGTGGGGCGGGGTTAAGGGCTCTCTGTAGGAGCTACAGAGAGCGTCCTGTCTAACCTCACCTCCGTCCCTGGAAAGGTGATGGAGCAGCTTATCCTAGAGACCATCTCTGGGCATGTTAAGGAAAAGAAGGTGATCAGGAGTAGTCAGCATGGATTCACCAAGGGAAAGTCGTGTTTGACAAACCTGATAACCTTCAACGATGAGGTGACTGGCTGAATGGACGATGGGAGAGCTGTGGGTGTTGTTTACCTTGACTTCAGCAAGGCTTTCGACACAGTCTCCCATAGCATCCTCCTAGGAAAGCTCCAGAAGTGTGGACTGGATGAGTGGAGAGTGAGATGGATTGAGGACTGGCTGGATGACAGAGCTCAGAGGGTGGTGATAAGTGGGACTGAGTCTAGTTGGAGGCCTGTGCCCAGTGGTGTCCTACAGGGGTCATTACCAGGCCCGGAGCTGTTCAACTTGTTCATCAGTGACTTGGACGAGGGCACAGAGTGCACCCTCAGCAAGTTTGCAGATGACACCAAACTGGGTGGAGTGGCTGACACTCCCGAGGGCTGTGCTGCCTTTCAGAGAGATCTAGAGAGGATGGAGAGTTGGGCAGAGAGGAACCTCATGAGGTTCAAGAAGGACAAGTGCAGGGTCCTGCACCTGGGAAGGAATAACCCCAAGCACCAGTACAGACTAGGTGTTGACCTGCTGGAAAGCAGCTCCATGGAGAGGGATTTGGGCATCCTGGTTGACAACAAGTTAACCATGAGTCAGCAATGTGCCCTTGTGGCCAAGAAGGCCAATGGGATCCTGCCCTGCATCGGGAGGAGCGTCGCCAGCAGGTCGATGGAGGGGATCCTCCCCCTCTACTCAGCTCTGGTGAGGCTGCACCTGGAGTATTGGGTGCAGTTCTGGGCTCCCCAGGACCAGAAGGACATGGAGCTTCCAGAGAGGGTCCAGTGTAGAGCAACAAAGATGATTAAGCGACTGAAGCATCTATCTCGTGAGGAAAGAGTAGGTGAGCTGGGCCTGTGGAGCCTGGAGAAGAGAAGGCTGAGAGGGGATCTGATCAATATGTACAAATACCTGAGGGGAGAATGTAGGGAGGATGGGGCCAAACCCTTCTCGGGGGTGGCCAGTGACAGGACAGGGGTAATGGGTACAAGTTGAAATAGAGGAAGTTCTACCTCCATGCGAGGAAGAACTTCTCTACTGTGAGGGTGACAGAGGTTGTGGAGTCTTCTTCTCTGGAGATCTTCAAAACCCACCTGGATGCCACCCTGTACATTAGCCACAAGTCTTAGGACAAGGCTCGGAAAGCTTAGGCCAGATGCTGTGTAGGGCCTGGTTTGCCATTCAGGGTGCAGTGGATTTCTCAGAGAACATTGATGCAAATGTCCTGCAGTTCCCACGGGTCACTCTCCACAGCAGATGCACTCCCTGGTGCTGAGCAGGGACAGGAGCCCATCCCATGAATCTGAGAGTGGCAGCAAAAACCTGAGAAGAGATATTTTTACACTTTTCCCACCTTTTCTCTCTGATAAACCTCATATACTATTTAATATGTGCAAGACTTCAGAAGGAGCAATGGCAGACTTTAAGGGGAATCAGCAAGTCCTTTTAACACATCCTGCTTTAAGTCCTGTTTGATTAGACTGCTTATCCATGTATGTAAAAGGTAATTTATTGCAGGCAGCGGCGCAGCTTCTGAGTTAGAAGCTACATCAGAGTTCTGCATATCAGTCAACTGAGCAGGCTTTGAGCTGAATTTTTTATTTTATCTTTGCTGCTCTGTTTCCAAACCGATGTCCCTGACTGCACGTTTTGTGGCCCACTACTGATGAAAAATTCAGTACAGCTTGCTACGGCAGTGTGGTAACCAGCTCTGAAACACTCAGTTGTGAGCAAGTAATAAGGAAGAAAACAGGATTCTGTTTGTTCCTTGGCAAATACGTCCAAACTCCCCTTGCTTTGTCGTTCGGTTCCACTGCCCTTATCTTGTTCCTCCGCAGTGCGGTGCGGATGCCGCCTTCACGCCGTGTAGTAGGGAGGGAGGACGGAGAGGAACAGCCCCCCAGACGGCTACTTGCATTGAGCTGGATGCAGAGTGCAGAGGATGCTGAGGGTAACGTGCCATTTCCAGTGTCTACGTGCATCAGCCCAGCACAGCAAACTCCAAGTTGTGCCTCTGAATGCTCCGTTCACATCTTCTTGTGAAGATTGTGTGGGTATTTTTAGAGAAAGGTTGACATCTGTAAATACAGGGCAAGCTACAGACTGAAGATGTGTGAAGACCCCTTTTAACCCTTTAACCTATCAGCCTGCCTCTGTGCATTTTTTCAGACTGACATTGCCTCAGTTCTGGCCTACCAACATTTTTAAAGCTGATTGTTGATTTTCTGTTTCTAGCTGTTAATTCTGACCTACAGCAAACTCACAACCTTGCTACATTTATTTCCACAGCTCAACCCGTGTGCTGTTTTCCGCCTATGCTGTGATATCTGTTGAGAAGTTCTGAGAGCATTAGCTGTTTGCCACAGGCTGCCAATCCCAAGTGAAAACCGTGGTGGTTTTTGGCTAGACATTGCAAAACCAAGACCTAACCTTGGAGGCTTTGCAAAATCAAGTTCAGCCTGCCCTGCTTGCTTTGCAGTTGTTTTTTCATCATGATCTCTCTGAAAATGTAGCTTTAAACATATAACTAGAAATGTCTCTCAGACTGCAAGTAGGAGCTTGAAAGCAGTTCTCAGAATATCCTTTTCCTGACACTATTTCATATACTTGCTGCCTTAAGATTTAGCTGAAGGGTGAGAAGGCCTCCTGCAAAATGATACCAGAACCATTGAAGGGATGCGTAGGATTTCTGCACCTTTATTTCAAGTCAAGTTGCCATATAGAGGAATCCAATTCCTCCAAGACTACAAGGTTAAGAGTAATAGTCCTTTTTTTGCAATTAATATCATATATCAGGGTAGTTATAGTGCCTTATATTTTTTGTTGAAGCAAAACAGGAATGTTGAAATACGGGTGAATGAATAAGCACTGTAGGCCTTACCTGTAGAGGAAGGGACCTAGTTAGTGAATCGATATAGAAAAAAATAAGAGGAATTATCATCAGTTGCCCTTATCGTAATGATTCTTAAGGTTGTGATCCAAATGACGAACCAGTTCAGCCACTGTCAGTCTTCCTGCCTCTGTCCACACTAGCATTTAGGCTTGCACGGGAGCATGCTTTGGTAATGAAGGTTTCAGTCATCCCTGTTCGTTGTGTTGTGCCAAGATAGGCACTGCAAGGTTAACTTGGTTGCTGATTTGAGGTGGTTTCTAGGACTAGACAAAGATGCTGAGAAGCACATTGAGGACTGGAAAATTAGAGATGTAAAGCTGTTTTTCTGAAGCAATTCCTCTCTGTTCTAGTTAACCATACTTTACGGTCAGTGTTTTCTTTTGTTTTTTAAAATGACAAATAGGGAAAGCCACAAATTCATTGTACAGCTGCTGTTCTCAAAGTCTGTAGTTGATAAAGGTTGGACTAGTCCTACCTACTTCTAATACATTCTGCAATTCAGGAGGTCTCCTTTGTCACCTGGAATTTTGGTTTCTGAGTTGCCCCAGGCACTTGGTTGGTACTTCAGGAGACGGTTGCCTTCTCTTCGGGAGGCCAGGAAATGTCACCTTTGCCAAATCCTAGGGATTAAGTTTCCAGCCTGAATAAAGTTTCCTCTCTGTAAAACTGTTGCATTTTTTTGTGGCAGCAGCTCTTCCACTTGGGTTTCATGGGGTTTGTGTACCCCATGCAGGAATGTTTCAGTGAGCTCTCAACAGGTTTTCTGGAAGCAGTACCATCGTGTGCAGCTCTCGCCGCAGCATGCGCCGAGCCCCAGCCTCCAGCTTTCGGGATGGGCTCCAGGCGGGTGCCCGGGCTCTGTCCTCTTGGCTTCTCTGCTCCCCTCCTTCTCCCACAAGCATAACGGGACGGGAACAAGCAATCTCAAGCAGATGTCAGGTACCAGGTTAACTTCCAGCACTAACTGTGCCCGTATTTTCTCCTCGTAATTGATGTGACACACTTATGCATAGCCAGGAACCTTCATTTTCCAAATAAAACTCTGAATTTTCTGTAGCTTTTGATCTTCTTCTCGAAAGCCCCGTGGCCCTCAATTGAATAGATTGTCGGAACTATAGCAAAAAATACCTTGCTGGGTCACCATGGTTAAAAAATAGCAGAGTTCACCTATAAGAGCAAACAAGCTTTACATTAAGTGTTAAAGACTGTTTTAACAGTTTTTATATGCTTAATTACTGCTGTGATGTGATCCGGGTGAACTGCCTGATAAACAGTTAAAACATCTTCCACACAGGGAAGTTTCCATTATAGTGTTTACTGTGCCAGTGGTTTTGGCTCTTGGTATAAAACACTTCTCTTTTGATTTAAATACCAGTAAGATGCAGTGGAGCTATTTGCTGGAGCAAGGTGATGTATTCTGTTTTTAAGGGGGATCTAACAATGTCGTGTGCTCTACTGTGTTTTAATAGGCAGAGGTGGTTGGCAGCCGAGATGACAGGTACGTGTTGTTTCAGGCTTTGGAAGTCCTGCACATCATTAGGCAGCTTCAGATTGGTGAGAAACCTCTGTCATTTCTGCAGGCTGGAGGCTCAGCTCTGTGTGCTAGTAGAGAAATCTTTTGCTGCAGATTAAGAAATAAAAAGAAACCCTAGAAATAGATGCAACATTTTTCTCTTCCAGGCATCTCTTATTTTCTGTCCAGTTTATTTGACTGTCATAGGAAATTAGGCAGAGAATAGTAGATGATTAAAATAGATATAAATATACTTTACTGACACAGACGTTTTCAAATGCTTTCATTACTAGCATGCCGTATCCTCCCCATCTTTTGTACCTAAATAGTCTATTGTATCTTGCCATGAGCTGTACTGTTCATCAGGAAAGATATTAATCCTGATTCTTATGTGCACAAGCCCTTTTTGAATCTCATAAATATTGTGAACATGATTTTAGGGAAGCAGAGAACAAGCTTCCTGCAGATACTGTGAAAGGGATGAATGACTTTACATGTCTTTGGATCAGCTGGAGAGGGGAGCTCTATTAAGCAGGAGAAGATGTGGGGCCTCTTTCTTTTCATCTGCTTTTCAGAAATTTGATCAGAATTAAAAGATATCACAAAATGTTTTATGAGATATTTTTCCTTTGGTTCCTTTTGGCTTCCTTTGGTTTCCTCTGGTTCATTTACACCTTTGAGGAAATCTGGCCCAGTGGTTCAAGGGCTAAAAATTGACTTGTGGATTATAAACAAGTATTAATATTCTGGAGATCCACTATTCCAGTCAATATTTAAATATTTCATTCCAAATAAATAGTGCATCTTTTAGCAGGAGAAATTAGAAGGTCAGTTTTCAGTAGGAGCTAATAGCTAGAGGGCACTCTGTCCTACCCTGGCATGAAGTCTTTAGCCTGTATCCTTTCCAGTTCTCTTACTGTAGCCCAAGGATTTTTTCATTTATTTATTTCCTTAAATAGAAGATTATCACCCTCCGGAAGTTTGTGAATGAGAGAAAATGCTGGAATCGTAGTGGCAACAGATTTACTCTTGTACTACATCTATTTCATGGTCTCTGTTTTCTCCTATTTTTTCTTGTTTGGTTGTACACACAGAGAAATGTGGTTTTGACTAGGAATTCGGTTGTAACTTTCCAGCCATTTCATGTGCCATTTTCTGATGTCTTTCAGACCAGAGGCTGAGGAGTTCTCCTTGGAGACCCTAGTTTCTCCTGGTTAGAGGGGTTACAATTGTATGCAAGTGTTAAAAAGATGATACTATTTTTATAGCAATGCATGGATATGTTCTGTTTAAAAAAAAAAATAGGTCGTGACTGCCTCGTAGTTACATAGATACGAGCACAGATGCGTTCATAAACGTGTTTGATTTGATCTGCTGCTCTGTTCTGTCTTTGACGGAAGTAAGAAGAGAAGCTGGATCGCTTGTTCTTGCGAGGATACAGATAAAATACGTGGTGGCCTTGCAGTTTTTCTCACGTGGCCTTAGCCTGGTGTTATTTTTTTAAATTTTGTTTTTACTGCCCTGTGCTGCAGTGTGGCTGCTCTCAGCCTCTCTCTTTTGTAGTAATTGCTCCTGCCACTCCAGGAACTAATGAGTTAGCTTATCTTGCACCAAGTTTAAAATGTTGCTCTTTTATTGGGTGGATAACAAAAGTCTGGAAAGATCTCGATGTTTTCTAGCTTGAAAATATGATCTGAAGGAAGGCTTAGCTTAGAAGAGCTTGACTTGCTATGAATGTGTAGCTTTCAATCAAGTGAAATACTGTTTGCTTATGGAAATGCCATCACGTTTTGTTACAGAGAGTTTTTTGGTGCCCTAACCATACATAGACCTAAATATGTGTAGAAATGCATGTCTACAGCAGGTGAAAGGTATATGTGACATGCATGATGCAGAGGTCCCACAATTAAGCCAAAAAGGAGTCATCTGGGGAGCCTCCTCGTGCTCTCCTGCCCCAGCCTCTACCAGTTTGTGGAGATGGGGAAACCTCTAACAAACCCCTCTCCTTACTGTCTTTAATAAGTATCCATGAGCACCAAAGCAGCCCAAAATCGCAGGAGTAAAACCAATGCCACGGTAGCTTCCAGTTCATGGCAGCTGTTGAATGACGGATTTTATTTCACAATTTCCTCCTCTAAAGAAAGAGCTCTGTCATTTTGCATAAATTGGTCCAAGATTAAATTCCTTGTAGGAAATTTTACATTGTAAAAGAAGCAAATTAATGTTTTTGGAGTTGGGCACAAGTTTTCCAGTGCTACCAAACGGCTGTGTGTCCGAGCATCAGTCCCAGCCTGTCAGTACCAACCGTGTGCGCTCGATAATGCAGTTTGTAGAGGTAACACTGCAATCGCTGCTCCCAGAACAGGTCTCTGGACTTCTCATCTGGAGGAATTTGAAGTCTCAAGTTTGTGTGACTGTGGTCGGGCGTCCAGCAGGGCAGGGCAGAGGTGGCCTCTACTGCAAATGATGTTGTAAGTTCTGTTTTACTCGGGCATAACATGCTGTTCAGCTCAGCTCCATGAAAATGTTTAGGTCAAGAGTATTACGGTCAAGAGTATCTAATCTATTCTTGCAGGGCATGTTCTTATTATAGGGATAAAGAAGAAAAAAATTACCGAGGATGGATGATTTTACAGAATACCTGGATTGATGGAAATGTTGCAATAATCTCCTAGCAGTAAGCTCCCATGCACATGGGGTTACAAATGAAGCAATTTTTCATCAGCACTGCTTTCCCCTGCTGTGAGATTCTCATATCCCCAGTTTAATTGAAAAATACATTTTCTTGAGTAGCAATAGCCAGGTGGGGATTCCAGTTCTTTCACCGCTCTGCTCCCTGCTATTTAATGAAGTATATGAAAAATGGTAAAGAAGCCATCAAAACAGGACATGTACCCCTTAATTTGTATTTTTTGCTGTACATAATGAGCATATCGCAAGAATACTTGGACAACCCAGGAAACATTTGGCCTGTCAAGTGCTAAAGCTGCAGTTACTAAATAGCCAAAATTTATTTTGTCTGAGTTCAGTTTTCAGGGTTCAGTTTTGGTGAATTCTGATTTAAATTAGGACAAGTGAGTCATATCTAAAAGGCAGTTCTGTGATGAGAGGAATCAGGTGCAATAAATTAAAACTCATATATGTATATATAGTTGTAGATTATTTAGTTTCCTAAATACTCCTTAATCACTCTCTAAATAATAAAAATAGTTCCCTGGCTGCCTCAGAGTTCAGTATGCGTTAGAAATTCATGTGGGATTTGTACTTTGACCTTCAGAAGTATTTTTAGAAAATGATGAGTAACTGACTTCTTTCAGGTGTTGGAAACAGGAGGAGTTTAAATTTCTGCCCTGTTTTTGGATTTTACTGTGTTGTAAGGTCAGCAAGTAACTCTGATCATTTTTGTCAGTATAGAAAATGAGAATAAAGCTCAATAGAAGTTTTCAAAAAGTTTTAAAATGCCTTTTTTGTAAGGCAGTTTCAGCTTTAAGATGAATAATCTGCTAGAATAAAGATTTTCATGGCTTCTTCCCTCCTCTCATAGGACTGACAGAATAATAAGGAATACTTATTAATCTTGCAGAAAAGGCAAGGGCAGAGGGAATATTTGTGTTTAAATTTAGATTTTTCCACCTACTTTGAAGCATTTAGTGGTATTTTCACTTGGAGTTAAATATAGAGATAATTTTAAACTTTAGGATTTTAGCACAGTGCTCTGTGTGGATGTCGATGTGTATCATGTATGGTCCGGATTACGGTATCGAGTTACAGTTCCATATTCTTCCCCAAGCCTATTTTAATACTGCTTGGCTTAGGCTGGGGCTGGGTTGCCATCCTCTTCCTGGCGAGTGTCCTGAAGCAGCAGCACTTGCTCCATAGGCAGTGGGCCGGGCAGTGCTGGAGCGCAGAGCATCCCCGCCGGGCCATCACTGAAGAGCTGTTTGATGAGGCGTGGGTGTCTCTCTCTCATTTTTTTTTTTTTAACAATTCTTCCTATTGAAGCAGGAACTTCAGGGAATTTTATTGATTCATGTTACCTAGAAGAATGTTCTAAAGAATTTCTGGCAATATTTCAGACCAGACCTTTCCCCTAAGTATCTGAGGTGTGAATAAATTATTTTGCAAGGAAAACTCTATGAACAGTTTGTCCTAGGTTTCAAGTATGGCTTTTAAATAAGAGCAGCTAGAGTTGTGTGGAGCAGAAAGTAGTTGTCTCAGAAGTGTTCTGGTTACACTGGGCAGCCAGTAAAGAAGAGAGAGTATTTTGTGATTGGAAAGGAGAAGGAAAAAATGTCAGTATTTAAATTGCACTAAAGAAAAACATCTTTTAGTGCAACTGGCAACTAAATTACCTCTCTTTTACTCAAGCGGTTTTACTGTTATGTAAATACTGTTTAATTTGAGTCTTCTTTTCCACAATTGGTTCTGTACTGGAGAGAGGAAGAACGTCGTAGCTTTTTTGTTAAGAGTCTATAATCTATCTCCAGCAGCTGTTAAGTGATAGCTGACTGAGGTGAATGGTTTTCTTTGCTCTAAGATTATATTTTACACTTGCAATAGTCTCTCACAGTACCCTATTGGAGTTCCCCCCCCCCCCCCCCCCGGGGCTGCTTCTCTTTTTATCTTATTAAAGTTTGCTTTGGGGCAGAGGGAATATATCTAGAACCTAGAGATCCTGAAGCTGCAACTTGATGTTGCTCTCGGTGTGCAGGTAACTGCTTTTCATTTGACATTCTTGCCCAAAGGAATGGTGTAACATGGGAGTGGGATTTTTCAACCTTTTACTCCAGGGCTTTTGAAGTTGTGAAAGTTATTCCTGATACAATATTACTAATTTAACCACATAATGAGGAGGTAATGAGAGGGAGAGAAGGAGATAATAAAGATGGGGGAAAAAGAAATTGTGCCTTGAAGAAAAGAAGGGTCTGGCATTTGTATTTAACTTTTTTTTCAGAAATAACACAGGCTTCTGGTTTTAGACTTACCTTTTCCCCCAAGCTTCCTTTAATACTCTCTGCTTTTAACTAAAAGGAAAATACAGTCATTAACTAGGTTTTAACTAGTAATAAATTACATATATGCACACATCTATAAGCATACATTTATACTTAATTTTAGCTCATAACTAATGTCTTTAGTTGTTAGATAGCTAAGAGTTTGTTGTAATAATTATAGTATTCTTTCATTTAAGGTGAGGAATATCATAGCAGCTTTATTAAAAAAAAAAAAAAGTAGGCAAGATTCCAAGACCCTGAGCTGGCTCCGTAACAAATGGGAGATGGGTGGTACTGGTTCTTCCTTGATTATGTGTCTCGGAAATTCCCGTGGACCTCTGCTCAAAGCTTTTTGAAATTCTATAGTCACATCCGAAACTAAATTTGCATCAAAGTCCATCACAAATGAGAAGCAAAAACACCAAGCTGAATTCAATCATTACATGGTAATAAAACAAGCACCCAAGTGTGTCACTGAATTGGGTCTTCCAGAGCTTTCTCATGCTTTGAATACTGCTTTCTACCAGAATAATTTCTACAACATGGTCCACTTGCAAAACAACAGTCGCACCGTATATAAGTTGAACTCATTTGTTTTTCTATAGTGTAAGTCAATACTGTCTGCAAGGCAAATGCAACCAGAAGACTATTAAAGGCACCTCCTTACAGGAGAGGAATGATTTGCATCATTCTAATGCTATGGTTTTGGAAGCACAGAAATCTACATATGCGGAAAGAGCACAACCAGAAAGGAACAGAAAATAAGTAAAAGTGATGATAAATTGAGATTTTTTTCGTTATTATTTTTATATATTAGAAGGATATTCACTTTTAATATGGTTGCAATTGTTACAGCTACTCTGAAGTTCAGCGATGTGTTTCTTTCAAAACTTCAGTTCTAAGGCTGTATTAGGTAAGGCTGAAGAGTGGTTGTTACTACCTTATTTCTAGAGAAAATATTTTAAGTTTGCTATTTTACTTTACTTTAAATGCTCATGTTCCTAGAACTTGAAAAAAGCAAAAGTCTTATTACCTTACTGAGCGAGATTTTCATTCATTCTGAAGTGTACAAAGCTACTGCTTCTACTTACCCTTGCCCTAGTGGTGATGTCTCTAAGGAAAGAAAATAACAACTGTGAAACATTATTTTTCTGTGATTTCTGCTCTTTAAAGTCTCAGCTGCATGCCGAAAGTCAGCCTGCCCCGTGCAAGTTTCCAAACGAGCAGAGCTGGGCTGTAACAGGCCAGGCTAACCATGAGCTGGGGAGAGGCTCTGCTCTCACGAGGCGATCACGCGTCCGGCAGCACAAACCCGAGCGTTGCAGGTTGGGCTCCTCTCCAGGCCTTCCCGGTGCTGCTGCAGCGCGTGGCGCTCGCATGGCCACCCGCAGCGCGCGCGGGCGACACGGCGCTCCTGTGCCCGCCAGCAAGGTCCTCGTCAGAGCTGCTCTCCAAATTGTATTGGACTACTCTGTAAAAATGAATTAGTTCAACACTGGATGCCACCTAATGGTATTTTGCATCTCAGTAATATCATAATGATGGCACTTAGTAGTACGTGACATTATAATCTTCTAATACCTGATACAGCATAACACCGTATCAGGTATTAGAAGATAGAAATTGATTTTATAAAATATATGTTTGAAATTAAGCAGATCTTAATCCTTTCTGCTTAGGTGAAGGATTGAATGAGATTAAATTTGAGCTCACATGTACAATTTCTTCTGACTTGGGCAAAGGCTGGAGAAAATTCCCCAGGTCTTTTTTGGCATATTCCTTTCTTTCACCTTAGAGGAGGAAATATCATTTGATGCAAAAAGTTATGTATATTAAATCCACAACATACACAAATGACTTAACCTACTTTCCTGATGTTATAGAAGTTGGGTTCACTACAGGTATGGAAAGCACTTTGAGCCAAAAAAGTCACCTTTTTAAAAATCCTTACATTCAATAATAACACTTAATATTCTGGAGTTTCCTACACAAACCCTTGCTTAAAACACATGTCAGTGAAAATGACTTATGCAAAAATACATGGGCCTTCTGAATGTGAAAATCATGTCTTTGCGTCAACTTTGTAAAAGTGAAATTAGTATAACGCTTAGAGGTATGCTGTCATTTTATATATGCACATATACACACGCATTTGTGCCCTAATGTAGAGGCAAATACATCTATAGGAAAGGCATCAGGGAAGCCTCAATTTTAATTTAGGCTTGGCATTTTGACTCATGACTGCTAGGATGTAGCCACTGAAATTTACGTTAACACCTGACTACATTGCATTAGAGCAACTCCTGTGGACACATGCTGCTACTGAAGAATGTAAAACTGCTGTGTCCTAATGGAAGCAACAGAGTTAGTGTGTCTAGCTGGTTACAGTTTACCAGGTGCGCTGTGAGAAACTATTGGGTAGATGTTCTCAGCAAAACTTATTTGTAAAATAAGCATTTGTATGATTTAGACTGTCTTCAGACTGTTACAAGTTAATCTGTGTGCACGTGCAAATGTAGCAGTCGCTGAGACTTAGGCGCTTTGCAGGTGCTGCTGTTGAGAAGAATAAGGAGGTTGCTGACACTTTTTATTTTGTCATTTTGAAAGCATATTCTCAAAAGCAACCACTACTTTGGAAAAAGCATGTGTTCAGTTCAGATTGAATGCAGACTGAGGCAGTAAGACTGTCTGTAATTGTAACCATTTACTTGAGTTGATTCCCAAACAAATTTTGTTAAATCAGTGTATATTCTACCATGTAGAAGTGGTTTTAGAAAGGAGTTCTGATGTTGAGATTAAGCTGTGGCATGTGATATATGGGTGTTTTAACTACTGCATAGAAGAGGTGTTTTGGGCACATTTTGTCACCTAAAAACAAGTATTATAAGTTGTTTTGGAAATCTTAAATAATAAACTAGTACAGTAAGTAAAAATGATGACTTGAAAGATAACTAATGGATTGCTGGCATTCCAGAGCAGTAAGTAAAGCTGCTCTGTATTAAACTACAACCTTTATAGCTGTGTCAGTTAAGCATTGGGGTAAACTCTAGGCTGATATTGTATGCCAATATAAAGCAGATATTTACAAAATCTGTGGGTTTTTTTTTTTACCATTCTAAGACCCCATCACTTTGAACAGGATTTGTCTTTACCAATACGTGCTCTGAGGGTTCTGTAGTTGAGCTGATCTGAATGGTCAAGGGTCCACCAAAAGCTTCTGTAGCAGATTTTTATTCTCTTCTCCGATCCTCCTTTGCCTTCTGCTCTGTATGTCTCCCTGCCCCAGAGATGATGGTCTGAAAGGAGTTTGTAGTGGTGTTAACCTTCTGCTTGCTTTCGCAAACCTATTTCACTTCAGTATTTCTATATGTTTTGCTCAGTAGTGATAAACTGTGAGGAAATGCCCACAATGAGACAAAAGATTGTGATAAATCTGAGAAATGGTTTAGTAAAATCCCAGAAGTGAGTTTCTCGTGCTGAGAAAGAAAGGGTTTGGGTGCCTAAAGGAGGGCTTGTTGTAAGCTGGGGTGTAGGTGTCCTGTCTGTGAAGTACTTGTGCACCTGCACACCAGATCCAGAGCTGCTGGGAGAGCTGTGCTCTGGACTGAATGTGGGTCGTTCCCACGGCCGTGGGTACTATTGAACAACCGCTTCCAAATGACAGTAAGCTTAAACATCCTCTTTATTCTTCTGCAAGTGGTAGCAGCACTTGCAGCATGCCAGGAGATAGTGTGCCAAACAACAGCAGCAACAGAGGAGCAAGTCTGTTATGGGAAATTTGAGGTAGGATTTTTGGCCTGTTGGTTTGCTAGATGAAATTTTGAAGAGCAGTTTACAATCTCTTTATTTTCAACCCTAATGTCGAAAATCTTTGCCACTCAAAGTAAACCCTTGAAATAGTTTTGAATGCACATGCTGGCCTTCATCTTTATTCCCTGCTTATTTGCAGAATTGTCTTTTGCAAGGTGGAGGGATTGAACTGGCAACTGTGAAAAATGGAGGCAATGCTCAAATTGGTGACTAACGATGAGGTTGTATGGCTTTCCGTTAGTGTAACTGGTGACTCAAGCAGCTAACAGCACTGTGAACAAAATCGACACTGAAAAATTGATCTTGGAATTTGTCAGCTAGTGTCAATAACCATAAATCCTGGAGCAAATTGTTTTTTTAGCAGTTCTCAGCTTGGAGCAATTGCTTACACACGGGTCGCTCGGTGCCGCCTCGGATGCCTTGGTGCGATGGGCTCGAGCAGAGCGCCCGGCCGGGAGCTCGCAGGGTCTCACCACGGCTCGGCGTCTCGTCCGCCGCGTCAGATGGGCTGATTCACTTTGGCCATTGTTTCCCCCTTGTAAAATGGCCGTGATCATAATCCACTCATTGTAACGCGGTGCTGCCTCGCTCAAGCTATTGTGCAGGCCGGTTAGTGTCCGCGCCGTGCACGGCAGCTGAGCAGGGCACAAAGGGACCTGCGGGCCCTGGCGACGGCACCCTCCGTTCGGAGGCACCGAGCGTCCCAGTGCAGCGTCCTCCCCGGCACCCATAGCGTGGAGGCAGCCGCGCCACCATGCTAGTCCCGTGCCCCCCTGCGCCGGCCCGCAGCACCCGGCTGTGGCTGCCTCATGCGGCCTTGGCCTTCCTGCCCGCGGCACTCGCCTTCCTCCCCAGCGCCGTGCCAGCCCTGGGCGCTCCTCACCCTCGGCCTCCATCCACAGGTAACGGCGCACGCGAGCTGGGGGAGGGAGGACAGGAATCCTGAGGGTCGGCTCGAGGGCTCGGGATCCCGGGCATGAGGGCTCGGGATCCTGGGCACGACCGCGTGCTGCCACCACCACGGGCTGCCCCAAGCAGGGACTGAGGCACGGCAGGAAAGAGGAATTGCGCCCCCAAACCCATCTGGTTCCTCTGTCCGAAGGACTTGTTGGCTGTCGAGATGCTTAGTTGTTCTGCGATAATCGCTTTTCTGGGATTTAGGGTGACTTTTTATCATGATGCATTCAGATCATATCAAATGATCCTTTTTATCGTAACATATTTGGATGGTGTCATCTGTGACTACGTGACAGGCAGCTGGCACTTCAGAAACCAGCCTTCCTACTCAGAACACTAATATCCAGGTCCTTGCTCTAAAGCCTTGTCTTTGTCCCTAATAAGAATTAACATTGGTAATGGGATACAATGTCTGCTCAGAATATTTAATCTCTTTGGTTCTCTCCACTGTAAGGAGACACTTTAATTTGGTAAAGGATTAATGCAAGTGCACTGTCGAGAAAAAAATTGAACTTGCCTCCATGGTAAAGATTTATTGTGTATCTTATAAAATAATACTGTTTTCAATAAAACAAACACAAAGGGACAAACAATTCAGTATTACACAGACTCTCTATGCTGTCCCCGTAATTCATTTTAATGAGCAAATTAAATGACAAAATTGACTTTTCTGTACATATTAACAGTGAAATTGGCTCACTGTCTACTAATGCAGGTACTGCTTAAACAGGAAAATTTGGTTTGGACGTCATTTGACAGGATTTAAGACCTTTTTCTCATATTGGTCTCAGGGCTGGACTAATGGCTTTGTTATGTTTTGATGTCTCAGCTTTGGTGTAGTAAAAGGGAAGACAGAGCCACGTTAAGTTATCTCGCTATGAGATGGTCTTTAAGGGATGTATTGCAGAGCAGGGCCATAACAATCCTCCCCCATGAGGGCACTGAAGCAGAGCCAGCTCTGGTGCCTCTGGGTTTGGGGGATGCTCTGTGAGGGACACCGCGTGGGTGTGGGGGCTTCCATGGTGCTGTGGGCTGGGTGTTAGCAAGTGTGTTGCTGGAGTAAGCCCGGGAGGGAAATGGGACTCAAAAGATGTCAGTGAGGGCTGGGAGGTCTTGGTAGGACTGGACCTCACTGTCCTTGAGGTGGGAGCGAACCTTCACAGGGACTAGGAGGCCTCAAAGCCAGTAGGTTTGGAGATGTAGATTCAGTTGCTCACTGTTGATACAGAGAATTAAGTGAGCTCCTAGAGAGCAGCCCAAAGGGTCTAACAGCAGCGTGAGGTTTCCTGACCCTGAATTGCTGCAGATTTCAGATGGAGGCATGACGCAGTGACAGACAGTATAGGTCTTTAATGGAGTGAAAAAAAAAAAAGAGAAGCTCATTTTCTGGATGAAGAAGACTGAAGAATGAAAGCCTTTGTATCATCAGCTGGTGCGTGCTTGTACACACCATATATGACTATAAGCACTTGCACTCAGTAGCATAATCTTTACAATCTTCTGACTAAACTGTTTAACACTGTAAAGCTCAAGCCCTAAGTTCCTTGGCATGTTATTATCAACTCCTTGCTAGATTCCTCGTTGCAATTGTTTGCTTACTTGGAGGTACCCTGGTGTGCCAAGTTCCCTCAACGTTACCTGCAGATAATGCATTTTCTTTACCAAGAAACATTATCAGCAAAGAGGAGCTCAGTGGAGGAACATTGTCGTGGGGATCTGCAGTAATGAAGCACACAATCTCCTAGTTTACGTTTAACACTGAATTGGACAGTATGTCACATACATTTGATGAACCTGAAAAATGTTATTATTATTCTCACCTTGTTCTAGTGAAAAAAAAAAGCTTGTGTAATGTTGCCCAGGTTGTTGCTTGTAAAATGTTTTGCAGAGACTTGAATATTTTATCTAGCTGCTGTATTCAGCCTATTGTATAAACCTGAACTTAGGTTAATGCTACATATTTATATCACAGGTGTTTACTGCTTAAGATTATTGGAAAAGAACTACTTCAGTATTTTGGCTGAAGTATATATGTTAAGAGAGCAATTGTTTCTTCAGATTGAGTTTGTAAGCCCAATTTCTTGCAGTAAGTGCCATGGAGACTTAGGATTCAAGAGCAATGATGAGCTGTGATGGTCAGCATTTAAGAAGATTGGGAAAGAATAAAGACATTCCTTCCTATGTTTTTTTGCATGTTAACTTACAGCAATATGTTGGGAATTGATTTATGCTTCTCTTGAAAGTGATTGTGAAAAAGCCAGTGACTCATCAAGCAAAATCTCTGGTGATACATGAGTAGAAAACAGTCTTGGAAAATTCTGGTTGATATTAAAAAAAAAAAAAAAAAAAAGCTTTCCTGCTTTAGCAGCAGTGCTTATCACAGAATTCTGACTATCCCAAATAAATTTTTAAATTTAAATTTTTAAATTTAAATTTTTATTTTCATAAAAAATACATTTCATAAAAAATATCCTATTGATAAATTTTTACTATCATAGCACTGGAAAGGGATCATAAAAACCTCAAGCTCTTTTAGTTAGTCTCTGTTTTTCTTTCCTTGCAGATGAATTGCTTCAGAAAGAACAAAACTACTCTGATGATGTTTTGGCCAATATGATCAGTGAACCCAGAATCAGCTATGGAAATGATGCTCTCATGCCTTCACTAACTGAAACTAAGACCACAGTTGAACTTCTTCCAGTGGATGGAGAGTTCAGCCTAGATGACCTTCAGCCATGGCATCCCTTTGGTGTTGATTCTGTTCCAGCCAATACTGAAAATGAAGGTATGTACAAGTGGGGTAGAAACCCAAGATTATTCTGAATTGACTTTTGTGATTCCCTTTTTTACTTAGTTACCTGAAAATTGGCATCTTTCTAATATAAGCAGGATAGAGCTCTCAGATGTAAGTTTAGAACTGGTCTGCCACATCCGCTGTGTTTCTTCAATTAAACTGAGTCCAGACTAAAATTCTGAATTCACATATATAATACATTTCAGAGTTGAACTTACTTCTCTTTGGAAACAAAGCAAAATAAATTCTGGCAAATTGTTGGTGAGAATCCAATAAAATACATGGTGATGAGTTAAGGGAGATAGGTTGGCAGATTTGTGCAAACACAGAATGAGTGTTTAATTTAAAAAGAGCTCTTTAATTGCTGGCATGAAGAGGATTACAGAGCCAGTACAATGCCAGTGTATGAGTTGTGTTTATTTTTGGTTTTGGCCGGAATGTGCCGCAGATCTGTTGTTCTTGCATATCTGCACTGCAGATGGATAGAGAATTTATTTTTCCCAAGGAGTACTTTATGTTGTTTATGGAATAAGTAATTGAAGAGACTGTAGGATATTTTAATAATTTATGTATAATCTGGAGTTGGTAGTTCACTTAGGTGCCTGAGCCAATTGATCAGAAATGTAAAGGACTTCGGTCATGTCAAGTTCCTTCCTTTGTGTTTGCTTTCCTCATCATTACTGATTTGATAATGACAAAAATAATGTTTACTGCAAGAAGGAATGGTGGTTTCACAAAGGCTGGAGGAACAGAAGACTTGTTTCATGATTTGCAAAACAGAAATTTGTCAGTGCTTTGTTGAACTGAAGAACACAGATGTTAACATCTTACAGAAATCTTGTGAAATCTCAGACACTGTATCTGCCAATTTTGAGCACAGCAGCCCATTCTCCATGACTTAGTGTATTCCCTTTTAGTCTCACTCTGACACAACAGGTGAGTGACTGTGGGCACTGGCTGCCTGGCAGACACAACACGGGACATGGACACAGACGTGGCCGTGAGCTTGTCAGGCCCGGCGCTTGTGCTGGGTGAAGTCAGGGGCATCAAGACCCTTTCTGTGATGGAGCTGATCCTTCCCTAGAGGCCAGAAAAGCTTGGGGTCAGATTAAACATGGCTAGGGACGTGGGCAAGGGTCAAGAAATTAATGATCTGAAATCTGAAAGGAAAATGAGAGACTTGAGGAGGAATGAAGCCAAAGTAAGACAGGGAGTCAGGACTGCAGCTCGGCCTGACAGAAGGAGCAAAGAGAGCTGGAGCAAACTCAGGAGGAGAGGCCAGCAGCCCAGGCCAGAGCGTGGTAGGTGGTGGCTCCTGCCGAGAGGGCTCTGGAGCGCGGCTCGTGTGACGCGCCGAGCGGCCCGGCCGTCCCACACGCTGCGGGCTGGGCCGCCGCTCGTCCGCCTGCGTCCCCATTTCCTGCGCATGCCGAGGCTCTCTGGCAGGAGCAGGCTGCCAAGCTCTGGTGGTCTCTCTCCCACAGGATCCTCCAGCGTGGCGCTCTGCAGGGTTTCCCCTAGGTGGGGGCCGTGCGGGATTGATTCCTTTACCTGCGACCTCTTCTGTGAATCTCATGGTGGGGGCCTTTGAAGTAATGTTTACTGTGTGGGCATTTTGTAGCTGGGCATGGACCCTTGCAGGGTTGAAGTTCCTTCATGCAAAAAGGTCCTTCATGGTCAAGTCCTGCGCAGTTAGAATGTGCGTTATTTGATGACTCAGACCTCCTCAAGTTTTCCATGTTTCTACAGTACTACTCTGTCATCAGTTCAAACCACAGCCACAAATAACGTTGGCAAATGTTGTTAATCTGGTCATATCTACAATGCCTTCTTTCTCTCTTTAGATATATTCTCTATTGTTATCTTTGTCTGCAGCCTCATTTCTTTTCTTCTCTGCGTGTCTCAGCTCTTCATTTCAGAAGCCCAGGACTAACTCTGCCTTTGTCTTCTCTTCCCATGCCTGTTTTCTTCCATGGCCATGGTATAATCCCAGGCTTCATTTTAACTGCTTCTAACAACTGGTATCGCTCTTGTTACAACATGCTTTAAGAGGGTGGAAGAAGAAAATAGTAAACTGACACATTTTTCTCTTTCTTCCTCTTCCTTACCCTTTTCCCTCAAGGTCTCTTTGCATAGTCTATTCTTAAAACAGTAAGTTCCCTGATGTGAGAAGGTTTTTGGTTTTTTGTTTCTAACCATGCAGTACTGAGCAAGTCATTGCTGTTTCTTAACAAATAACAGTTAATTGAAAAGGCGTACATTCAAAATTCATGCTATTTAGTGCCTAAGTGTTGCGGCATTAGTGACCATCAATGTCTCTCTCTGCTGTGAGATGCTGAGCGTGCCAGTAAAGTACCAAGAACTGAGGATCTCAGCTCCCTCTTACATGGGTGAGAGTAGAGGCTGCTCAGCACCATCAGGAAAATCACAGCAGGTTCAAAGTGAAGGTCCTGTTATCTGGGGAATCTGCTGAGCAGTCGAAGCCCCAACAGTGAAGCCCTGACGCTGCAGAAATGCCTGGGAATTTTGCCAATGATTTAGCTGGATTTAGTGATTTACCTGGTATATTCTACCTTGTAGATAAAGTTTGCTTTAGTGACAAAGCATTTATCTTTTTCTAAAATAAGAAGAAAGAAGTCTGTATGTCTTTAATTGACAAACAATGTTGACATTATGACGTGGCCAGCTCACCGCTTTCCTTGGTCAGTTGAATATCTTGTATGTGGCCTTGTCTGTTCATCCGTACCTGTTCCTGAGCTTTTGGGTTCCACTTCTTTATTTTTTGAAAAGAAAAGCATTCACCTCCACATTGTGCTCTCCTTCAACCTGACATAAGATATGAGGTGGGCTGTGTACCCTGCATGAAGCTGGCATAGTGTTGTGTGATGAAAAAAGCAGGGATATGCCAATTTTAATTTCATGAGGCTATATGGAAAATAGATTTGCCGTCTTAATTCTATATACAGGCTCATTTGTGCCTATTTCTGTGCACATGGAAGTTTTGGAGCATCAAAATGAATGCAGGTTTTAAAAAATATTGTGTCAACAATACACTTTTTGTGTACATCTTTTTGTAGTTCTGCTTATTCATAAAGCAAAACTCATTCATAATTTAAATTTCTCCCTTCCGTGTTGCCACGGTCCAAGGAGGAAGGCCGCGGACAAGAGCTGGAATTAACCATTACTTGCACGTGCATCAACGCAGGGGCGAGAGCAGGCGGGGTGCAGGATGGACACTGAAGCTCAAAAAGAGGCTGCTCACTGAAGCCGGCCTTCCTTTGCACCGTGCCACCAGGGCCTGCTGCGCTGCGGTACCAGGGTCACTGTTTGGTTTGGAAAACCCTCGCCTCGGAGCTTTTGTTCCCTGTTTCCATCCCACAGCTGTTGTGTGACCTTGAGCAGGTCATGTCACTTCGGTTGCTTTCTGCCCGTTTTGAAACACGCCCTTCCTCCTGTGAAGTACTTTCAAACTGTACACTACAGGAATAATTATTCATTATTAAAGCTTTCACCCAACTCCACGGAGAATGCATTAGCCCTAGGTCAGGGCCACGCTGTAAAACGGAAGTTTCCCCCAGCCTTTTCTCCGTGCAGCTGCCCTCATTTTTCTTGCCACATGTAACTGCTCTCTCAGTTCTTCGCAGCTCTTGCTGCAGTCCCTCTGCGTGCCTCCCTGACCTGTGACAGGGCTGCAAAATGCTGCACAAGAAGTATATAAAACCCTTCAGCGGTCTAGGAAATAGGTAGAATAGGTAGCTGTGGCAGGGGCGGGTAGGGAAGGAGAGTCTGCAGAGGCAGAAAAGACCCATGGTTTGGAGGGGCTGACGCCTTTTTCTTTGTTCCCTTCAGGCCTTTTCACAGAAAATCACTGCTGACCCACCTAAGCAGTGGAAATTGTTTGAGGAAACCTACTGGAAGGCTTAAATAAGAAAATACTCCAAACTGTAGCTTTTAGTTAAGGTTGGAAATTGCTTTTTTTATAGCGCTGTGTAAGGAAGCAATTACAAGGCCGGCTAGCGCCTCTGCGAGCCGCAGTGAAGGGAGGGCTTGTCCCGCCGCGCCGCGAGCACCCTGTGAGCGCTGCGCGTGGGGCAGCAGGCGTGGGGCAGCCCCTGCTGCCCGTGCGCTGCGTCCTGCCGCGGGGGCCGGGGCGGCCAGTCCTGCGCACCAGGATCAGGGCGCCACCGAGAGAGGCTCTCGCCTGTAACCACAGCAGGGCGTTTGCCAGGCCCCTAGGAAGGCCGAGGAAGTGACCCGGGCTTCCTAAGGAGGTGGTGAGAATTGTGGTTTTGGTCAGTTTTCTGTGTGCCTGTTTGGCTCACCTGATTAGATGGTTAGTTTTTCAATCTAGAAATTCAAGTGAGTACCTGATCTAAAAATTCCACAATTCCAAGCTGTGGCATACATTTATTTACCAGAATTAATTTCTTATTGATACTTCTTACAAATAGTAAATGAAAAAGGCAAAAGCATTGCAACAAAAGAGAGAGAAAAATTAGAAAAAAAAAAGAACAATGTTTTAAGCTGGTAAGGTCTCAGTATGGCAATACAAGGGTTTTAAAACTGTATACTGACATCAGATTAGACTGGATTTTTTCATTTCTCCTTTACTTGCCTTTAAAAAACTGGAGAACGGATTTCTTGTCTACAAATCAGGCAACCTGCATGCAGTATTGATCATATTTTTTGATGTGCTGTACTATTTTCAAGTCTCTTAGCTAGCGTTTTAAAAAATCTCTATTGCATGGAAAAGGCAGTCAAGCTTCAGTGGGTTTGTAAGTCACCATTAATCAAGATTTGCTGCAAGAACTCATCGTATCAGTTCTTGCTGCCAATTCCAATCAGAAGACTGGAAAGGTTTGCGTGTAATGCATGTAGGTTCACTCTTTAGACAGAAATTCTTTGATCTTTATAGTTTCTCATTTTAAACAGAAACCAGAATATGATATAAAATTGATGCATCAGCTGTGAAACTTTCCTTTTGAAGTTTTGCCCATCCCTTCCTTTCACTTCCAGCATTAATTGAAGGCAGATCTCTTCTAGCTGTTGCCTTTTACAACTTTGTGTTTGCAGTGCCTCTCTCCTGCCCTGTCCCAGCAGAAGAGCAGTTGACCTTATCGTTTTTGGCGGTTTTGTTTATTTTTTGTTTGCTTTTTCTTTTTTCTTTGCTGCACGTGCCCAGTTGAGCCAGTTGATGCCCGCCCAGCTGCAGACAGAGGACTCACCACACGACCAGGTATATATAACTTGCGTGGCTTTTATCTAACCTGTGTTTTCCCAGCATGCCTGTGATCTGCTTGAGATGAAATGATCACCTTTTCTTTGGAATAACCCTCTGTTAAAATGTAATGCTGTGTCATGAAGCAGGAGCTGGTAGTTCAGGGAAAAGCTCCCCCACCAGCCCCAGCAGCCACTGCGCACGGACTGTGCCAAGGGCATTCAGAGGAGGATGTGGGACCCAGAAACCCAGAACTTGCATCAGCTTGTCAGCTCTGGTAGCAAAAATGTTCTCACCCTGCTCATACAGACCCCTCCACACAGCTGTTCATCCCCCCTAAGCAAAATGGTGCTGGTTTGCCCGGGGCGGGTACCTGTGTCTCCCCATGGACTGCAGACGAAGAGGGGCTTAGGTTAAGCTGCACTCATTTAGGAAAAGTGAGGGGAATCCAGTTGTTGGAGAAATTCAGGGACAGGATCTCTTATTTTAATATGTCATACAAAAAATGCTTTCCATATTATTTTATTGCTTTTCAGACTGTTTTACCCTCATGTATGTTTAGGAATATCTAGAACTGGCTGGTTCCACCGAGAGCAAAACCTTTTCTTTAAGAAGTGGAGACAGAATTGTAGTGTCAAGCCATCTTTTTTTCTTTTTTTTTCATTTCCTTTTTCCCCGAGTCAGATGAAGCTTGATCAATCTTTCCTCTTTTTACTCTCATCGTGTCTTCCAAGCTTCTGTCAGGAAGCATCTTGAACCACTCCCTCCAACTGTGTTTAAATCTTCTACATTACTCAGCAGTATCAAATGAAGTGCAGAAAATGCTATAGTGTGAAGTATGTTATGATACATCAATTGAGATGTAGGTCAAGACTGGCCAAGTAAGGTTGCTAGTTTTGTCTTAGGAATCTGAAGCCTTTGCATGAGTTTATAGTCTTGACTCATCCTGTGAAGACAGCCTGGAAGTTTGTGCAGATCTAGCTTACAGTTCAGTGCCGTTCTTGTAATATTGGAGTATTTCCATCTTCTGGATTCATTTTTCTCACCAAGAACAGAAGAAATGTCACCACAAATAAAACACACTTTAAACATATGAGTGGGAAACATGTTCAGACATAGTTCAGTGATAATTTTCGGGTCATATATCAGTTTATAGTCATTAATCTTTTTAATTCAGTCTTAATGAAAAAAAAATCTTATTAAAAGGCCTGTGCTTGTCACTAAAGATTCCTTCTTCCTTCTTTCTCTCCCCAAGTGAGGGAAATGGCTGGTATTCCTTATCTAGAAAACAAAAATAGTATTACTGCACTCTTCAGAATGAAGGGAAGGATTTTAGTCCGTTGTACCAGAGCCCTCCACTGACCAGGGACAATATGCAGGGTACAAAAAGTATGGTGAGGTCATGAGTGGTCGTTGTGAGTACACGCGGTAGACTCTTAGGGAAAGGTAGAAGTGTTTTAATTTATGGACTTCTGGGAATTAAATTTCCAATAGATAAAGGTAAATTTGCACTATAAGAACAACTGAAATTTTCGGTTCCAGTGCTGTAGTAGTACGTGGCCTTTGCAGTATTTGTGGCTTCTTGGCAGGAAATCTAAATGTGCAAAGGCCCTTCTGTTTTGGACACATGGGTTGAGTCCCTCCAGACTGCCAGGGATGCAACCTGCATTCTTCT